>NC_085137.1:120258977-120581266 GCF_035046485.1 Aedes albopictus | reverse complement strand
GCGGCGATTAACGGTAAAGAGGCATCCAATGGAACCGCGCCACGGAACGGTAAGGGCCACGGAGGCGAAAAATCCAGCGGAAAAGGTGGCAAAACGGCGGACCGATCGGCCCGGGAGCAGCACACCACCGGCAAGGAAAATGGAACGACATTCGGTGATCACGGCGGAAAGGTGAATCTTTTGAGATTTTCTTCTGTAATCGATGTCCCGTGACATTACCTAATCCCAATCACTTTTTTTCGATTCCTGAATCCGTTCACATCATGCAAAACGAATGAGGTGAACGGAATTAGGGACCAAAAAAAAGTGATTAGAATTAGGTGATGTCACGATATACAGGGTGTTAGGTTCCTGAGTGCAAATTTTTTAAAGGGTGATAGAGGACCATAAATGGTGAAAAAAATTGTTCTACGCATATGGTCAAATCTCAACCGTTACGTAGTTATTGAACTCCCCATGCTTTTGACTCCTATTGCCTTAACTGGCTATAACTTTAAAATGGTCAAACTTATCGCACTTTTTTAACCCTTATTCGAAAGATTATTGAATTTTCTATCAAATGGCATCTTTGAACCGATCGGTTTAGGTCAATAACTAAGTT
The DNA here is from genome assembly GCF_035046485.1 of Aedes albopictus. Lineage (NCBI taxonomy): Eukaryota > Metazoa > Arthropoda > Insecta > Diptera > Culicidae > Aedes > Aedes albopictus. The sequence goes on along the minus strand of NC_085137.1, from coordinate 120,580,665 downwards.
TTCTAGAGCAAATAGCCTAAAAGTTGTGTGTTTTAATTTGTTTTTGTCAATTATCTTTGAAAAATGCGTAATAATTTAAAATTCTTTATTTGGCAAAATTGTGACCCCTGTTTCACTCGACAATTCGTTCTTTGGCATCAAACTTCTATCTCTTATCGTTTTCTTGCGATTTCGATTTAAACGTCGCATTTCAGATCAGAAATTTGCAATCGTCATGGAAAGCACTTTTTTCCGCACTGTGCCGCACATTCAAATCAAAATTGCAAGAAAACGATAAGGGTTAGAAGTTTTGCGTCAAAGAACAAATTGTAGAGTGGAACAGGGGCCAAAACTTTGCTAAAGAAAGAATTTTAATTTATTACGCATGTTTTAAAGATAATGGACATAAACAAATAAAAACACACTATTTTTAGCTATTTTGCTCTAGAAAACTTAGTTATTCAGCTAAACCAATCGGTTCAAAGATGCCATTTGATAGAAAATTCAATAATCTTTCGAATAAGCGTTAAAAATTTGCGATAAGTTTGACCATTTTAAAGTTATAGCCAGTTAAGGCAATAGGAGTCAAAAACATGGGGAGTTCAATAACTACGTAACGGTTGAGATTTGACCATATGCGTAGAACATTTTTTTCACCATTTATGGTCCTCTATCACCCTTTAAAAAGTTTGCACTCATGAACCTAACACCCTGTATAGCCTAGGGGTGAATAGCGTTTTACGTTTTTTTAATTCTTTATGTGTTTGACAACATTTGACTCACCATTTGGGGTTTTGGGGGTATCGGAATCTCCAGCTAAAAGTTAATCGAAATCCAAAATTTCATCATTTTGAATGCTCGGGAATTATTTTTAAAATGCATTCAAAGTATGTATGGAAAATGTTTTGTTCGGGGCAAACTGTCATATTTTTATCGATTGAACTGTCATTCTATGCACGAAGATTTAAACTGTTTTGTTTATTTAGGGAAGTGGAACCATCTCGGCAGGGGTCCTATTTTGGGCACTTTTCTGCTATAACTCAGCCAACTCTGATCCAATTGACACAATTTTTGGAACACGATGAGATACATTTAGTATCTACAAAATTTCAAGTCAATTGGTTTGAAATTGACTGAGTTATAGCGAAGAGTGCCCAAAATACCGGCCGCTGCCCAAGTGGTTCGCTATCCTAATCATCAAAACAGTGGAATTGGAACGCGATAAAATCATGTTATACTCAGAAAAATGAACTCTTTTGATTGAGCTATAGAAAACAGAAATATTTTATTCACTAAACAACCCAATTATCGCATACAGTCAGGTCACCTTTTTTGGGCACCTTTACTAATACGCCTTGCATCCAGTGGGCCGGGAATGTCGCGGCTTCGCATATATTGCAGAATAATTGATGCAGTAGTAGTATAGATGCTATGGGGTCAGCTTTGGGCATCTCGGCTGATATGCAATCGACCTCCGGGGCTCTGTGCTCGAACCAGCAATTGAACTGGTCATCAGGGTCGGTCAATAGTTGCCCAGACATGTCTTTCACGGGCATCGAAGCATTTACTTTAGTCCCACTGAGGCGACGTGAGATATCGTAAGGGAGACAAATGTCGCCGGTATTTGCGGCTTTCTCGCGTTTATCGGCTAGGGAGTCCGCCCACTCTCTTCTGTCTAGTCCCATCTACAGGGGTGTTTCACTTACTTCTCGAGAGCCGAATAGCGCTGACGGGCTACGGCTTTGGCTCCTTCTGTTTTCGCTCGCTCTATCGCGGCTTTGGCGTTCCTTCGGTCCTCTATCTTCCTCCAGGTAACATCTGTGATCCACTGCTCTCTCCGGGTGCGTAGCTCACTAAAATTTTTCTCGCCGATGATGATTAAGTCATTCTTAATTGCGCTCGATGTGGCCCTTCTAGAGGACTGCTGGAGTACAGTCAAAGCAGCCATCAACAACGCAACCGAGAGCTTTATCGGGTACGCAGAAAGGAATCGACGAAACGATTGGTTCGACGAAGAGTGCAGAGCGGTTCTGGAGAAGGATACAGCGCGGGCGGTAATACTGCAGCATGGAACCCGACAGAATGTGGAGCGATACAGACAGAAGTGGAAGCAGCACACCCGTCTCTACCGGGAGAAAAAGCGCCGCCTGGAAGAAGCGGAGTGCGAGGAAATGGAACTGCTGTGCCGTTCACAAGAAACACGCAAGTTCTACCAGAAGCTCAACGCATCCCGCAAAGGTTACGTGCCGCAAGCCGAAATCTGCAGGGATAAGGACGGGAGCATCCTGACGGACAAACGTGAGGTGATCGAAAGGTGGAAGCAGCACTTCGACGAGCGAATGGCGAAGATAATGTACGCACGGAGGACCAAGGCAGTGGAGGAAATGGCTATGTTAGTGCAGCATAGGACGGGAATGAATCAACTCCCACGCTGAGGGAAGTTAAGGATGCCATCCACCAGCTCAAAAACAACAAAGCGGCTGGTAAGGACGGTATCGCAGCAGAACTCATCAAGATGAACCCGGAGTAGTTGGCCACCTGTCTGCACCAGTTAGTAGCCAAGATCTGGGAAACCGAGCAGCTACCGGAGGAGTGGAAGGAAGGAATAATCTGTCCCATCCACAAGAAAGGCGACAGGTTAATGTGTGAGAACTTTAGAGCGATCACCATTTTGAATGCCGCCTACAAAGTGTCCCACATCATCTTCCGTCGTATTTCACCTAAAGTAAATGAGTTCGTGGGAAGTTACCAAGCCGGTTTCATCGACGGCCGGTCGACAACGGACCAGATCTTCACCGTACGGCAAATCCTGCAGAAATGCCGTGAATACCAGGTCCCAACGCACCACCAGTTCATCGACTTCAAAGCGGCATACGACAGTATTGACCGCACAGAGCTATGGAAAATCATGGACGAGAACAGCTTTCCCGGGAAGCTTACCAGACTGATAAGAGCAACGATGGACGGTGTGCAGCGTAAGGATTTCGGGTGAACTAATCAGTTCATTCGAATCTCGACGGGGACTACGACAAGGTGATGGACTTTCCTGCCTACTATTCAACATCACCTTGGAAGGTGTGATGCGATGAGCCGGGCTCAACAGCCGGGGTTCGATCTTCACGAAATCCGGCCAATTTGTCTGTTTTGCGGATGACATGGATATTATTGCTAGAACATTTGGAACGGTGGCAGAACTGTACACCCGCCTAAAACGCGAAGCAGCAAAGGTCGGACTGGTGGTGAATGCGGCTAAGACAAAGTACATGCTGGTAGGTGGGACTGAGCGAGACAGGACAAGCCTTGGCAGCAATGTTACGATAGACGGGGATACACTCGAGGTGGTAGAAGAATTCATCTACCTCGGTTCCTTGCTAACGACTGACAATAACGTGAGCCGTGAAATACGAAGACGCATCATCAGTGGAAGTCGTGCTTACTATGGGCTCCAGAAGAAACTGCGGTCAAAAAAGATTCACCCCCACACCAAATGTACCATGTACAAGACGTTAATAAGACCGGTGGTTCTCTACGCACACGAGACATGGACGATGCTCGAGGAGGATCTGCAAGCACCCGGAGTTTTCGAGCGACGGGTGCTAAAGACGATCTTCGGCGGCGTGCAGGAGAACGGTGTGTGGCGGAGAAGGATGAATCACGAGCTCGCTGCACTTTACGGCGAACCCAGCATCCAGAAATTGGCTAAAGCCGGAAGGATACGATGGGCAGGGCATGTTGCAAAAGTGCCGGACAACAACCCTGCAAAGGCGTGGAGCGCAGAGAGCACGATGGGCGGACCAGGTGGAGCGTGATCTGGCGAGTGTTGGGCGTGACCGACGTTGGAGAGCTGCAGCTGCAAATCGATTATTATGGCGGCACATTGTTGATTCAGTATTATCATGAATTTGATGTTAACTAACTAAATAAATGAATGATTGCGCTTCATTGAATATCATCAGCACAGTTCTCCAGCTCCTCGACGAAGGACCTTTTCACCGCAGCGTCTTCCAGTCCAGGAAAATTTTGCACCGATAAGAAATCTGGCGTTCGATTTCAATAAGTCGAATCTACATAGGAATCATAGTAAACATATGACCTATTCAAAACGAACGCCAGGAATAAAACATCGTGTGAATACGAAAGTTTTTGAAATGGAGTGTGAGTGTGTCGTGGTCGTGTCCATCAGGAAATTCCACACAAGGCTTTTTGCAAAAATTGTGTCATGGTTTGTTTTTGGAACTAGGAATACGTCTTGGAAAGCCTCCCAGGGCTTCTCACAAGTCTGCTTCCAATGTTTTCACGCCAGGCACATTTTAGGATTCATTTTGAATTCCTCCCGTAGAGTATTCCGAAGTATTCCTAATAACGTTTTTCAAGAAGTCTATTCGGGATTCTCCCTTGAGAATTTTCCAGGATTCCGGAACTCTGATTGATTTTTCCTAAAGTTTTACACGGGAATCGTACAGAATTCCTAGTCAGAATTGCTACTAGATGTTCTTCCGACATCCCTCCCATAGTCCCTCGTGGGATTTTCACGGGGTTCCTGCAGCATCCCCTAATAAACGAAAACCATACACGGACCGTACTGTAGACGGTTCAACAATGCCACATACTGTTCAAATTGTATTCCGAATGGGTGGTTAAGCACATCTTATGGTTATCGTTTATGCGGGTCTTGCCCAAAAATATTTAGGGTAGGTAATCATGAGTTGGACCAAATTGCTGCTTTCTGAAGAAGCGGGACTTTTGACCGATTTTTTCACCCACATGGAAATAATTCCATCGTCTCATATTTCCAAGCTGATCAATATCATCAGCGAATCCAAGCAGCTGAACGAACTTCATGAAAATCGTTCCACTCGTGTTTATCCCGCTCTTCTTATTACACCCTCTAAAGCGGTGATTCCCAAAGTTGGGCGAAATTGCCCCCCAGGGGGCGTAAATCTGGCCAAAGGGGGCGAAAATTTGAAAAACCAAAACTGGGGGGCGAAAATACTGAAATGGGGGGGGGGGGGCGATTTTTTAATTAAGAGAGAAATATCAGAAGTAGTAAAATACAAGTCCAGAATGTCAATTGAATCATTCGGGGTACTCACTAAACAGATTAAATTGCTGCGTAAGCCAAGTAGAAAAATTAGCCACAGAATGTCAATGTCGCGAGTGTTCGTGTGACCAACATCTAGTTTGCCACGCCTTCACAGCGTCAGTACCGGTCCTTCAAGTGTCAAACCAATTTTTATAGCCAAAACAAAACATCCGCAACAACATGTGTATTTAACCCTAAAAGGGATACCTGGGGTCCATTGGACCCCAGGCGCCTTTCAGAGCTCGGCTTTGATGGAACACACTCAGCGAGGTGACGAAACTGAGACCATGAAGGTATCCCTTTTAGGGTTAAAAATAATGGATAAATACATCTGAGGTATGGAATAAAATAAATTAATTTATTAGCTGCAGCGCCATTAGCGATCTAATTTCTCATACATCTACTGTAAGCCATGATTTTCTGCTTATTTGAAATGTTTCATGATTTTGCGAATGAAATAATCAAAGATTGCCTTGGTGATCGCGGCATTTAATCTGTTTAATGAGTTTACGCTGTTAAGTGAATCCCCCTATTAAAATTCCCTGGCATTTCAAGTTTTTTTTTTGTTTCCAAGATCATTAAAAAATGTTTGCTTCGAGGTCGATTGAATTTTTGAAGAATTTGTGATGTTTATGTGGACTTTTTGGCAAAATTTCAAGCAAATAAACAAATAAGAATGCTACACGAATTTTCGAAAGAATTGCTAGGGATTCTGAAGATTTAATAAAATGTAGGGTCTTGTACCATTTGGGCAGGTGTACCTATTTTGGGCACTTGCCACTATAACTAAGTCAATTTCAAACCGATTGATTTGAGTTTTTGTATAGAGTAACATACTGTACGTGCCTAACTCTTTACAAAAATTCAAATCAATCCGTTTGAAATTGACTTAGTTATAGCGGCAAGTGCCCAAAATAGGTACACCTGCCCAAATGGTACAAGACCCTATATATTTATTTTTGTCCAAATTATGAAAGGGATAAAGTTTTTTGACTTGATAAGAAAGTTTCGTTTTTAAGCGTTTTTATGGAAATTTCTATCAAAACCATGAATTTTAAGATGAATCTTAGAACACTTTTCGGGTGAAAGTTGTCATACATTGTTTGAAAATATTTCAGAGAAGCTTCCCGGAGGGATTCAAGACATTGCTTATTACTAGCAGCTTATTTGCAAATTTTCCACAAATTCAGTGTTGAATTCTCTCAAAACCGAGTAATGACTGATAGATGTCTACTTATTTGACAATAAAAAGTTCTCCAATTCAGAGCAAGTTTGTCAATTTGGATCACTGGCCTTTTCTTTATTTTCGATTACTGAGCAAAGCTGACTACATTTGAAAATACACCAATATATTCCTGATTTATACTTTTTGCATATTTTTGTAATTGTTTTTTCAATTTGCCACCAGTCTTATTTGAGTACTTGTAACTAAACATCTCGCGTGTTGAAGAACACCCTTCTAGAACACTAATAAAACATCTGGTTGAAGATAACGTTCTGTTTTGCCCGATTTTGTTCAAGAATATGTACAGCACAAACATGATTTCAAAACGTATTGTTTTTACATGCAATAATGCAGTATTTTTTCAAATGCAAGAAATCGATGCATTTGCAAATCAACTCAATGAAAATGAGAGCGATACTATCCCAAGTAACAATCCTTATTCTATTTGTTTTTTTTTGTTTTTATGATAGCTTTTTCGGAACATTGCATATTCTAGTTGATCTTATCAGAGTTTCAGCTGAGCACAACTATTCTTCGTCAATATGTGGTTTTAAAAACACCTCCAAGAGTACTTGAGGTTCAGTTCATAAAACCATAAACACAACAAGAACTGTTGAACTTATTTTCAGTTTTATAAGGTTCTTGTAGTCAAGGATCGGTATATTCGCCTCACTCCATTCATATTCACTCCTCTTTGCTGAAATGAATCGAGAAAGATGCAGCAAACGGATCATCGTGATCAAACACGCAACCCCATCACCAGTGGGAAGCGATGAGCCAACTGCTTAACATGAATATTCGTTGCCATTCGTCGCAGTTTGGATCGCAAGCGAATGAATGAATGGCGAATGGTGAAGAATGCTGGTGAGCGATCGAAGCGGCTATTATCATAAGTAGAAGAGAATTTCTGCATGTAATGCATACATTTTTACTGTATTGTTGTTAAAATGCTAGATTAGCAAAGAAAATAATTCGAAAACATCAAAAATTCGTATGTACAACATCAATCGTATCACTCGCGAATCGCATGCGCTGGCGATGCGAATGTGGACGAATGAGTAGTTTCCAAGTGTGGCTTCCCACCGTTCGCCGGAGTTTGCTGTCGTCGCTGACAAGCATACACACGAACTAAAGCGACAACCATTCGCTGCTGACTGTCTTCGAATGTGGAAGAAGATGAAAAGTGGAAATCAGGAACCCTGCTTGTAGTTATCTTCAATCATCCGTTCTTGATCAAGAGCAACTGTTCTCGCATGAGAACAGTTTGGTACATGAAAAATACAAGAAAGAATTCAAGCATCAGATTTTGATTCTCATGGTTCCATTATTGCTGCCAATCAAGAACACCTACCTGTAACCCAACAGCGACGCGGTGCAGTGCCAAGTTCCTCCGGTTGCAGCATCCGAAATGAGGTGGGTTTGGTCATCCAGGACGTCGATTCCCGTGCAATCGGAGTTGCAATCATCGATCTTCAAAATCAACAACTACCTACTTACCTGTTGGAAGTGCTGACCGGAGGAAGGAGGCACTGCACCGCATCAAGGCTGGTTATCGAAAAAGGTGTGCCTGGTTGGCAACGGTACCGGGCTGGAAATTAAATTCATCGGACGAGATTCACAAAATCCACCGCGGTGCGATAATTTATTGTTTGTTTACAATTTGGCGTACATGATTTATGACGTTCTCAGCGGAGTTTGCATAAACCTACATCAAGAACGTTATAAACCTGAGTACTCTTGAGTAATACTTCTTACCCTTGCATAAGATGAAATAAATTTAAGACGTTCTTGATGGAGGCCAACCAGGCTGCATTGAGAACTTTATAAATCCTATTATTCTTGAGTTATGCTTTTAGCTCTGGCATGAGTTGAAATAAATTTTAGACGATTATATGGTGGTGTTGATTAAAACGGGTCTGGTACGTTTGGCATAAGGCCATTTGGCATAAAGACATTTGGCATATGGACGTTTGGCATAAAGGACATTTGGCATAAAGGACGTTTGGCATAAAGGACATTTGGCATAAAGAGACGTTTGGCATAAAGGACCCTGGAGAAAAATTAAAGAACAGCCTTCAAGGGAAAGAAGGCAAACTTGTTGTTGGTGCATTATACTCGATCTCTAATTTTTGAAATAACCTTTTGCTTCCATGAATTTGATTGGGGAATGTTCCTTCTTTTATATATAGACTGTTCTTCGTCGATACAAGCAATTTAGATTCCGGTAATGGTTCTTTCCAGCAAATCATCCTTGTCTGCATATTATATCCATAAAAATTAATACATTATAATGTATAATTATCCTTCTTTGGAATACTTATCATTATTTTTCGTTAAGTATGTAGTTCACTTTTTACTGAAATCATTTTATGCCAAACGTACTTAATGCCAAACGTCCATTATGCCAAGTGTCCTTTATGCCAAACGTCCTTATGCCAAATGGCATTATGCCAAACGGAATTATGCCAAACGTACCAGACCCGATTAAAACCATCAATAATGGACCGACCACCGGCCTAGATTTCAATGGAAGCCATGCTGAGAGAAATCATGAGCAATGTTCGCATGACCAGGAATAATATTTTTAAATATTTTATTATCTAGTGCGTTATAATGAAAGCGCGTTGCAATTTTTGGAAGTATCTTGCAACATACATATATACGATGAATTTTGCTTGGCATTTGGCATCCTTGTTCACCACGGAAATATTTCCAATTTGTGTAATAAATTAATCCCGATTACAATAATGTGTCATTTTCATTGTGTTTTTAATTTCAATTTAATTCACCAATATTTTCTGTCGACATAAAAGCTGCATCAGCAACAACTCCGACAAATTTATTATCGTTTTATCGTGCACTTGAAGAATTCTAGAAGGACTTGGGAAGCACAACAAGTTTTAAGAGAAATTTAAAAACAACTCTCCTAGAGCATCTTAGGATGGGCCTCTTTGGTCTTATGGCGGGTTTATAGTTGAGTTGATGCCGTTTTGCAGAGCAATTTGGTTTACGCATGGTTTTAAAGAACAGGTGTTGAAGAATACTTCAAAAGCATAATAAATTTAATTTTGTTACTTGGGTAATTTAGATATATTAATATCGATCCATCGTCGCCTTGATCAATCGTATCAGTTTATCCGGGAATCCGGTTTTGTTACGCAACCTCCATATCTCTACGAATCTGTTTGTCAGCATTACAATAAATAAAAAATATATTCATCTCATTCTTCCTTTTTCCAGAACGACTCGTCCCAGCCCAAGAAATTTGGAAAAACTCCAGGCCGTGAGCGCAAATCCAACGGGGGCAACAAGAAAGGCTCCAAAACCCTACACAAGGCCCAAGCGCTGCAGTTCTCGTCGTCCAATTTTGGCAAATCCGGTGTCAACAGCAACAACGGTACTGCAGGCACCAGCTTTTTCCTCACCAGCAACAGCATCCCCTCCGGTGGAAGCCAAATCCTCCCGACGCCACCCAACAATGTGTGGGGCGAGAACCGGGCCCGCTTTAGTGACGTCGTGGCGCAAGCTACCACCAGCAACGCCGCCCTGGACAGACCTAGCGGAAGTGGCGGAAATGCTTCTAAAATGCTGAACTTTGATTTGATGGGTAATGGTATGAGCCTTGCAAACAGCTTCGGAGTAGGTTCCAATGCCGTGACAGCTCCGCTTGTGCCGGTGGATCATCTTCAAGGTGATGCGTCAAAAGTAGCCGCTTCACTGTTCGGAAAGGCGACAAAGGACGACAGTTTCATTTCGATGGAGAAGAATACGAACACAACCGGAGGATCGGAACTGGGCCCCATTGGAACGTCGAAGAAGTCTCCATCAGCCACGCCGAAGTGCTGGGAACCATTTGGAAACGCTATTCAACGACCTACTTCGGTTTCCTTGAACAACGATTTGCCTGGTGGTTCCGATAGTTATTTTTCGCAAGCTTTTGGAGATTACAATCATAGCAACGGTGATAATTTCCATGGAAACAGGAGAGATCTTCAATCCCAGTCGGCGTTTGGAACACTAAACACCAATAATCATGGATTAGGAGCTTCCGGAGGCATGGATTCCGTCCTAGACCCTAATCAGATGGCGCTAAATCAACGCGACTGGGATGCCAACAAGATCCTTTGGCAGATGCTTCAAAAGCACGAGGAATTGAACTCGACATCTTCTATGATGAACTGGAACTCGCTTTGGACAACCCCTCCGGTATTCTCCCAGGCTGGCCATATCCAGCATCAGCCACCGAACCCTGCTGTCTCCTCTGGTATGCCCATGAATTCGCGACTGACAAACAGTTGGCTCAACACGGGTGCCACATCGCGGCCCCCGCAGATGCCTCTTCGAGCACCACCCGGATTTTCTCCGGTAAAACCCACGCCTAATCCCTCTCTGATGGCACATCAGCTGAATGTCCTGCAACAGCAGCAGCAGCATCAACAACAACAGCAACAAGACCAGGCTGGCGCCAATGCAAGCGGCACATCCTCCGTTCCGGCGTACGATCCGTTTCGCCTGAGCTCCATCTGGGCTCCGGCCAACTCCAGTGGCGACGTATGGAATGAGAAGCAGTAATCCGGAATATCCGGACGCCTCAAAACAGATCCCTACTCTGTTTTGCGAATGAACAAAGAAAGTAACAACACTGCTTATTTTACTTTACACCTTTATTTTTTAATTCCTTGAACTAGTTTTTACTTGCAACCGTAGATACTCATCAGAAGAAGGTTTTGAATTAGAAACTTATTTTTTGTTTGAACGCGCTGTGATTAAACCCCACAAAGCTATTCTTTTTTGTAACTAATCCTTCTACATTCAGTTTGAAATGTTTCTACTAATTTTATTTTAGTTTTTTTTTCTCCTAGATTACTACTAATAACAAACAATGCACCTAGGTTCATTTGTTTTTCTCTTTGGTTACTGAAAGCTGCTATTCCAAAATTGTCACTGAGTGGAATAGATCGAACGCCGAGGCAAAACTTGCAGCCATCAAGCTAAATATAATTGGATTTTGAAAGCTTCGAAATAAACAAGCAAAGTTAAAATTGGAAGACGTACAATTGTATTAAAAAATATTCAATACTTATATCTTAAACAAACAAATAAGAAGAAAATGAGATGCTAAAAGCTGAACAAAGCAAAAGAATTGTAACCTGAAAAACACAAAGTCGAACCTGGTTTCGAACGGGATTTCGTTCCGATTGTAATGCGATTTTCGAGTGACTACTTCCTCCTTATCTATGAGGAGATACTCGAACACACACGTCTTACACTCACAGAAACAGAAGAAACACAATACATGATGATGACACCCACACGCTAATGGATCTTACGCGCTGATGATGACGATTGGATACTCGAGAGCAAGAATAATAAAAAATACACCAAACTTACGTTTGGAACAATGAAGACACCATTCGTTTCAATTATTGGACCGGGATTTCTTCGAACGGGAAAGGTTTGTGTCGTAGCGGCATGGGAACTGCATGTGGTGGGTGAAATCTTTTTGGCTGTGATATAGCTAGTAATGCTGTTTCCAACTGAATTCTGCCTTAAGCTATAAAATCGAACTTTTTTCGAATACAAAATTCATTAACAAAAAAAAATCAATACAGCATTGTAAACTAAATACGATTTAACTGGATGTTTCTCCTTTTTCCTTGTAAGCAACGACTCCCTTCTCTATCAAATCCGGAATTTCAACAGCTAACCAAGGCGCGAGCTAAAAACGCAGATCATTAAAACCACCTTCTCCGTTAAACCTCCTTCAAATACTCACCCCAAGGGCCATCGCGTGCGCTATGCCAAATTTGGGCACATTTCGTGACCACAGCGGTTTAAAATGGTCCGTTAGGCAGATCTTGCCACCGCGGTACATCTTGGCCGTTTTGCCATCCAGCTCGGGCAGGGCAATTTCCGGCGCCGTCGCTGGGTATGTCACTGGAATCTGATATCGAGATCAAACTCGTTAGCTATAGGAAAGTTTCAATCAACGAGAAGGAAGAACACTTACGTCAAACTCCACATCGAATTCGTACTTGAGCAGGTTGTGAACGTACCAACACTTGCCGAACCACTTGGTACCCTCCTTGTTCGATTCGAGCCGGAACCAATCCGAATCGGACGATTTGTTGTTTTGCACATACTGTCAAAAGAAAAATAATCGATCTTGCGTCATTTAAACGAACAAAACATGTTTGCAACCCCACCTTGATCAGTGCTTGGTATTCCTCCTTCAGTCGTTGAACCCAAAGGTCCTTATCGCGGGGGCCTGCTTTCGTTTGCAGGAGTGGAATGCTGCTCAACGTTTTCCTAGTACCTTCATCTACCATTGTTGAGGATTCTAGCTAAATAATATCACTGAATTCACAAACTTTACAGGAAAATATGCCACGAAATCACGCACCAAGTATCAGGTAAAACTGAATGTTTTGGCTTTTTCAGCACACTTTGACAGCTGATTCTCCAACGTGTCACGAAATGCGAATTGGAGTGAAAAGAAGCAACAAAAATGCAGCTGCAACATGCAACACCATGCAGGCCGAAGTTTGCCGATGTAAACCCGCTGTTGACCTAATTGAGTTTAGACATCGATGTTTAGACGTGTGCGCCGCTAACGCGCCGCTGTCACGGAGTTTTTTTTTAATTTGCCGTCACCACATGGAATCAGAAATCAACCCAAACATACACTGAACGAAAACCCCATCCCGAAATCGACTGATTTGTCCGACCATCCAGTCCAAATTACCAAAATCGTGTTTTCGAATGACGAACCAGTCATACGGCAATCATCCTAAAAAGCGGATGACGATAATCTTATTCGCGTATGAGTCAACGCACGCTATGTAAATGAATATTAGTTGCAGAACGAAGGCCACACAGATGCACCGAATTTATTGATCGATAGCGTAACAAGTTCCTTGATCGTGACACCCGGGTCGTTGACGATTTCGCGTCGCATGTGTTGGTCATGCCATCTTTTTTGAAAGGGTGCCCGCGAGGGTACCCTGACTACTAAGCACATCATGTTTTGAGAAGGATAGCGGTGACATTAATGTTATCAATCGCTACAAAACAAGGTTGCTCGACCATATGGTCGGCAGTCTATTTTCATATCACTGTCATCCGGTTTCAGGATGACATCATTCGGTCGATGGACCATACGGTTTCCGACCGAATGTCGTTAAGGGGCGTGATCGTATCGCCTCTCAGTCGATTTTGGACGGGAGGTTTTGTTCAGTGTAGGTTCTTTTCGCTAATATCGGCTCTAGTGGTTTCTGCTTTTAGTGGTGTTGCGTGTACGTAAACGCTGCATTACACGAACACCACCTGAGTTACTGGTTGAAAATAGTAAACAAAGATCAGCTGTTCCCAGCAAAATCAAATGGGCTTATTTTCAACCAGTAGATTTGCATTAGTGTTCGTGACACCGCGCTGCGAAACCACTCTTCCGTGCGAGAACCCAAATTTGACTATACCGCGTTAAAGCTCTGAGTGGGTTGTTTCCGTTTGATCCCGGCATAAAATTGCAACCCATCGCAAAGTTCTTTCTACCTAGGCAGTAAAACGAACTACTCTGTGCAGTGGTAGAAACAGAAGTGAAAATTTTATTTAAATTTAAATCTAGGCTACTACCACTGGCGTTCGGTCTGAACAATAGAGTTAATAAACTATAGAGGACGAATGTCGCTGCTGTTCCCTTTGTTCTCGTTCGCAAACATCCCGGGTATCTATCTGTCAAACTGCATACTTTTTCGCTTTGACACTTATATCCCTCCCTATCTTCGCCAGCAAGAGATGTTGCGACGGCGACGCCAGCGACATTCTTCCTCTATAGTTTATTAACTCTATTGTCTGAACGCCTGCTATAATTCAGGCCAAACATTTCAATAGGTCCTATCTGCATTTGAGAGGCTCTCTTACACTGAACAAAACCTCCCGCCCAAAATCGACTGAGATCACGCCCCTTAACCATTGGCGGAGCCAGCTTTTTCTTCTTTCTTACTCACTCTCCTAAACATACACGAGAAAGAGCGTGATGAAAGAGGAGGCAAGCTGCCCCCTCTTCTATCTTTCTCTTTCTCGTGTATGTTTAGAAGAGTGAGCAAGAAAAAAGAAAATGCTGGCTCCGCTAATGCCCTTAACGACATTCGGTCGGAAACCGTATGGTCCATCGACCGAATGATGTCATCCTGCAACCGGATGACAGTGATATGAAAATAGACTGCCGACCATATGGTCGAGCAACCTTGTTTTGTAGCGATTGATAACATTAATGTCACCGCTATCCTTCTCAAAACATGATGTGCTTAGTAGTCAGGGTACCCTCGCGGGCACCCTTTCAAAAAAGATGGCATGACCAACACACACTGAACGAAACCCCCCGCCCAAGATCGACTGAGAGGTGATACGATCACGCCCCTTAACGACATTCGGTCGGAAACCGTATGGTCCACCGACCGAATGATGTCATCCTAAAACCGGGTCTGTGTCATTTGGCATAAGGCCGTTTGGCATAAGGTCACTTGGCATAATGGACACTTGGCATAACAAAGAAGGGTGCATTTCGATTATGCCAAATGTCCATTATGCCAAATGACCGTTATGCCAAATGTCTTTATGCCAAGTGACCTTATGCCAAACGACCTTATGCCAAATGACTTTATGCCAAATGTCCCGCTCCCCCTAAAACCGGATGACAGTGATATGAAAATAGAATGTTTACCATATGGTCGAGCAACCTTCTTTTTTAGCGATTAATAACATTAATGTCACCGCTATCTTTATCAAAAATGATGTACTTAGTGGCCAGGATACCCTCGCGGGCATCCTTTTCAAAAATATTGGCATGTCCAAGACATGCGTAGCAATATCGTCAACGAGCTGGGTGTCACGATCAAGGAACTTGTTACGCTATCGATGAATGAATTCGATGCATCTGTGTAGCCTTCGCTCTGCAACTAATATTCATTCACATATTGAGGGATTTGCACAAAAGTGCACGCGGCCTATCGTTTCCGAAAGGTACAACCGCGGTTTTCACCCCCTGTTTACTTCATGCTTATGAGAAATAACATTGCGGCGTTTCCTACGGTGCGGCTGTTCCTTTCGAAAACGATAGACCGCGTGAACTTTTGTGCAAAGCCTCTTTTTGAAACATTTCAACGACCGCGCGGTGTTTACGTTTCAAGAAATCTGACAATAGCGTGCGTCGTCTCCTACGCGCATAAGATGATCGTCATCTGCTTTTTAGAATGATTGCCGTATGACTTATTCGTCATTCGAAAACACGATTTTGGTAATTTGGACTGGATGCCCGCATAGAAAAATACTATTCATGGCATCGTTCATATTATACGATGTCCATTGGTGAAATGATTACTATACAAATAGTAATAGGTTTATAATAAAATGATTAGGGTTGAAAAACTGCAATTATTCAGAATTTTTCAAGTATCATTGTACTTATAATAATGATACGTTGAATAATACATGAATAATTTTGATTATTAAAATTTCCCATAAGTGCAGTGACAAAAATAACATTTTCGACTGTTTTTTATTATATTTGGTGAAGTTAAGACGACGTCACGTTAGGCTGCCATATTATCACACTTGTAAAGCAGCTTTCCGGCATTTTTAGCACAATAAACTGGGTTTGTACTGCGTGCTACAGGGACAATGCGTCACATAAATCCTGCGGTACCGGATACTACAATCACTTTCCATCTATCAGGCTTGAGTGGATGCACCACCCTCGCTCGAAAGCGGATATTTAAAATAGGAGCTCTCGGCAGTCACTGCTTCTGGTCACTTTCAGATTGGATACCACTTGCAAACTTACCGGCAAAGCCAAGTGGAGGTCTTTGATGTATTCACAGATGTGGCTCTGAGTTCCTGTTTTCCGAGCTGAGGAATTCACTTTTCAACCAAGTTCAGATCACTATTGACTTTGAGTCACTCGCGAGCACTTCCTTAGCTTTGGTCCAGTACGTAAGTATCGCAAGAGGAATTGCGTAGGATGATCGGAAACCACGACTAGTTCGAATCCCAAACACACCAGAAAAGATTAAAAAACAACTACAAAAGTAAACAATGATTCTCTGAATGGTAGGCCAATTTGACAGAATTCGGCGAAAATCCGCAGGGGTGTATTTTTTTTCATGTCGGTAAAGCAGATATTCGCCCCTTATTTTTATGATTTGCTGTATCATCAAATCAATGATAAGCTGATTATAACATGTGTAATTCTCGAAAAAATTTGTTCGCGAAAAAAGGCATTTTTGAATGGTAACGATACTTAACGACCTATTCGGTCTATCATTGAAACTTCAACAATGATAACATCAATCATCGATATGATTCGTTGTATCATCGATTTATAATCCAGTTTATGATAAGATGAATAATCTAAAAATCATAACCTGTATGACAGACATATGATACCGTTTTATTCGGGTGGTCGGACAAATCAGTCGATTTCGGGATGGGGTTTTCGTTCAGTGCATGCGACGCGAAATCGTCAACGAGCTGGGTGTCACGATCAAGGAACTTGTTACGCTATCGATGAATAAATTCGGTGCATCTGTGTGGCCTTCGTTCTGCAACTAATATTCATTTACGGGAACGTCCATAAATTACGTCACGCAAAAATCGACCATTTTCAACCCCCCCTCCCCCCTATGTCACACTTTTTGTATGGGACCTCTAAAATTTTTGTATGGGTTGTCACACTTTTCTGAACACCCCCCCCCTCCCCCCTCAAAGCGTGACGTAATTTATGGACGTTCCCTACATAGCGTGCGTTGACTCATACGCGAATAAGATTATCGTCATCCGCTTTTTAGGATGATTGCCGTATGACTGGTTCGTCATTCGAAAACACGATTTTGGTAATTTGGACTGGATGGTCGGACAAATCAGTCGATTTCGGGATGGGGTTTTCGTTCAGTGTATTTCACTTTCTATTTCAATTATTGCAATGTAATTGTACACACTTCAACTACTTTAGCAGTACCGTAAAATGGGGTAACTTTGATAGTTTTTCAACGAATTTTCTCAATATTTTTACATGTAACAGTATTTCCCCGAGTTTTATATTTTTAAAACAAGTACTGGGGTATCAGTTATCAATTGCAATTAAAAGATTCGATAATCTGAAATATTTTGGATGTTTTTAGTTTTTCATATAACCGAAAATCAGATTTTCATTCTGGGGTAACTTTGATAATGCCCTAAAAACACATCAAACCTCAAAAAATAATCACAGATTGAAATCTTAGGAGTATGAACATGATGAGAGAAGGCTTGTGGAATATATAAGATAGCATTTTTATATCAAAACATTGATTTTTTACTAAATTCTACATATAAAAATGAGTTTTTGGAGTATTGAGTGCAAAACACAATAAATTTAGCTATCAAAAATCATTATCTTTGTAATAACAAATGCTTAACGGTACATCAACATATGATTACATGCTATTCATGGTTAGTTGGTTAGTTTTTTGGGTAGCTTTTTAATGTTTTATTAACAAATTTTGAACAACACATATTTATCTACATGAAATTACAAGGGCATTGCATACTTTTAGGCGTTTATCAATGTATGGAGATTAATATCCCAATTTACAAAATTGTTTCCATTTCGTGAAAACACACTTCGTTAAGAGATTCAAGGCCAGATTTGGCATCTACTATGATGAATCTATCGAAAATAAGAGCCCATTCATTGAAAAAATAGTTGCAACGAAGTCGTATAGCAGATTGTTTGAAGGGGCTGATAAATGACAAAAATATCAACAATTTTTATTTTTTGTCCAAAAAGTTGTATATAAACTAGATTTTAATGAAAATACGTCTACAATGAACTTTCATATGTATAGAATTGATTTACGTTTACCTTTTTCTTAACTGATTGAAGGAATCATAGTTATAAGATAAATTACACAATGCCTGCCGCACTATCAAAGTTACCCGCATTATCAAAGATACCCCGTTTTACGGTACAAATCAAAAGATGATTGTTTTAACCATCGTTCTATGCAAGGAGAGAATCATAATTCAAATAAATAGCTGAGATATTAACGAAAGAGAGGGAAACCAAAGAGAGCCACTCTTCTGCAGATTGGACCTTTAGATATGTTTGGCCTGAATTATATTATTCTAACAATTTGACGTATCAGACGTTAGCAGACGTTTGCCGTTTGGCAATTTTTTGTCAATGGTTGGTCAATGGTCAGTACACGTATGGCAAACAATTGGCAAACTCACATTTGCACATGTTTGCCACTCGAGTACTGATCGGAGTTGCAAACATGACCAAATATAGCGCATTTAGTTCACCACTGGACTATCGCACTAATTTTCACGAGTGCGAAAACGCAAATAGAAGTGCGCGATTGCATCCAATCAACTTGGTGTCTTCAGAGCACTTATTCAGCATACAACGAAGAAATAGTGCGCCGAAGACATCAATTTGTTTTGATGCAATCGCGCAGTTTTATTTACGTTTTCGCACTTATGAAGACTCAGTGCGCAGTCCAGTGGTGAACTAAATGCGGTATATTTGCTATATTGCCTTAGTCTGCATCAATTTAGGATTTTTTTGCTCTTTTCATAAGTCTATTTTATGAAATTGGTCATAACAAGCAATTTTCACCAATTTTCATAAGATTTCTTATGGCATCCATAATTTTAGTTATAGCAAAAGTTTTTTTTTTATTTTGCGGCGAATTTGGAATGACGTCGGTGCAGGCATCTAGCCAGTTGACCTTTTAAGCCGAACCCTTTCAAATCGCCACTCAAGTTTGTTTTGACAAACGTTTTGTTTTGCTCCTGATTTTCTTTCACAATCATCAATCTCGTTGCTTTTTTTGCATTCCCGTTAATCGCGTAAAAATCGTGAAAAATAGTGAAATTTCAGTGCAAAACAAGTTAAAACTCCCGCAATAAGTCATGCTTCCCGGTATCGGAATGTTCGGTACCGGCGAGATCACCCGGGTGCTGGTGCCGATCCTCCGAGACAAGGGTTTCAACATCGCCGCCATCTGGGGTCGCACCCTGCGGGAAGCCGAAGAAGCCGCCCTGGAGCTGCAGATTCCGTTCTTCACCAGCAAAATTGACGACGTGTTGCTGCGGAAGGACGTCGATATGGTGTTCATTACGTGCCCCCCGTATCTGCACTCGCAGATCTCGGTGAAGGCCCTCGGCATCGGGAAGCATGTGGTCTGTGATAAGCCGATGGCCCTGTTCCAGACGGACGCCCTCAAGATGGTCCGCGCTTGCCAGTATTATCCGTCGCTGATTTCGATCGTGAATCACTCGTTGCGTTTCTTGCCAGCCATTGGGCACATGAAGAAAGCCATCCAGGAGGGATACCTGGGACCGCCGGAGCAGCTGGCGTTGATCGATGTTAAGGTAAAGTGATAGATGTTTGTAAAGATGAGATTCTATTCTGAAATAAATTGCATTGATTTCAGGTTCGAATGAGCTCACTGTTCCATAACAAGTTTGACTGGTTGTGTGACGAAACCATGGGAGGCGGAGTCCTCAATTTGGTGGGAAGTCACGTGATTGATTTGGTAAAGTTTCTAACAGAACGAAAGGCCGTAAAAGTTCACGGAACGGTGCGAACCTACATCAAGCATATGGGCCAGATCAACGGAATCCGTCAGATCACAGCTCCGGACTTCTGTACGTTTCAAATGGAATTGGAAAGCGGAACTCTGGTTACGGTCAATATAAACTGCCACATATCGAACAATGCCTTTCACCAGGAAGTGTCCGTCTATGGAGGAGAAGGGCATTTGACGGTAAGGGGAGGTGATTTGGTGGCTCATCGCACGACGGGCGAAACCGGTGTTATCAAAGAGGAGATGTTGTACATCGATGTGCAGGATTTGCAGTTCTCCACATCGGAAACGACCTTGCCAAGACCCTACGTGAAGGGTCTCTGTAAAATGGTTGGTGCGCTGCGCGATGCTTTCCATCCCAATAAAGAGACTGCTGGCTGGATAAAGGAACCGGTTCAGGCAGCTGCTACCTTCGAAGATGGTCTCTACGTTCAGGCCGTGCTGGATGCCGTCCGGAAGTCTAGCGAGGACCGCTGCTGGACAAAGGTAAATGTTTGCACTGAATCTCCGACGAATCAAAAGTTTTTATCGGCCGCTAGGATGACCTCTGCCACTGCCCTCCATTGAATACGTGGGGTGCTGCAGCTTGAATTGGCAGTATTAGCTATTTTTATGAAAGATGTCTATGCTTTTGCTTTGCATTTGAAAATCATATAGTATTTTTACATATACTTCGTGCTATTTTTATAACCTTTAAAGCTATTTTTTCGCAAATTTGTGTACCTAATTTATTTTTTTATCTTGTTACTCACGAAACACTAAACCTATAGAGGAAACATTTTCTAATACACGGTTTGCTTTATCGAGACACATTTTAATCAATAGAAAAAATGAGAATTCCGCTGCGTTTCGGGCAAATGTATACCTAAAGAACAGATCTTCTTATGGAAAGGCATAAGTATATTTACCGGTACAACTCGAATTTCAAAGAAAACGCTAATAGCTATTTCGTATGAAAAGTAAGCAGCTCCTAACTTCTACCGTTATTTTTCTTGTTCAAAGCTACAATTTCCGAACGCAAATTTTGGTTTTCGTTCGAAAGCGATTTGATGACTTCTTGCAGCTTGGTCACCTGTTCACGATGTCGGTTCTCTAGTTCGTCCTTGTCCTGGAAAAGATTATCTGTCTTACAAACATTTGTAACAGAGAAAACATACAAAATTTCTTACCGCAACAGCCTTCTCGAGCTTTAACTTTGCTTCCCGTGGCGATATAGCCTTACTAGATAGCCCCAGCAAAGCTTCCATCCTGGTGCAGGCACGCTGTTTTTCGTTCAACAATTCTCTCAATTTGTTCAACTCCGCCAAGAGTTCCATATTCTCCTTCATCAGTTTCATCGTCTCGCCTGTATCCTTTGTCTGCCCACTCTTCATTTTCGCATTCTTGGTCAACTTTTCCAAGTGTTCCCTCTGTCGTAGGAATTCATTCTGAACGTCTTCACTTGAGGCCAGCGACTTCTGGAGCTCTTTGTCGTCTGAGTATCGATGGCATAAATCAGTGATTCCTCGCTTCAACTCATCGGGCTTCTGAATTAGTCCTGCCACATTATAAATTTCTCTGCAAACTTGTTGATATTGGTTCTTAGAGCTCCGGAATCGATTTCGCTCCTTGCGCAGCTCTAAATCGGCTCCGTAGTACTTGTCGCGCAGTTCTTGCAGCTGTAAAGCTAACTGTTTGTTGTTCAGCTGTAGTTCTTCTAGCTTTTTCTCCATCTCACCAATAATCTCTTTCTTCTCTTTGATTTCCCTATCCTTTGGTTCGATTTGGCTTTTCAGCTCGTTAATTTTGTGCGTTTGCACTTGCTTGTATTTTTCCAGCTCATTTGTCTTTTTGTTCATTTCGTGAAGTTTCCGTTCTTTTTCCTTTATGATCGATTCTCGATCCGCGAGATCCCTTTTGAGATCTTCAATGTCCCGCTGGTGCTGCTTTATCGCTTGCTGAAACTTTCCATGCTGATACTGTAGGGTTTCGATCTCCTTTCGGTAGTTTTCTGCTTCTCGGCTCAGGGTGGAGAACTTTTTCTTCAACACACCGGCTTCACCTCGCCATTTCATGCAATTTTCTTCCTCTTCTTGGAGTTTCTTCTCGTAGTTTAGCTGCAGCTCGACTTTGTTGCGATCGTTATCAACATCAACCTGCTTACAGTATTCGTTGAACTCGATGCGCTTCCGATCCATTTCCTTCAAAAGCCCGTCGATAATTTCCTGTTTTTCGACTAATTGCTTCTTCTGGTCGGCCTCCAGAGATTCTAAAAATGAATAACAGTTTTAGGAGAACTAGAATAACATGCATATTTCTGTACTCACCGATCGTATCCTGCAAACAACCCGCCGATCGTCGTAGCTTGACCTCATAGTCCTCCCTCATTTGATCCATACGCTGCTTCATTTCGCTCAGCTTATCATATTCCATTATGATTTTCTCGTGGAACTGTGCCTCAAATTCCATCATTTCTTTCTGGCGATCTTCCTTTTGCTGAGCAATACTCGCCGTCATCAGGTTGAACTCTTCCATGTGGGCCATCTCCATTTCTTCGTTCTTTTTCTGTGAAATCAATTGGCATAGAATGCTAGAAGCTAAACCTCACTTAATAAATTACCTTCAATTCCTCAATCGCCGCACAGTAGTCCCGATGGATATCCCTCATCTGTTCCGAATGGAAAACGTCCCCTTGTTTCATCTTGTACTGAAACTCCATGATCTGCTGTTGAATGCGCATTTCCAGCGTAGAAATCAAGTCATTTTTATCGACCAACTCCTGCCTTGCTATCAAAACATCCGAACAAAGTCCCAATTCCGGTGCATACGGCGCAGTTTTACCTTCGCTGTTCAAGATCGTCCAAATAATCAACGTACCATCATCCGTCGACGTTATCAGAGTGCTATCGTTGAAGGTTAAACTAATCTTGGTGATCTTAGTGTTGAAGAACCTAAAGTTGCTGCAATTTCCGTTACTGCTGTCTACGTTGTACAGGTGCCCCTTTTCCGTGCCAACAAACATAATCAGATCCGACCGTGACAGCGCAATATCCGTAAGTGGCGTCAAATCCGGAATCTTGAATTCACGATGCTGAAAGATCGGAGAATGGTTAACACATTTGGAACGACTGCGGTTCCACCAGTCTACTAACGATGTCCGACTTGCACATCTCCCGAATAAGTCCGGTGTTTGTAATGGCAAACACCGAATTGGCATCACTCGTCAACGCCAGCGATCGGTAATGGATCCCCTTCTGAACGATCTCCTCCATCCGCTCGCCAGTCACTACATTCCACTTGTAGATCGCCCCATCGTTGCCGCCGGACGCCAGGGAAAGATCATCGGTTGACCACGATAGGCTTAATATGGTACCGTTGTGCCCTTTTAGGGTTTGCACCACATCGAACGTAAAAATGCTGATCAAACTGATGACCTTTCCGTGCGCTGCCGCCAACAGGTGACCCCGGTTCGAGAACTTTAGCTGAGTGCAATTCGGGTAGTTGAACGCCTTGGTAACCTTAAGGTCATCTAGCTGAATTTGCATCAACAGCAGCAGATCGATGAATCCGACGGCGGCGAAGAAACCGGATGGATGCAGTGCGATGACTCCAATTTCGATCTGGAACTTTTTGACCAGCTCGACCTTCATGCTGTTGTAGTTCCAGAGGCGTATGGTAAGATCTTTGGCTGAAATTCAAAGAAGATCCTTATCACAAATATTCTACTGGTTGACTCCAGTTATACTTACACGCAGTCATGAGAATTGGTTTCCAGGAGCATACCGACAGACCAACTATTCCACTGACATGCAGTGGTTCCCCCAGATGGCGAAACACAAGTTCGCTAACCTTCAGGGTTTCCGGTACGAAAAGCATTCCGATGTAGATTTGGGAGTGTTTTGTAGCGACCACGATCGTGTCCTGTTCGGCATTCACCGCGACGTTGATGATCTTATAGGATTGTTCATCGTAGAGCGTTATAGGGATCCGTATAATCGATTTCTTGGTGAAAATGTAATTTGTTGTTTTCTCGAAGACGTGAACCGCATTGTGGATGGCATAGAGGAAGCCCGTGTCGAACTGGGTCAAACAAAGCACATCGTGGTTATCTTTTTTGGTGCTTGAATCGCTGTCCGGGCTGGACGAAAGTTCACCATCGGTATCGGCCGAGAGATCGATTCGTTCAACTTCGTCGGCCCTAAGTTTGAGTTTCAGTTCTCCGGATTCGACGAATATTAACTCGGTCTCAGCCGTTCCAGCGGCTAGAGCCTCTCCCGTAAGCCAAGCAATCGACGTTACCAGCAAGTTATCCCCTTTGATGGTTCCAATTTGTCCGAAACCCTTGTCGGTTTTGTTCATGATCTTCAGCATGTAATAACCGCCCACGGCGACAATGGTGGCATCTCCGGGATTACAGGACAAGTAGTTTGCCTGTCCTTGTTGACTGGAGTTTGAAGCCCGTCCAATGATAAGCGATTCATTCTTATCGAAAGAAAAGATCGAGAGAAAGGCATCCGGTTCTACGGAGAGGACGGCAATGCCACGCGAGTCGTACGTGAAACAAATGTTGCCTATCTGGGTGTTGGGGCAGTCTGGTGGCAGTTGTAGGGTCTTACGTTTCTTTAGCGTTGCGATGTCGTAGATGTTGATAAGGGATTTGCTGGAAAGTTGGAAAAATTAGTAACTATTGCTAATTTAAAGAAAACTTTCCGTTTTACGGTAGAACGAAAAGCTACCGCAGCTGTCAGACTACTGATTTTCACTGAGGTATCATCGATCTACCCCAGCAAGCCCTAGCGATGCCTTGGATAGCCTTGGATACGACGCCGACGATCATTGTTTGTTGTTGGTTTTCAGTTCAATTCACCTTGCAAGCATGCTTTGATTTGGCCTTCAGTTTCAATGATAGGATGATTTTCAAGCCTGCGGTAGGACTTTGACAACTGCGGTAGAACTCGGCGGCTACCGCAGAGTGGAAATTTTTCTAAAAATCCGCAATACTTTGAGCTTCTTTTTGTAGGCAACTCTGAGCTTCTTTTTGTAGGCAAGAGTTAGACTTAGAGCCATAAATTAGAAGGTTTGGAGACACTGAAGAAGGGACATTGATTCCGAAGCCGTTCCGATCGATATTTCTTCAATGGCCGGTCTTCATAAGTTGTTTTTACGTAGATTATGCAAATAATGAGCTGCAAAACAGTGAGTCGAGACGGAGAGCGTCCAACATAGCTATGATCCTCACAAGTTCCTACCTCATGCTTTCACGGATCAATCGATGACAAAGACCGCCAGCTAAGAGTTGTGTGCTTAGCTGGTAGTGCAGCCTGGGCACTGTTGGCCTTCTGACTTCAGCTAGATTGAGGAGGTACGTCCCGAGCGTCTGTTCACCAAGAAGGTGTGGCACATACAGCGTCTGTTCTGGCATCCAGCGGCTGAATATGAAACGCTGTATCGCGGCAGGCAGCGGCCAACATAGGGTCGGATTCATAGTGATCGGGAAACAGATGAAGCGAGTCATGAAGTGGAAGCCGTTCAACGAGGGGATCTGCGTATTGAGGATTCGAGGCAAATTCTTTATCTACAGCTTGATCGATGTCTATGCGCCGACCAACGACAAAACCGATGGCATGAAGGATGCGTTTTTCGAATGCCTTGACAAGAACTATGGAGAATGCCCAAAACATGACGTTAAGATTGTCATCGGTGACGCCAACGCGCAGGTCGGAAGAGAGGACTTTTTCCGTCCAATCATCGGTACGGAGAGCCTTCACTTCTTCACAAACGACAACGGCCTGAGATTAGTCAACTTTGCTGCTGCCAGAGGGATGGCCATTAGTAGTTCCTACTTTGCACGCAAGAATATCCACAAGCACACCTGGAGACACCCAAATGGCGAAGTTTGCAACCAAATCGGCCATGTGCTGGTAGATGGCCGACATTTCTCGGACGTCATTGATGTTAGAACTTTAAGGGGTCCCAACATCGACTCAGATCACTACCTCGTAGTTAGTAAGATTCGAGCTCGATTATCAACCGTTTCGGACTCTAAGAACCGGCGATCGAAGCGTTTCAACATCCAGCGTTCTTCAGCAGACGGTACGATAGCTGACTATCACCAGAAGCTAAACGAGCGGATAAGTGAAATCAACGAGAGCGATAATCTCAACACTCTGTGGGAGTCTATCCACGGAGCGATGAGTATAGCAGCGGTGATAAGCACTACTCAAAGACCTCGGGGATGAACCAGCCTTGGGCTGAAAATCCCCATAATAAAGAGCCAATAATAACTGCTCAAAGACCTCCTAGGAACGGGTGGTTCGACGAAGAGTGTCAGAGGGTAACGGATGAAAAGAATGTCGTCGCCAGAAGCCGGATGCTGGTGTCTGCGGGACCCGGTAGAGCAGGGAGCGATATAGGGAAGCGAGAGCAGCCCAAAAACAAATCCACCGCAGAAAGAAAAAATACCACGAGGAAAATGTGATTGCTCAGGCGCAAGAAAGTATGGAGCAGAATGATATGCGGAGGTTTTACGAAACTGTCAATGGCGTGCGGAGAAAAGCAGCGCCTTCTCCCGTCATGTGTAACGACCGTGAAGGAAACTTGCTGACAGACAAAACAATGGTGGCTGCCAGCAGAGTTGGTCATTTCTCACACTTCGGTTTAAAAAGTGAAGATTTTGATGCAGCCAAGAGAAGTGTGCCTTGATGCTCTTCGGTGTGAAAAGAGAAAAACACACGCACTCAAAAGTGAAACATTGAAACTAACGTAGTGCACTATGGATTTCATTGCGTGTAGAGCAGTTACTGCTCACCCACAGTACTTCTCTTTATCTTCCGAGCGTTGCGCTTGGAAGACTGCATATGTTGCCATGACATCAACACAAACTAGGTAACAAGAAGTGCGTGGCTAACGGTCGAAAAAAATTGACAATTGAATGGCGTCTGAACAAGAGACATTGTTTGTCTTCGAATTCACGTCCAACCTGAGTGTTTTTTTGTTTTGTTTATCTGGGTCCGAAATCAGCACACGGGGTTTTCCGGAACTGTGGAGCTCTTGTGTTCCTCACTGTTATTCGAAATGCAACCTTGACTGCCACCCTCTACTTAAAACATCGGAATTGCTACTTATACCGTACGGAAGACAGTGTTAAGAGACAATATTTACTTCCCAAGAACTTCCCCCAGGATGGCTCTTCTATTCCCAAGCTCCTATCGAGGTTGGTTATCCGTTTTTCATTCGAATCCATAAACCACGCAAACCTTGACGTAGAGAGAGACGTTTGAAAATTTTAAAAGCCCACAGACGTTGAATGTAGCTAGATCAAGGTCGTGCCTCTGGAGCTGATCTACTGATAGATCAAGGCCTTGATCAAGGTCACAATCAACGGTCTCAAAAGCCAAAATTGAATTTTCGCAATGTGTAGTAGGAAATCTGACACTAGTCTGACAGCCTTTTTCGCCACTTTGTTCGTACCACGAAATTGCTCTCTGACTGTCGGGTGCATGAGAAGAGAAAACTCTTTCTCTATTGTCTAAATGCAAGGAGAATACATTTTACTAAGGTGGCGCAGATAAACATTGCAAACCACTGGTTGTCTCTTCCACTCTTCTGGTGTTCTTATGCAACTAAAATAGTGACGTCACTATTTCAGTTCCATAAGAACACCAGAAGAATGGAAGAGACAACCAGTGGTTTGCAATGTTTATCTGCGCCACCTTAGTAAAATGTATTCTCCTTGGTCTAAATGCACAAAAGTGCGTGGCAAGAGAAGAGTGAAAATTGGAAGAGAAATTTACATCAAGCAAGCCGTGCGTGGTGGGTGAGAAAAATACTCTTATCTTTCGATTCTCCTCGGTGTTGACCAACCCTGGCTGCCAGGTGGAGAGAGCACTTCGAGGAGTTGTTGAAAGGTGGAAATGGAAGAGCGACAGACAGAATTCGAATCCACGACGACGGACAAGCTGTGGAACCTCCAACGCTAGACGAGGTCAAGCAGATCAAGACAGTCATTAGAGGGCTGAAGAACAATAAGGCTGCTGGGAAGGACGAACTCCTGGTCGAGCTTCTCAAGCACGGTAGTGAGCAGCTGTATCAACTCTTACACCGTATTATATTGTTGATCAGATGTTCAACCCGCGGCAGATTCTCGAAAAATTTCTGGAGTACAACTTGCTGACTCATCATCTGTTTATTGGCCGACTGGAAGCGATTGGCCCAGGACTGATACCAGTGGAGGCGCTTGCTACATTCGGCGTTAACTCACTGCTTTGACAGAAAGGATGTTCTTACCTGTCGCCACTCTTTTCGGATATGGCGATGTATCTTCGATCAGGAGAAATCACAATCCTCTCCGGGTGGTAATTCTCAGGAAACCTGAAAAAATGTTCCACCAATATAATTTTCACCTTCGCAATTTTAAACGTCGTATTCTAATTTACCGCAAAAACTTCTGCTTATTGGTGGCAAAGTCGTGGATGGCCAGAACCCCCGCCACCGGGTAAATGATCTCCTGCTTCGTGGTAAAATGCACATTTCCCACAATATCCGTTCGCAGCCCGAACACGTTCTTCGGAACGATCGAAATCGGTTTGGAACGACTTTCTTTCTCCATGCTAAGGGACCCCAAAAAGGACTCTTTGAACTTCTTATCAAAACTTTTCTATTTTAAAGAAAATTCCCTTGTGGAACGAAATTTTTTCACACCGTATCGATTGACTTCTCACTGCTGGACTGAAACCAGGCCAGCAAAATAAACAACGACGGAGCAACCGGGTTGCATCGAACGGCGGTTGACCCGAGTAGCCGGGGTGCCTTGGCAACCCGCGGTGCGGAATTCCGATACAAGCCCGTCCAAGAGCCCGTCCGTTCACGGCGCACTTGCCTTGGTTGCATTCAGTTGGTTGCTATTTGGAAGCAACAGGTCACGGGGACATTTCACACGAAGCTAGGACACGTTCCGCTTCGATGACGGTGGCAATGGCTTCCGCGCTGGTGAAGGTGCCAATGATTGACGGAAGCGGAGCAGTGAACTTGAAAGTAAAACAGCACTAGTCGATCGATATTTTTTGCGGCGGCCTACTTTGGGGATGGGGTGTCGAATCGGATGTTATAGGGCACCGCACTGTTTTGATTTTGTATGGGATTTTGAAGTTTCGTGGCCTTGTTGTTTACAAGATTTCTGTTAGAGTGAAAGAGAAGGAGAGAATTTCATGCAGTCCCCTATAACATATATGTAATTGAAAGTCAGTTTTTTGTTTGGTGATATCAGTATTTATATTTATTTCAATGATTTTAATGAGTAATGAGGGTAATAAGTAAGCGATGAATTGAAATTATTTTAGCAACTCTAATTTACTAAAAAAAAATCCACTCTTTCAAGCGCGTCCCAGGGGAATGATGAAACTTATGCTATCGGCGAAATCGCCCCACTCGGTTCGCTTTAGCTGGAACGTCATGACCCAGGTCAGGATCAATGTAAACCAAATGATGGATCCAATTGCAGAAAATATTACATCTAGAAATAGAATATAGAGGAAAAAAAATGAGAAAAGTTAGTAGAAAAGTGTTGGATGTATGGCAGCGTTCGATAAATAGATAAAATTTGGATAAAAATTTCTTTAGAGAATTTAAATGTTCCAGGGTGTTTCAGAGGTATTACAGGGGATTTCAGGAGGAGCGATCCAGGGGTTTCTTGAAGTATCTTTTGAGAGAGTAAATGAAACACGTATGGATTGGCCACAGACAAACAGACGTAACACTCTGACATTTCCCATCGTACACCGACTTAACGGTCTATTTAAAAAATTGATAGTTGGACAATTGGTCACCCGTGGCGCTTGCATCGTTTTTGTTTGAGTTTGACGTTTGCCCACTACCGCCACCTAGTTGATGATCGGCCAAACTCAGTACTTTTAGTATTGGGCGAACAGGTTTCCGGGACTATAATTTGAATCAAAAAATGTTCGAAGTGTTACGTCTGTTTGTCTGTGGATTGGCTGTAGTCTGACGAACAAGTGAAACATTTATTCAAACAATCGTTGCACGGCCTTGAATAATCTTTAAAGACCATTACAGCGCTTTGCGGACCTCTAAATTCCTTCGCGGACATTATTACATTACGGACCTTCACAGACCTGCACAAGCACTGGTTGTTTTGTGGACTGGACACAAAGGCTTATATTCCATGGAGATCTTGTAAGATCTGTACTTACCATGTATACAGTTCAATATAATACTCCTTTTACTTGTTAGAAGGGTCATTGGTCTGAGGCGTATAGAATAGTCATTCGTATAATATTAGTTTTGCTTGTAGATCCTGCACCTACATTTCATGGAATTTTGGGACGACCTAGATCATATGTAGAACTAAAAGTAGTAAAACTGTTATAGAAATCTTCAAAACATATAGCCTAGTTTGGTGTTTGAAAGGAATCGCTCAAGAAACCAAGGATCGGTAAATTCGCCTCACCCCATTCATATTCACTTCTCTTTGCTGAAGCGAATCGAGAAAGGTGCAGCAAACGGATAGTCGTGATCAAACACGCAACCCCATCACCAGTGGGATGCGATGCGCAAGCTGGTTGACATGGATATTCGTGGCCGATCGTCGCAGTTTGGATCGCAAGCGAATGAATGAATGGCGAATGGTGACGAATGCTGGTGAGCGATCGAAGCGGCTATTATCATAACCAGAAGAGAATTTCTGCATGTAATGCATACGTTTTTAGTGTATTGTTGTTAAAATGCTAGATTAGCAAAGAAAATAACAAACATTTTTTGAAAACTTCAAATATTCGTACGCGCAATATCATTCACGAATCGCATCACCTCTCCATCGCTTGCGATGCGAATGTGGACGAATGTTTAAATTCCATGTATGGCTTCCCACCGTTCGCCGGTGTTTGCTGTCGTCGCTGACAAGCAAACACACAAACTAAAGCGACAACCGTTCGCTGCTAACTGTATTCGAGTGTGGAAGAAGATGAAAAGTGGAAATCAGGAACCCTGCAAGAAACTTGTTGACCGATTCCTGGCAGAAACTTTCCACGGTGACTTCCATTTGAACTGTCATTTCTTCGCAACTGCGTACCACAGAGAACAGACGTCCCAGCTCATGAAGTGTAGTTGTGTAAAGCATGTGGGAATGTGGCCATTACGCGGCGCTGTCACATTTCGAATCGGGGTATAAATTTGCCGTTTTTTACATTTTGGCGCTAGTGTCACCAGGTGTGCACTCTAGTATAATTCCACCAAGAGAACGTATTGATTTTACATGGAAAACAATATTTGAATTCTTGTTTAACTTATATATTATTGAAAATAATGAAACTAATTGGTAATGAGTTGCTTACTTTTTGTTACTTAAAAAGTGTGACAACAAAATGCTTATTGTTATTTGAGATTGTACAGTTCAGTCTTTGAGTTAGATAATTTAAAGGTCCGCTAGTGAAATATTTCTTATGTAAGCGCCATCATGATGTCGAAATGAGTTTTTAGGTGGGAAAGTCACCGTCGATGTCGCTACTGAGCTTGTTTTTTCCTGTACACAACATTTTGCGGAAATTTTGTTCGAGCATGTTCGTCTGTTCTCTGTGTGCGTACTGTGATCGAAGAAAAACGGTTTCTTGGGCGATTCAGGCAAGGAATTTCCCATGCATCAAGATAGACCGAAAAATTCCTTCTGAACTGCAAACAGCGTTTATGCCTTAAAAAACAACATCAATGGAATCCATTCACTGTACGTGTGTATCGAAACAACTTTTATATATATTGGACGACTGAGTTCCATAAAGTTTGGAGAGTTTTATAAGCTAACGCAAACATATTTTGTATGGGGCCGCCCCATGGTGCGTCAGTCAGAGTGCAGGCCTAATAGCAAGTCGCTATTTAGTGGCTTGGTCATTATTTTAAGTCCCCAAATAAAATTAACAACTTCTCCCAGAATGCTTGTAACTACATATTATGAAAATTTAATCAGAAACTGTGAGACAATTCAAATAAATTAGTAAATATGGGACATTTTGAAGAAATTAAGAGTTCTATTACATTTTCATAGGCTATTAAAAAAACCGTTGTTTTCTTCTTGTAATTTTTCTGAAAATTTCCAAGGGGGTACGTAGAGAAATATTTCAAGTATTACATCAAAATTACTTAATTATTTTCTGTTATTAATTTTATTTTATTTTAAGAGAATTTTTGCAAAAATATTCAAGAAATCATATTTCAAAAATTCTTATTCAAATTCATTCGCACATTTTTAAGCATTTGTATATATAAGTTTCCATCAAGGTGAAATTCATGACAGAAAACATCCAACAAGTTTTCCAAAAGTTTCATAATTTATTTATTATTTCTTGACAGAATTTTCATGCTATGCTCATCTGGTTCTGCACAATATATTCTATAAAATTGAAAATACATGCAGCTTTGTACAATTTTAGGAATGGAAGATGAAAGTTTTTTTTGAACATTTTCATTATGCGGTACTTCAGGGTTTTCTGAATCAAATTCGTTCTACAATGTTTCCTCACTAAGCATATTTTTGTGCCAAAAGTCACTATTTAGCCACTTTTTTGCTATCTGAAAGTCACTATTTGGTCACTATTTCAGAGATTTTGGTCACTAAAATAACTATTTTGACCCTCAGTTCCTGCTACCAGCCCTGCACCAGAGAGTTCTTGTGCAGTTCTTGATAGCGTTACATATTCGGCTTCACACATCGATAAAGCCACAATTTTCTACCGCTTAGCAGTGCTGAAAATTTCATTTCGTCATATCTAAATTCAACCACCTACAGCTCATTTTAGAAGCTGAACCTGAGAATATGGTATATGAAAAACTTGTGCGGCTAAACCAGTTCTGCAAGAAAGTCACGGAAAAGCTGCTATTTTTCGAATATTTAAGGTAAATGTCACGATCTACCTTTGAAAAATGCCAAATGATATTCACCGTGAATATCATTTGGTATTTTTTTTAAGGTAGTTCGTGACATTTACCTTAAATATTCGAAAATTAGCGATTTTTCCGTGACTTTCTTGTAGAACTGGTCTAGCTGCACAAGTTTTTCATATATGATATTCTCAGGTTAAGCTTCTAATGTAGCTCATCTCATTTTGATAATCATCTCCTCCCCAATCCGGATCAGAATATGCCGTTACAGTAGGATTGTTGCATTTGGAAAACTTGAGACGGTTGTTCAGTGTTTCTTTTGAATACCTTATTATACGTTTTACCGCTTCACAATGGCGACGTCAAGGATTGCTACTGAACTTACTGACCTTGTACAGGGCGAGTGCTGTGTCCGGCCTTGTTGCATATGTAGCATACATTAGGCAACCTACCGCTTCCTTGCATAGAACTGATCTTATTTCTTCCGCTTCCTCCGGATTACTTGGACACATTGTCTTGTCTTGCTTGGTTGATAAATCCGCTGAAGTCGAAACTGAATTGCAGTTCACCGTGCCTCTAGAGCCGACCTACTGATGTTGAACCGATGCAAGATTTCTTCCAGATTCAGTGCATAATCCGTTGGCCATCGATTTTGAAATACAAGCAGGGATCTATTTAAGACTTTTCCAAACCAAATTTCTTCAAGGCCTTTGTCGAGCTGTAGATTACACACACGACATAATTGCTTCAAGCAATATAATGCTTTCTTCAGTTTGTACACTTTGATAGGATCTTCATCAAAACGGTCTGTTTGTTCCATATAGATCGATTCAGATATAGAGATGTAGATTATGCTCCACTGCGATTGTCATTAGATATCCGATTGTTGAGTAGCGAACTACGCGGGAGCATAGACCTCGTCATAATCGATGCCGTAATGTCGCCTTTGACGACCAACCGTGTCTTAAATCGATTCACTTCTCCTTCAGGTCTATACTTTGTTTTATACACCCACTTCTTGCCCTTATTGCTTTATTGAACTTCATTCTCCTCAACTTCCAGCCAAGAATGTAGCTCATGAATTCAAATGGTTGCTCCAGTTCGTCTGTTGTTGAACGTCCTTCATTATTGAATACCACGTATCGACTAACGATCACTTCATTTGTTGATGGAAAGTACACTCGAAAACCTTTTGAAACTTCACCGTATCCTACAAAGATGCCTTCTACGGCTTTCGAGTCGTACTTCTGCCGTTTCTGCTTTGGATAATGAACCATTACCCGAAAACTACAGATTGGGACTACAGATAGTCTGTTGATGTAAACACACAATAAACAATTGATCCGAATATTCGTAGGTGTTTCAGATGGGGCTTCTTCTGGGATTAAGCTTGTGGTTTTGCCTACTAATACTCGAGTATAACTTCTGTTTACCAAATACGCCTCGGTAGATACGGCTTTCACCCAAAACTTCTTCGGCCGCCTGGCATCGTTAATCATGGGTCTCACTTTTTCGATCAACTTATGGTACATACGCTCCGCTGTACCGTTCTGATAAACATCTGGGCGAGTTGTTTGATGAAGCACCCCATTTTACTGCATCGACTTCTTCAGTGACGAATTGACATACTCTCTCCCATTAGGCCGGAACAAATCTCATTTTCTTCTTTTGTCACTTTGCTCGTTGACTCGTCAAGGGGATGGATAATAAATAATAAATGTATATGTTGAACAGTTACCCAAACAATTAGGCAAAATTGTAAAACTCATCGGATTTGTTAAGAAATTTTCTCGACAATTCTAATTTTAGCTCAAACTTTTTAAATTTTTGTATAATTTATTTGTTTCCCCCCTCAAAATGTTGAATTCCGGCCAAAATTTTCCGAGGGGGGGGTGACATTAGAGAAAATCGAAATTTGTGTCAGCCTTATCGGTCCAAAGAATATTGATCTTTCGACTCGTTTGTCGCTCATCCGTGTTCGTAGACGCCCTTCATGTGATTCTTGGAATCAACGAAGTACATGAACACTTTGTGACTCGCTTCGTCAACGAACGTTACAAAATACCGACTTCCGCTAATTGATGGGACCTCGATAGGGCCACATACGTCCGTACTATATTTAGCACGTCTGTGGCACGGGTAGCACTGAAATGAAATGGAGTTCTACTGTGTATAACTTGCGCACATGTGATGTAAAAAGGCATATCCATCATTCACAGCTCTTATCCATTCACCAGCGACGTCGTTACTCATAATTGATTAAAGTTGCTCCGGATTGCACAGTGTCTAGGTTTAAAATAATTATATATTCGAATTCAGCTATGAGACCCACATCGTCACCTGATGCGTTAACAACGTTGATGGATGCTGCACTTTTACCGGGGATACCTATTTGTCTGTACACGTCCCACAAAATCATGGTGATGTCTGCTGCGCCGTCTAGTTGTAGCCGTACTGGATGTCCATTGATCCCTAGGTTCACGAATTTACATCT
Source organism: Aedes albopictus (assembly GCF_035046485.1). NCBI lineage: Eukaryota > Metazoa > Arthropoda > Insecta > Diptera > Culicidae > Aedes > Aedes albopictus. The sequence continues at coordinate 120,545,389 of NC_085137.1, read as the reverse complement.
AGCTTCGATACGAGCCGTTGCTTGGCTTCAGGCCGGAAACGATCATCAAACACCGGCACTAAGCCGTATTCATCTCCGAAAGTTTGAATTCTTCGCATTCTTCATTCACACCTCCAGCGTAGGTGGAGTAATCGTCGATCGCGTCCTATTTAAGCTGCAGATACTGCCACGTTGATTAAAAAGCGATGTTGGACGACCGAAGATGAACTTCAACGTCTTGATGGTTTCATCAAAAGTCACTTCCTTCGGCTTCTTCGGGAGGATGTTGCATACATATGTAATTCTTATGTGCTACGATGCAGAGGTTCCAAAGCAACAATCGAATCATGGCCGGTCCGACCAGAGCTCAAGCGTCTTCTTCGAACAGATCGTCGTATTTGGCGAACCAGGCTTGAAACGTTATTCCTGTTCCATTTCTGTAATGCATTGCTATTTTTTATGGGGAAGACACTCAAACGCTCGCAATACCTTATTTTCCGCTGCTTTAAAATTATAAGAAGTCCGCCATATGAAGAATACAATTTAATTTTAAAGATATTTTGATTATTTTGAAGGGATATAAATGGTGCCATTAAAAATAGAACAATGACGTGTTCCTTTACACTTCTAAATTAAAATATTACCGTAAAATTCAACGCTTTCGACAAAAACAGGTGTGTCCATTTCACCCCGGGTGTTCATTATGCCCCGAATTCTCCTACTTACATTTCCGTATCTCCTTCTGCTCATCGTAGGCGGGTTTCCGAAAGGCCTCAGTGAAGAACCACACTGTGTTGATGGCCCACACGAATGGCAAGAGTGCGAATCCGACTGGTGGAAGAAAATAATCGAATATGCTATGACTAATCGGTATGCCAACAAAATTAGAAATTTAAAGTATGTTACCTTTGAAGTACCATTTGCAGAGGTACAGCTTACGCTCGTTCGGTACCCGGTTGAGATCCATGGAGTTTAATGGGATACTTTTAGATTAATGTGATAGTATGTTAAATTCTAACTATTTGAGTTTAGAGTAAATTAATGAAGCGAGTGGAAGCGACTTCAAGCGAACATGAACACAACACAAAATGTAAACAAATCGTCTGACAAGCTATCGTATATTTCAATCGCACTCACAGCATATATAAAAACGTACCTACACAAGGGTAACGTGTATAACCACTGCCACCCGTAACGGCTGCAATTGGCGTGCTTCCATCTCGCGGAATGCTTTTGTACTGCTAGTGAAGTACAGAGTATTGGCTTTTACCAGGGGCGACTCGTGACCTTTTCGGCTACATGTTCAACATTTTTGTTTGACTAATTTACGAAGCCGAGAATATAAATAATACCGTACTACAAATTCTCATACTTGTTTATGTTTTGAGGTCGAACTTGAAAAAGTAGGCCGAATTCTATAAACAAAGCGAACCAGATGAATGATTACCCTGATAAAAAATTCCAATAAAATCGCCATAAACGACCATTGAATAATGATAAATTTGTCTGTTCAACAATAAATTATATTGTGTACGTATTTTCCTGCTGAAAATGCTGTATTGGAACTACAATACGTGCACAATAAAATCAATGGTACTAGAGATTTCACTTATAAAAACACCATACATTGAATGGTAGTTGACTTGAATTTGCTCCAGAATTTTAGGATTTTTTTACAACCCCCATTTTCTATTGTAAAAATGACATTTACAATATATGCTATGGTGGAAAACCATAGGATGTGTTGTTACTCTATCGTTTTAAACAATTGAATTAATAGTAAATACCATTCATTTCAGCGTGTTGTAACAATAGATTCTGTTGTATCTCTATGACCTTTTTTATCAGGGTATGACCTATGTTGTTTTCGTGGTTGAACATCGGTTGGTACTGAGTAAACTCGCTGTTGTAATCACATCAAAATTCAGTTGAGTCTGTACAAAACTTTATTTAATTATTATTGCATATTATTATTAGGGGGTCACTAAACTGCGTAAACCAATTAAATTGATGAAATATTTTAAATAAGCAGAAAATCATGGCTTACGCAGCAATTTAAGCTGTTAAGTGAATATCCCTATTATTATTTGTTTGTATGAACTTCGAGTTTGACATCAAATTATGATAAGTATTTTTGACAACATAAGGATAATCAGATAAAAAAATATATCTTTGCTCACAACCACCCGATCCATCCACTGATTTCAAAATCAAATTTGCCCAACATGCTAACGTATTGAATCAATTGAACCAATTCAAAATTGTTTTTTGAGCTTCTTTTAGAATATCAAATTTTATGAAACTCTATTAGCAGTAAAAATGAAATGCGTTGATCCTTTGATTCACCGCTGAAAATATAATCCATCAAGCATAGTCAACAACGCATGCGCCATGTGTAGAAAAAAAAACAAAAAAACATCAGCGTGCTACATTCGTTGGCTCTGTTTGTTTCATCCGCATACGGGTACCGCCGTCACAACCAGTGCGATCTTGGCGATGGACAGTCAGACCGCTTTTCAGCACTGAACATACACCAACACAATGACAAAAATGCCCGTATGTATTCTTATACAAACGGCACCTCGCATGTACGATGTTGCAGATGAACAGGCGACATAACAGGCAACCAAACAAATGCTCTGAGAGAGACGCAAGAGAGAAAAAACACTCCCATGCAACGCGACGGTTCGCACCGGTCGCGTCGGTACTCTCAGGTCGGTACGACACCAGAAATGAACATGCATCAACAACGATGGTCGTAAAATGTAGCGCATCTACCACGCACGTGTTTCTCGTAGGCGTATGAAAAATCGCTGTGCGATTTTCATAATGAACGGTTTCAGAGTTTTTTTTTTGGACGCATTTTTAATGTGGCTCCACATGTGCAATGCACATGTTGGACATCTGGACGAGTCGCCCCTGGCTTTTACCTGTATGTGGTAGTTGAACCCAACGTCGATAGAGGGTGATTCTCGTTGCTTTAGTTTTATAAATAATATATTTTACATAGAAAAAAAAAATGAATTTGAGAGTCCTAAATGTCTTGTTTTATAGTAAGAATAGTGATATTAATGTAGGGTCAGAGAGCCATTAGTAGTCCTATGTTCCTAATCATACTATTCGAAAACAAAAAGATTACAGCACGGAATAATTTCGTTTTTTTGTTATCATACGCAAGGATGGGAAATGTAATAAAGTCACTTTGTTATTTTCTAATTTCTCTGTTCCTAGTAAGAAATGTTTATCCTTATGTTAGTTTTCCATAACTATCCACAATTATGGATTGGTGCTGTAAACGAACGGAAATTTACACCGAAAGCGATGGAAATTGTAAAATGTCATGACATTTTTTTTCATGAAATTCCGTGATGTTCCCCAACCTTGATCATACAGGGGATAGTCAAAATAATTGAGATAAGTAAAATTTTTGATTAAAAAAAAAATGTTCAACTAGCTGTAACTTTTTGAAAAGGGCATTGAATATTCTCAAATTTTAAGTGTAAGTTTATCAACTAGTTGTTTATCAGTGGACCAATTTTGGAAAAGACGGGCTATTCTACACGAAGTTAGAAAGATTCTAGAAACAGGTATGATTATCCGATAGCTAAATTTGAGCTGTTATATCTCCGGAATTAACAAACTGAATGCAATGAAATTTTGATCATTTATGACTAATATAATGAGATATTAACCCTTATGTGGCCGACAGGGTACCCGGGTACCCAGCGCCCATTTAAAAAGCACGGTGTAGAAAAAAGCAAAAAGTTTGTCGGACACATAACGGTTAAAAAACATTTGACTTAACTTAAAATTCTTAACACGAAAGAAAATTATAACGATTAGATTAGTTTCCTAATATAACACCAATTTATCCAAAAATCGAGATGGTAATTATAGTTCATTTAAATTCTCTTCAATTGACTTGAATAAACTTATATTTCGAAGGAAAGCAATCAAATGACCGGCATTAAATTGAAAAAGTTATGGAATGCATATGAAATATAGATTAATTTACTAAAAAAACATAGAATAAATTAAATCGTTTTAACTTTTTTTGCTTATTAATAATTTCAAATTAAGTCAAACGTGTTTCAAAGTTCATTATATTAGTCATAAATGATCAAAATTTCATTGCATTTGGTTCATTGAATCCAGATATCGAACAGCTCCAAGTTTGCTATCGGATAGTTATACCTTTTCCTAGAAACTTCGTGTAAAATAGCCCGATCTTTTCCAAATATGGACCACTGATACTCAACTAGTTGATCGATTCACAGTAAAAATTTGAGAATATGTGATGCTCTTTTCGAAAAGATATATGTACCTAGTTAAACATTTTTTGAAAAGTGAAAATTTTACTTGTCCCAATTATTTTGACTATCCCCTGTACGTGCTCTCTTACAACAAGAAATACAAAAATATTAAACAGGTCAAACAGCGCTTCAATCTTTGTTGATAAAGGGCGAACACGATGAAATTGCCACACAGAAAATATTGTATAACTTTTGATTACGTTCGCCAAACTAGCATTTTTTTGCCATTAATAGTATATTATGTGTAGCTAATACCATAAAATTTTCATTAAAATCGGTTGAGTATTGGCGGAGATATCGTTGAAACAAGGAAATTGCCACTTGAGAATCTTGTGCAAACAAACATTTTGGAAAATAGGTATCACTTTTTTGCCGTTTCAACGCTGGCGCCAAAAATACTGAACCGATTTCAATGAAAATTTTTATGTACGTAAAGTATGTATGTAGAAGTAGTTAGTCAAAACTTCATTCAATTTGATCATACCGTTAAAAAGTTATAGCCATATATGTCGCACTATGTCACAATAAGCAGATGTGGTTTTTGGTATAGTGACATTCAAACTGCTCTTACTTTGAAAGTACTCAACAAAAATGGCTGAAATTTTCACTGTAAACAGTTTAACACAACAATTTTACACTGTCAAAGTTTTATAAAAATCGGGACAGTGTTACCAGTTCTACAGTCAAAGTAGTGCACGCGGAACTTAAAATGGTAAAAAAGTAACTAAAATTTACCTTGAAGCGATTTGAGCTTTGGATATTTACTAGAAAAAGTACTGAACCGATTTCGATCAAATTTTTACCACTTAATTGATACTATGTTAAGAATATCGAGTGAAATTTTCAAACGTTTTGATGAGGTAACAAAAAAGTTATAGCCTAAGTAATTTTTTGAAATGGGTGCACAAATTTTCTAAAATCTCATTTTCGACAATACATGCGCCAATACTCAACCGATTTTAATGAAAATTTTATGGTATTGGCTACACATAATATACTATTCATGGTCAAAAAATAGCTATTTTGACGAACGCAATCAAAAGTTATGCAATATTTTCTGTATGGCAATTTCATCGTGTTCGCCCTTTATAAGATGATATAAGGAGCACCCTGCTGACTAGATTGAGCAGTTTATTCGACATTTACTATAAATTTTTATAATCTTCGTTGGTCCTGTGTTTTTATTTTATTTTATCTTTGAATTTTATGGCAGTGAACTGAAACATAAAACTATGTATCTTCTGCAAATGCATGCCATATTTTAAGTTCTACAAGAGGATCATAGAGCAGTGGTGAACTCGCAAAACTTCAGCAAGCATTCTGCGAGTGTCTGCGTTCGATTCTCGGTACGAACAGAATCTTTTCATAATTATTTACAATCCTCGATTTTTCAAGGTATATGATATCTTCGTGAAATACGATATAGGTGCGAATGTCACGAATATTTCAGTTAAAACGTCTTACCAAAATCAATCTAAATTGGTTGAAAAGCATCCAGAAAATTCCGGCTGCATAGAGTGTTTGGCGGGACATTATAATATAGACTAAGTCACATGTTACCAAACCGTGTGCATTATTCTTTTCGTCTTTCTACAGAGCTGTCAATATCTAAGTAAGTTATTCATTAAAAACAGCTCACGACTCACGTTAATTGCCGACATAGGCAAAGTTTATAGCATGATGGGCACGGTTTTTACTGCTTGATCAATAAAATTTACGTTCGAAAGCTCCGCCTTCCGAACCCATTAAGCTCGCGCCCAATCACTGCGTGACGCTAACTAGTTCCGATTTGATCTTTGTCAGTCGGCAAATCATAAAAATCAAACACCCCAAACTTCAAAACGAGACGCATGGGCGCTTTAGTGCTGGTTGTAAGCTTACGGTTTCCTTATGTTCAATTTGTGTGTGTATTAGACCTGTCCGCCGACTATATTTTGTTCGGCGGCGGCGTTAGGGCCATTTTAAGCCGGCGGCAGCGGCGTCATCGGCGTCACGCCGGTTGCAGCTTTCGGCGGCGGCGGCGGCGGCGTGAATCGGCGTGACCAAAATTTGACCATTTGGCTAAGCAAAGGAGATGTTACTACGCTCTAGAATTTGTGGTCCGAGCTTTTTGGTGATGAATATTTATTTCTGTTCGGGCCCGTCACTGCCACCAGTAATTATACATATTAAGACATTGCCTGTATCCTTAGCGTAATGCATGTTGCATTATTTCATTGCAAATGAAGGGCAATACAATATCGATTTTGCTATTGTTTTTGTTTTGTTTTTCCTTCAAAAGCTATTAAACTAGATAATAAGGTCACACTATTTACACTAAGGAATCCCCGAATGATTTCTAGGAGGAATCAACGAAAAATATCCAGGAGGAATCTCTGAAGGAATTCCAGGAGAAATCCCTGAGAGAATACTAGGAGGATTTTTTTCGTGGATCCTCAAAGGAATTTCAGGAGGAATCTCGCAAGGAATTCCAGCAGGAATCCTCGAAGGAATTCCAGGAGAAATGTCCGAAGATTAAAAGGAATCACCAAAGAACTTCCAAGAGAGAATCCCGACAGAGATCCAGAAGGAATCCTCGACGAAATATCAGGACAAATCTCCGAAGGAATTCTAGAAGGAATCCCCGAAGGAACTCTAGGAGAAATCTCCGAAGGAATTCCAAGAGGAATCCTCGATAGAAATCAAACAGAAAATCTCGGAAGAATACTAGGAAGAATCACTTCGCAGCAATTTGAGGACACTCAAAGAAATTCCAGGAAGAATCTCTGAAGAAATTTGAAGATAAATCACCAAAAAAGTTCCAAAAGAGAATCCCTAAGGAAATCCAGAAAGATTCCCCGACGAAACATCAGAAGAAATCCCCGAAGGAATTTTAGCAGGAATCCTCAAAGAAAGTCTAGGAAGAAACCCCGAAGAAACTACAGCAGAAATTCCTGCGGGAATCCCAGGGGGCACCAAAGGGATTCCGGGAGGAATCTCCGAAAGAATTTCACGTGGAATATCAAAGGTTTTTCTAGAGCAAACCCCATAGGAAGTTCAGGAGGAATCTCCAAAGTAATTCAAGAAGAAATCCTTAAATGAACTCTAGGAAAAATATCAGGATAAATCCCCAAAAGAATTCCAGGAGGAGTCCTGGAGTATTTCCATAAAGTATTACTAAAGGAATTTCAGGAGAAAACCTCGAAGGAATTCCAGGAGGAATCCACGACGGAATATCAAGAGGAATCCCCGAAAAAATCCCAGGAAAAAATTATGATGGAAATTCAGAATTAATCCCCAAAGGAATTCCAGAATGATGTTTTAAAGGAATTTGAGAAATCCTCAAAGTATTTCTAGGAAGAACCATTGAAAAATACTCAACTAACATTTATTGTGAATGTAAACGTCAACAAAGCGCCCTCAATACGGCTTGATGCTGAGTTACTGTGTTGTACATATGGACGGAAGCTTCTATGCAAGCCCTATACCAATGAATCTGGCGAACTTAATCCACATGTATATGCTGTGGGAGCAGCTTCTATGCCACGAAGGCATAGTTCTTTTCTCGGCTCCTATATAACCACCAACTGAATAAAATCCTGAGAAGGCGCTTTTTCAGCCTTCTCACAGTTGTTAAATAATAGTTATACGGCGTCCCCAAATTCAATGATTAAATATAATTAGGTTATGAATACCGTGATGCAATACACGTGGAATTGGAATTATCACTTTTAAAATTGAATAATCGAAGTACTTGCCACTACTTGGAATTGAACTTCCGATCTCCGTATCCACTGGTCCCGATGATGTCCTCGCTGCCACACTGCTATATATAAATAGCATAGAAAATAGCCCGTTTTGATTTACTCTAGACAAGGCTTCATAATTGTGCCACAAGAAACCTTACCCAACTTCACATTGCTGCAAAAGCTTGTGAAACGTCAAACGCAATAATGTTTACATTGAACAAGCTGTGTGGTTGCGCCAACAGATTCTTCTTCACAGCTTCTAGCTGAAAGAGTGTTCTTTAAACGGCTACGAAGCGCTGCTGTTTTGTATTTTGGCAACATTACAAAACGTACTGTATAAAAGCAGCTGTTGTAGTGGCTGGGACTCTTACTCGATTTGCACATTTTCCGGCAAATCTTCCGGCATTGAATTAAAGTGCAATAAAAGCAACCCAAATAATTTCACAGCACAGAGATGGATAGCTGTAAAGAATTTGTGTAGTAGCTATATATCCCGCTTGAAGTAATGTTTACATCCGACAAGCCGTGTTAGTAAACCAACAGTTTCTTTATTACAGCTTCTAGCTGTAATGAAATCGCATAACGGCCTTTAAAGCGCTGCTGGTTTGGGGATTTGTTAGTATAACGAATTGTACTGTATAGTAGCAGCTATTTTGTTAGTGGGGACTCCTATTCGATTTGTTCAAGTTTTCACATCTTCTGGGAAATCTCCCGGAGTTGGAATAGAGTGGAGTAAAAGCAGCCCCAATAACAAGCAATGGATTTCTGAACACCAAGTTTGGCAGCTGTATGGTGCTTGTTTTACAGCCGTGTATTAGCTTATGATTTATATTTGACTAGCTTCCCTATTATTCAGCGTTGATTGCTTTTATTCGATGGTTACACAACAGAAAGCAAATGACTGAAGCTTATAGCGCTGAAAATGTTAGTTGGGTATCCAGGAGGAGTTTCATGAGGAACCCCTGAAATAATTCCAAGAGGAGTTCCCGCAGGAATTCCAAGAGAAAATCCCGAAAGAATTCCAGAACGAATCCCAAAGATCAAACGAAAAATATCAAGGAGAAATCTCTGAAAGAATTCCAGGAGAAATTCTAGGAGGAATCACCAAAGGACTTCCAAGAGGAATCCTCGAAAGAATTCCAGAAGAAATTCCTTAAGGAATTCTTGGAGGAATCCACGGAATTCCCGTAGAAATCTCATGAAGAATCCCCGACGAAACAGCAGGAGGAATCACCGAAGAAATTTCAGGAAAAATCCTCGAAGAAAGTCCAGGATGAATTTTCAAAGGAACTCTAGGAGGATTCCCGAAGGTTTTCTTGGGGGAATCTTAGAATTAACTCCAGAAGGAATCCCCAAAAGGAATCCAAGAGGAATCCCTGAGGAAGTCCAGAAGGAATACCCGACGGAATTTATGGAAGAATTCCTGGAGAAATCCCCGAAGAAATTTCAAGAGAAATCCCTGCAGGAATCTCAGGTGTAACTCCTGGAAGAATTCTGGGAGGGATTTCCGAAGGATTTTCAAGCGGTATACACGGAAAAATTTCAAGAGAAATTATCAGAGGAAGTCCAGGAGAAAGCTCCGAAGGAATTCCAGAAGGAATCTCCGAAGGAATTTTAGGAGAAATCACTGAAGCAGTTCAAGAAGGAAACACCGAAGGAATTCCAGGAGGAATCGCCTAAGGATTTCTAAGAGAAATCATAAAAGACATTTCAGGAGGAAATCCCGAAGAGATTTCAGGAGAAATTCACGTTAGAATATTAGGAGACATCCCCAAGAGAATTTTAGGAGGAATCTCCGAAGGAAGTCCAAGAGAAATTCCTAGAGGAATTATATGAGAAATCCTCTAAGAAATTGCAGGAGGAATTCTTAAAGAAATTACCAAAGAAATTCCAGGAAAAAATCACGAAGGAATTTTAGGAGGAAATTACGAAGACACTCCAAGAAGAATTCCCGATGAAATTCCTGGAGGAATCTTTAAAGGAAGTTTAAGGGAACTCCTGACGGAAGTCTAGGAGGAATCCCCGAAGAAATTACAAGAGATGTCCCTGCAGAGGAATACACGAAGGAATTCCGCTAGGAATATCCAAATGATTTCCAGGTGAAATCCTTGAAGAATGTTTAGCGGATATTTCCTGGTAGGGCGAAGGGTTAGCAAAAGGTATTCCCCAAAAAAAGTCCTGGATGAATTCCAGAAGGAAGTCCTTAAGGAATTCGTGTAGAAATTTCATGAAAGATATCTCAAGAATCTCCTGGAGATATGGCTGGTTATAATCCTAAGGAAATTATTGAAGGAATTCCTTCAAGATTCTCTAAAGGAATTCCTGAATGAGCTTCTGTAGAAATCTCGGATGTAACTCCTGAAGGCATCCGTGAGACTTCCTGGAAAAATCTCCATCTCAATCTACAATCAGAAAGAACCCCAAGAGCGATGCCTTGATTAACATCTACAATCCCTAAAGAAACTTCTCGAGAACCCTCAAGCGATTACCTTAGGATGAATGCACTAGTCTTCGCCCCCTAAATACAAAGTTCATTTTTTATGTATGAAGTGGCGAAGATAAGAGCAGAATTTTGAGGGGTGTGCAAAGTCTAGAGCATTTACCCTTTAGAAATCCTTGAATATACTTCTGGGGGAATCCCTGAATTCTCCTAAAGGTATCCCTTAACCTTCCTACAAGATTCTCTGAAGGAATTTCTGTAGAGATTTCTGAAGGAACTTCTGTAGGAATCACTGAAGAAATTCAGGAGGAGTCTTTGAAGAAACATCTGCAAGAATCCCTACAACTCCTGGAGGAATCTCTGATGGAACTCCTGGACTAATTTCTGCAAATAATCCTGTAGGAATTTCACAAGAATACCTGCAGGAAACTTCTCACTGGACTCTTGATGGATCTCCAGGTGGCATTTATGAATCCTAGTGAAGAATTTTTAAAGGGACTTCTGGAAGGATTCCTGAACGAATTCCTGGTCATATAGCCTGGGGAACTTCTGAAGGAATTTCTAATGAACACCCGGAGGTATTCCTGAATCCTCCTTGAGCTATTGGGAAGATTCTTTAGCGAACTCCTGGAGAGATCACCGAAGGAACTTCTGGAGCAATCCTTAAAAGAACTTCTGAAAGAATCTTCGATTTTTTTTCATGAGCCATCCCGGAATAATTCCAAGAGGTATCCCCGAAGGTATTTCAGGAGGGTGTCTTGAACAAATTCCAGGAGGGATGCTAGAAGGAATTGCTGTAGGAACCCTTGATGAAACTCCCGGAGTGATCCCTGAAGGATCTTCTTGAACAATCCCTAAAAAACGTCAAGAGAAATCCCTTGTTGGAATTCTAGAGGAATTTCTGAAAGATATCCGATAGATATCTCTAAGGGAACTTCAGGACTAGTTCCTGAAGAAACTCCTGTATGAATTCTTGAAGGTACTTCAGAAGGAATCCATGACGAAACGCTCAGACTAATCTCTGAAGGACCTCCTATGAGAATCCCTAAAGGATTTTCTGGATGATTTTTTCATGTATCTCTAGGAGGTATCCCTGAATCCTCCAGAAAAAGTTTTTTCCTGTCGAGATTTTCCTGATAGATCTACTGAAAAAAAAAATCAATTATAAAACTCCTGGAGGTGTCCCTGAAGAATTTTGTGGAGGAATCCCAGGTGGATCTTCTGGAGGCATCTCTGAATCTTCTGGAAGAATCTTTGAAGAAACTTTCGGAGAGATTTGAGTGAGGAATAATTAATACAATCTAATAAAAAAAGAAAACAAAATTTCTAAGAGTTGAGAAATCAATTATTGTAGTCAATCATTTATGATAGTGATCGTGAGATTTTTATTATCTCAACTTAATGTAAACTTAAATTTGTTCGTGCACTGATCACCGGCGTGAAAAATGAAAATCGGCGGCGTGACAAACAGCGGCGTATGGCGCGCCGCCGATACCTCGGTCGGCGTCGGCGTGGGACAAAAAGTGTCGGCGGCGGCGGCGTGGCGCGGCGGCGCACAGGTCCAGTGTGTATTATAATTTCTTGGAACAGTTGATATGGCGTATGGGACAATATGGGAGATCGTCTACCACTAGAGGGAAAAGTCATCAAATTCTCATTTATTTAGTAAATACAATACATAGATAAGACTGAGTAAACAATTTTTTGCCACACATTTCGGTCATCGGGAACGTGCTATACTTGCTAACTTGCGACCTGATCAGTACCCCATTGTCCGCTGTGCTCCATGCCGTATTGTACAACCTGCCGCCGAGGAGCGATCGGCAAGATCGTCGAGCTTGCTCTGAATATCAGAGCGCCGTTGAGCTACGATAGCAACATCATCGGCCAGTACAAAGTCATTTAGGTTCTCCATGGTAATGGGATGCCACAGCAACCCACAACTTGGTTCATGATCATCGCACCTACCAGGATCTCGTCGATTACAATAAGGAATGGTCCAAGGTACACTTCTCCTTTGTTGTGGTCACTGGTGGTGGATGAGTTTCTAGATAGCTTAGAGAGAAGAGGTTTCGAAGTGGTTGGATATGCTGATGACGTTGTCATTATTGTACGAGGCAAATTCGAAAGTGTTATCGTGGAAAGAATGCAATCTGCCCTAAATCACACTTTTTCCTGGTCTCATAAGGAACAACTAGGCATAAATCCTACAAAAACTTCCATTATCCCTTTCACCAAACGGAGGAAGGTCCAACTGAAACCCCTTTTCTTGAATCATACACAACTAGTTTATTCAAGCGAAGTAAAATATCTAGGTGTCATACTCGACGCAAAACTGAATTGGAACTCTCATCTCCAATCAGTTGTGCAGAAAGGTCTCAATACACTTTGGGTTTGTTCAAAAACCCTGGGTAAAAGATGGGGCCTAAAACCAAGTATGATCATGTGGATATATAAAACCATTGTTCGACCCAGGACTACTTACGCTTCCCTTGTCTGGTGGCCTAAAACTAATGAGGCTGCTGCAAGGGCGAAGCTCAACAAAATCCAACGCACCGCTTGCATAGCGATCACTGGTGCAGTTCGTAGTACACCCACTTTGGCCCTAGACGCAATGCTTCACCTGCCCCGGTTAGATCAATTCATAAAGCTGAAAGCGGAAAAAAGTGCTCAAGGGTTAAAGAGAACAAAAACACTGCTGTCGGGAGACCTTACGGGTCACCTCAGCATATTAAATGAATTTACCATAAATCCCGCAATAGGAATTTGTAGTGACTGGATGGAAACGGTAGTCAATTATGACTTACATTACGTTGTGTTCATTCCTTCCCGCCAGGAGTGGGAAGGAGGTGGACCCAGCGTTCCAACAGGCTATATAAATTTCTTCACAGATGGTTCGAAAATGAATAATCTGACAGGCTCCGGAATCTATGGCCCTAGAACAAAAATCTCTGTCCACTTAGGACAGTGGCCCACAGTATTTCAGGCGGAAATATATGCAATATTAGAATGCGTGTTATGCCTGAGGAGAAAGTATAGGTTTGCAAAAATATGTATTTTCTCTGCCAGCCAAGCGGTACTTAAGTCGCTTAATAACTACACTTGTAACTCAAAGCTAGTGTGGGAATGCATTCTGGCTTTGAAAAACTTATCCATACGCAATCGAGTCTACCTATATTGGATCCCAGGACATACGGGTCTAGAGGGAAACGAGATTGCTAATGAGCTAGCCAGGAATGGATCTAATGAAAGGTTCATTGGCCCTGAGCCCTTCTGCGGGATCTCAGACTGCTCTGTAAAAATGGAACTGAACAAATATATGGTCAGTCAAAGCACGTCAAACTGGAATGCACTTCCCCATACGAGCCATTCCAAAAGGCTCGTAACGATAAATCCCAAGAAAACCCAACAACTATTAGGTCTCAACAAAAGGGATCTCAACATCTACACCGGTCTAATAACTGGACACTGCCCCTGCAGATACCATCTACAAAAGATCGGAGCAATCCAAACCTCAAATTGCCGCTTCTGTGACGAGGAGAGGGAAACATCAGAACACATCCTCTGCTATTGCAGTGCACTCACACAACGTAGGTTCAAAGTTCTCAGCAAGCCCTTTTTAGGGCCTGCTGTCATATCGATCTTATCTCCCAAGGACGCGGTTGGCCTCATAAAGCTAGTCTCGCCAGAATGGGGGAGTCACATACTGTAACTCAGGATCTCTATTCATCAATAATAGATGGTCTTGAGTTCAAGGTATCTCAGTGACAAACATGTTATTGAGATAACTTGCGTACCTCACAGCAAAAGGGTATATCACAATAGTTCTAAAATCTGGACGCAGTGATCTTCACCCGACAAACGAGAGAAGGTGTATATTGCATTCCTCAGAGGAATGTATGAGTAATACTCAGAATAATGAATACATTTTTGGAACATTCCTGGAAGAATCATTGGGAAAGTCTTTGAAGAAATTCAGATTCATCCTTCTTCTTCTTTATGGCTCTATGTTCCCACTGGAACTTGGCCGGCCTCTCTTCAACTTAGTATTCTTTGATTGATTGGCTTTCTTTGTCCGCCATTGCATGAATTTGGTCAAGTACTGACGATCAAAACGTGCTATTGTTTTGTTTGAGATAAGAGGTAAAAGAACTAAAAATAATATCCACAATTTGTTCTTGAACCTTCTAATCAATAGCAAAATTTGATATTTAAAAATCAATCAAATAGCTCACAGCTATTGGTTAGATCTTACCAAGAGCTAAATGTGCTATGAAGACGATGTTCCAGGAGTAAATTTGAGATATTGTTTTCAGTACTTTTAACTCTTATCTCAAACAAAGAAATATCACTTTTTGATCTCCATATCAAAATATGCTATTATTGAGCTTTTTTCCTCTGCTCGGGTAAGCCCAGGGAGTCGACAAAATTTCCTCGACCGGAATGGGAATCGAACCCGCCGGATCCGGATTGGTGATCCACAACTTTAACCACTGGAGATCCATCCTAAAAAAACAAATAGGAATTGCTGAAGGATTCCTTAAAGGATTACCCGGAAAAATATGCGGAGGTACTTCTGAAGGATTTTGTTTTGTAGAAATTTCTACATAAAATATCTGAAAGTGCCGTTAGAAAAAAAAGAATCCCAAAAGAATTCTCATTTTTATGTTTTGTGCTAACGCACAATGGTCGGAAAAAGATAAAGTTCGGCCAAAACTCTTTTTATGTGTTTAATCGAAGGTATAGGTTGCCTAGATATGGTATACAGTGTTTTTAGCGTTTAAAAAGGGGTATTCAAAAATTACGTAATTTCAATAATTTCAAAAACGGTGAAAATCAGTAAACCCCATATTTTTTGCGTTTTTTGTTAGAAAATCAATTTAAATTTAAATAAATGATCATCTTTCGATCCAATCCAATCAAGTTTGTTCAAAGCGTGTGAAAAATGTGGAAAGATAAATTTTATTTCAGTAAAAAATGGAAAAATAACGTAAAATATATGAAAAAACATGACTTTTTTAAATAGCTCTAATTTGAAAAACTGCAAATTTCTGCAAAATATTTAAACGTTTTTAGGCAGCTCTAAGCATGATTTTTAAGATGTACTATTCGAAATTGCGGCGACACGTGACGACACGAACCGTTTTTTAACTTAAAAATTCCCAAAATTTCTTAGGTACAATATATGAAAATTTGGAAAGTTTTGTGACATATTAATTTTGCACCATACGTGCATTCAAACAGTCCAATAACAAGCTTTCATATGCTGGATAACTTAAGACATATATTCCATTCTCAAAATATTATTATTTTACTTTTTTCGAATAATTCATTTTTCAATTTTATGACTTAGGCCACTTTGGCAGTGAAAATGTCATTGAAATACAAAAGCTGGTATTCTTTTAATTAAGAATCATAAAAGTACAGTACATTATCTTTGTTATAAGGTGAAATATAGTTTAAAATTATCAATTTCATTTTTTGAGAGTTTTGGCCGCCCCTTTGTATGGAGCCCGACCAATGTGTAACGTAAGAACTAACTGACATTCACAAGTCGCGACGCGAGACAAGACAAACACTTATCGTTCTTACAATCGTCAAAGGGTTTAAAATTAATCTTTTCTGTCGACCGGTTTCGGGCGCGATGTTGCCCATCTTCGGGACAATGTCCGACTGGTTACGTGTTGTCGTACGAAAAAAAAATTCTCTTCTCTGGACGAGTACGAACATCGTACGACAACACGTAACCAGTCGGACATTGTCCCGAAGATGGGCAACATCGCGCCCGAAACCGGTCGACAGAAAAGGTAAATTTTAAACCCTTTGACGATTGTAAAAACGATAAGTGTTTGTCTTGTCTCGCGTAGCGTCTTGTGAATCCCAAAAGAATTCTTGAAGGAATTGCCGTAGGAATCATCGAAGGCTTTGCTTGGAGAAATGACTGAAGAAATCTCCAGCAGCATACAATATTTCAACAACTTGAAAGCCAATGAGTTCTCGACAACTTCGGAAACATGCAAAATGGTCGTTGGTAGAGGAAGCTAATATTAACAGTTATAACCGTGGAAGTGCTCATAGGACACCCAGCTGAGAAGCAGTCCCAGTGGGACGTTTATTCCTTTCTAATCGTGTTGAGATAATAAATTGCTACATAGCACGATATAGGAGTAAGTTTCGATTAAGACACATTCCACGCACTTCTACGCCAAGGGAGTGAAATTTCAAAGTGATTGTTTTGCCCCAAACTTTCCAGCATATGAAAAAGGGTAGATTGAATCTTAGGAAAACCATTTGTTTTACTTAAAATTTGACTTGTAACGTATTTAAATAGATAGGTGAAGTAATAGCATTTTATGTAAGAAAAATGAAATTTTTCATTGATAATTTTCAAATATGCCTGCTTGCATGTTAAAGTTCAAATACATTACACCTGTTTTTGGTTAATGTAGTATAATAATGTATAGTTTATACACCGAAAGAAAACTTTTTATAAAAATAGGTTTTGATATGTTTTAAGCACTTTTTGCAATAGCCGCAATTTAATGGTGTCCCGTTACGAAAATAGCACATTTGTTTTAATAACGAATTTAATACGAACTTTAGAAAAATGATTTTCAGGATTCTCTTAGTACTCGTGGAGACCTTTCTTCCAACATATGGGTTACCTTGATCGACGCGTTATCTTAGGCATTACAATGGGTACGTAGAAATGGTGTCCCGTTACGGAATTTTTAAAGACATTCATAAGTGGATAAATAAGTTTGATTTGATCAAATATTTAACCGAAAATCTGTAACCATGATGAAATGATATTATAGGGTGTATATATTTTCACTATCCTTCTTGGTGTAACGCCCCTACTGGAACAAAGCCCGCTTCTCAGCTCTACGAAAACTACGTAAACAAAGGGCAGGAATTCGGGTGGATCAGTATAAAAAGTGATATTTTATTATGTTTTGTGGTGACAGCATACTCTTTAAATGCTTTAACCTCTTCAACATGTCCTATGAATTACCACTATGATGTATAATAAGGTTTATAGAATCACACAACGTTCAAAACTTGAAGATCCCGAAGTGATGATTGACATTTTTTCTACATCCCATTAATCACCGTCTAATTTACTTTTATGACGACACACATATTTTGAAGCTTATGTTTTTATTGAAAAAAAAAATGTAAAATGCATCACGAAAATGGCGTTGCATTACTTTTTGTAATAACACAAATTAGTAACCATTGATTAAAAGCCTAACGACCTCTCTCTCGCCGTTTTGATTATCAATATTCTTCTCCTTTTATTTGTATCGTTACTGGTTGTGGTTAGCTAAATATCAACGAAAAGCCCCCATAATCCCATCCCTTTCAAAAAAATAACATTGTACTCTTCAATCTTGACTAAACGGTGAGTTTCACGGTTCCCCAAAACTAACATAGTATAGAAGAAAAATCCCCTTAAAAATTTAAAATTTATTTCAAATGAAATTGGCTCCTTTATTCCCAAGGCGCATGATCCTTCAAATAAAGGATTAAAGCAACATGCGTCATATGCTTGAAAAGACTGTATTGGAAGAATGTACTATAGATATCATTGAATCTTATTCGGATCATTATAATGTAGAATGTGGAAAACCGCGAAGATAGATACGTCGCACAACCATAGTTTTGGAGATACAATTAAACTTCACGTACCTGACCCTCGATACCTCATTTTCAAAATGTTGGCATTTCGTCAATCTTCATTCGATTTTTTTGGAAGTCACCTTCGATCGATCATAAATTGGTGCTCATTTATTACACTCAAATGGCCATGTAGTATCCGGAACCATTCCGGAGATATTTCGAATTATACTGGGGTCAGGGGGTGGGGAAGGGATTTGTTTTGCCAAATGGCTAAATGTGATTATTTCATGTGTGTTGTGTTTTAGAATCTCCCGCGGAACCTACTCCAGGTGTTACGGAGCGGCCATATCATTTGATACATACTTAAAGAAATTTTTTCTATCCCATTCTTTCGAAATCATGAAGATTCATACGTCGCACGGCATGTTTTGGTTCCAACCAGAAATGTTCCCGATAACACCCCCGTGGAACCTGTGCTATATGTTCTGGGGTGGCCATATTAGTTGATACGTACTATCGTTTCTGATTCAGTCATTCGAAATCATGAAGATTGATATGTCACACGGCATGTTTAGGTTCAAAACCAGAAGTGTCCCCAATGAGGCCCTGCGGAACCTGTTACGGGGATCCGGATGGGTGAACATATTCAAATCGGGTTATAGCAGTTGTGTTTCACTGTTTACAACCAAAATTCGCTGGAAATCGATGGTTCAAACACAACAACACACGAAATAATCACTTTTAGCCATTTTGGCAACCCCCTGACCTCTGCACAATCCGGAATATCGCCGGAATGGTTCCGGATATTGCATGGCCACTTGAGTATAATAAACTAGCACCAATTTACGATCAATTAAGGGCGACTTCAAAAAAATCGGATAAAAATTGACGAAATGCCAGCATTTTGAAAATGAGTTGTCGGGGGTCAGATACGTGAAGGTTAAATAAACCTCGAAACAGGTTCCCCAGGGCCCATTCCGATGGCCACCATAGGGCCAGAGCGGGTTTTATAGCCTATTTGTGTCCTGCCGGACAGCTACTATCTGTCAAAAAAAAAAACATTGCCGAATACACCAACATTCTATATAGCAAAGCATTTGATCTACAACTAGATGTCTTTAGTCGTAACGGGACACCATTTGCAAAACACTGTTTTCACGCGAGCGTAACGCTGCGCTCCCAAAACTAAATCAAGAATATTTCCTAAACTATACATTTTTCAATAAAACTCACTTCGGCAATCTTGTTCACATCAATCCAAAGAAGAAATGTCTAGAAGACTCCATTATTCAAAACCTCATAACAGAGCTGATATACGCATTTCAGTTTGAAAATTTTAAAAAGAAGATTTCTGCGATGGTGTCCCGTTACGAAATGTAACATGTTATATAAAGTAAATCGGAACCAAAACCCCATAGAACAAGTATTGCATCAGGAAGTACATCTAATAAGCTTGTTATAAAACCTGTTAAACCATATGGTCATGAACATTATATTTGATTGCAGACGTCATTTGTTCACGAAAGTTAGTTCCTCGCGGTGTCCCGTAACGCTGGAATGTGTCTTAAGAGCAACTCAAATAATTTGTTCTGGTTATGCCTCTGATCACATATTTTTCCATAAATAGATTAGGGTGCCTGTACCAGTTATCGCACTACCTAAGGAAAACAACTTCTACAAAATAAGAAGAAGAACCACGAATGTCGGCGATATGTCAAATGATAGATTTGTTTTCATACTTCACAGGAAAAATATAAAATCTGAGCCAAACTCACTTTTACACTTTTATTACGGCGTGTGCCAATGATAGGAACCTTGCACCAGTTATGGACATACTTTTTTAATTTCGGTTCCACTTCGCACTATTTACATGCATTCCTTATGGGATTTGCCATAACTGGTAGGTACACTATGGCGAAATAGGGTGCAAGGAAGCCGAAATTTTAAGGAAAATGATTTATTTCTATCATAATTTGAGCAAAATGTGAAATTTGAATGAGTGCAATCATCTTTTATGAACATGATCGATTGTTCACATATTTTTTTCTTGATGATTTGCATCGTTAAAGGTTGAAAATCAACTATGGCGAATTTGAGGTACTATAGCCATAACTGGTACACTGAGCCTATCTGCTAAATTTCTCAATCACATTAACGAATGTATGTGCATTGATGCTTTCAATGTCGCCTGAAGTTCGAAAACAACCGCACAGCAACACTTCCAACACAATCCGACGTCGTTGTGAAAGATCCGATTCATAGGTAGGTTATGGCTTTTCTCTCGGATTTAAACCCAATCCACTGCAGTCGAACGCCCCTTTAACGGTAAAATGGCTCAATGGTTCATTATCGTTTCGAAAAATTTTAATGTCACTCAAAATGTGATAAATCAAATTAATTGCCAACTTCTTATCAAAACGAAATGATTGGATGGCTGAGCGAACGCTCATGTGGTTGCTGTCGACGGCGCGCCGCGATCGAGTCGGTTTTGGAGACCCTCAGTCAAAGCTCATCCATGTTTTGTTCGATTCGAGAGTTCGATCGCTAAAGCCTGGAACACATAGCGTCCGTTCCGTCGAGGTTTGCGTTTTTATGACAGTTTTCCCATAGGAAATGTGTCAAACTACTGTGACGCAAACGCAAACGTATGCATTGTGTGGGGCACTTAATGTCCTACGCCGCAGCCGCGGGATCCGTTTTTTTTGGGTGTGATCGTTCGTGTCCAGTCGAGGCCAATAATGGTTCCATTTCCTGGTTATTTGATTACTCCTTAGCTGTCGCGTTCCAGCCGTTGCTGATCATTTGCCCAAGCTTGCGGTATAGGCAAAGCAACCGAGAGTAAGATATATTATTATGGTTATAGTTATTACCTCCAGCCCCAACGGTGTACGATACAGACGGTGGGTAAGGTAGAGGTGGACAAGGAGATGAATATTTGAAAGAATTTCTCCGTTTTGAATGTTAACTGACTACGTCTATTTTAAATACTCCGGTTGATGGTGACGATTGCTATGAAGGCGACGACGACTTCGAAGATGGCATCAACGTCACGATATTGTCAACTACAACCAAATCCTTCCTCGAGAATCGTGCTACAGCTGATCAAACAGCTGTAACGACCAGTAATATCGAACCAAATGTACCTAGTGTTGAGAATACTCACTTGCAAGAGCGATACTCACTTGCTTCTATCTCAGTTCAGAAGCACGCTATCAAAAAATGATGTTTGAAGGGCTTTTAAATTGTAGTTTAATCTAAAAGTTTGCCGAATAAAGTAAAGGTCGCAAACGCATACCAAAGTTGTGAGAAAGCTGTGAGTACGAGGTGAGTAAAATTCGTGTAATTTATACTCACCTTGCGCTCACAGCTCTCTCACGGTTTTGGTATGCGTCTGCGACCTTTACTTTATTCGGCAAACTTTTAGATTAAACTACAATTTAAAAGCCCTTCAAACATCATTTTTTGATAGCGTGCTTCTGAACTGAGATAGAAGCAAGTGAGTATAACTTTTCACAAGTGAGTATTCGCACAGGTAATGAACACCACACGCGGCTAAATGGAGCTGCTAGAAAGCGGTACAAGCGAATGGTAGGTGATGGAATGAATCCTGAAGAGGCATATCGTCTCGCTCGAATTCCGTTACAGACACCGAATTCGGAAAAAAGGGCACGTAATGCTGATCCTAGTGAATCGAACAGTAGTGGCGAGAATCCTCGCAAAAAGAAAAATTTGTTTCCTTTGGAACCAAAACTCGGTTCAAACCGCCCAACTTTGGGAAAGTTTTCGGTTCAAGATCGTTTGAAAGTTAATTCAAATGTACGCTCTGGACGCGATGAAACGACACAGAGCGATAATAATCCAACCTATAGTGCTGTAGTACAATATATTAGGGTAGGGATAGTACCAAAGAACTACCCTGATGTAGAACTCTCGTCTCCTCAGTTGCTTGCAACACGAAAAGCCATTTTGGCAAAGGTTGTCCAGCAACGGAAGGAAAAAGTTAAACCGAAGTTTGGCCAATGTTCTTTCAGGACCGGGCATCTAATTCTAGTCTGCAAAAACCAAGAGACTGCAGATTGGTTGAAAAGCATAGTTTCTACCTTAACCATTACTGGTGAAGTGGAGCTTATTGCTTTAGACGAGAAGAAGATTCCACGTCCGGAAATAATTATCGGGTTCTTTCCAGTGAGTGCTGAAGACAGCACCGATGAGATTCTTGCACTCCTGGAAAGCCAAAACGACGAGTTGTATACTGATGAGTGGAGAATTAAAGAAAGGAATATAATAAATCAATTACATGTCGAGCTAATTTTTACAGTAGATGGGGCATCGATGAATACAATCAGGAAATGTGAATTCGTTCTTGATTATAAATTCGGAAATGCCCCATTGCGCCGTAAACTTCCCATGAAAAATAAAGCGCCAATCCAAGTACTCGATAACTCGAGTGTAACTGTTGGTAATTCTGGCTCCGATGGTCAACCAACAGAGCAGCCCACTGCTCTGACTGGGGTGGGTGAAACTGAGCAGACGACGATCTCTTTGGAACGCGCCAAAGATACTGGAGAAATGGCAAGTGGGGGTACATTAAATCCTAGTTCCATGTGCTTACCCGGTACTAATGGGATTGGGAAAGCAGCCAATCGGATTCGCCCCAAAAAAATCCCTAAAGAACCACACAGCAACGAGACAGGATTAACAATCACTGACCAAAATTCTCCAGGACCGAAACGTACATCGAGATCGAAACGACATGCTAAGAATTCTCCTGCCAGCCATCGCCAGGAAAACCCTTCTTCTGCTGAAAATAAGAATACGGTTCACAAGAATAAATATATTGCCAAATACATAAATAGTTTGGGTACTCGCGAAACCAACACAGGGGTGCTAAAAACACCCCAGGAAAGTGATACTGTTGTTAACACTTATGTGGCCGGCAGGGTACCCGGGTACCTTTTTCAATTTCAAATCTCGATATTTTAATGGTTATTGAAACTAGGATGTTGAAACTCTGTTAGATCTTAGAACTCGTGAATATACGTCTGTTAATGGGGTTGACCGAATTTGAGGAGTGAGGAGTGGCAGGGGGAGGGGCTCCTGCATTTTTTTATTACGTGGAAGGCCGGCAGGGTACCCGGGTACCCACGAAATTGAAATGATCATATTTCCGTCAATTTTTCATCGATTTTGGAAATTTTTAGCTCATTCAACTCAGAAACTCATCATCTATCGGGAAAATATTTGGTTAGACCGATCTAATCACCGTGGTTTTCGGAAAATTCATATTTTTGGGAGCATGTCCTTATACCATATTGAAACCCACATTGTTAAGGCTACGATACCTTAAAGTGTTTATGGTCAACCATGGCCCCACGGGAAGCGTGTTCCGAAATCATAGTTTCAAAGTCAATACGTTTTATGATTCCAGGCCGGTCAGATACAATATGCCAAAGCAATTTTACGATGCTTGGTACCGAAATTGCTACTAACCTATCGAAAATCCCGTATATTGTATTGTATAAAAACATGGATCCGGAAATCCGGATTTTCCGGTACCTATGGTGATCGGACCGGTCCAACCAAATACGATCTCGATAGATAATGAGTTTCTGAGTTGAATGAGGCAAAAACTTTTAAAATCGGTGGAAAAATCGCTGAGATATGATCATTTCCATTTCGTGGGTACCCGGGTACCCTGCCGGCCTTCTACGGGTGTTTTTTTTGCTGGCCACACTACGGTTAAAAATGCTAGTGGAAATTAAGAATATAAATAAAACCAGTACAAGCAGCAATAATGCGCAACACACTTGTAACACTATCACAAATACCTATACTTATACTAACACGATTAATACCAATCAATGCAATAAACAAATGAAACTTATTCAAATTAATTTACACCATGCGAAGGGAGCATCTGCTGTACTTCACAAAAAGTTCACTGAAAGCAAACTGGACATTGCTCTGATCCAGGAGCCGTGGACCAAGTACAATAAAGTGTTAGGATTACTCGAAACCTTTAACAAACTAATATATAATGAAGATGATCCTATTCCGCGAACTGCTATCCTAGTCAATAGTAGAATCAAATGTTTACCCATAACCGAGTTCATCAGAAGAGATATTGTTGTAATTTTAATTGAAGTTCCTACTTCTCGAGAACTAACGGAGATGTATGTGGCATCTGCATATTTTCCTGGAGATTCAGAAGAAATCCCTCCACCAGATGTTCTAGATTTCGTTTCGTATTGCAAAAGGCAAAATAAACCGTTTATTATAGGATGTGATGCAAATGCACATCACACAGTGTGGAACAGTACCGATGTAAATACCAGAGGTGAGTATCTCTTAGAGTATATTATTAACAACAACATTGAAATTTGTAACAAAGGGTGTAAACCAACCTTTGTGAATTCCATCAGAGAAGAAGTCTTGGATCTGACTCTCTGCAGTGTAAATGTGTCAGAAAACATAAAAAATTGGCATGTATCAGACGAAATATCTTTGTCTGACCATAGACAAATTTTGTTCGAATATCAAGCAAATGAGTTCATAACAGATTCCTATCGCAATCCCCGTAAAACTAACTGGGATTTATACTTTTCAAAACTCTCAAATGAGATTCACTTTTCTGACAAAAATTTAAATACGATTCAGGAGCTAGAGGAAGCTTCAGAACAAATGTTGGAATCTATTCAAGAAGCATTTCATGCTAGCTGCCCACTAACTGTACGTTCTAGTAATAGAGATGTTTCTTGGTGGAATAAACACCTACAAATTCTTAGAAAGAAAACACGAAAACTGTTTAATAGAGCAAAAAGAACCATGCAATGGGACTTATATTAAATTGCTCTAACTGAGTACAACAAAGAAATAAGAAGATCAAAACGAATGGACTGGAGGCGTACATGTGAAAACATTGAAAACACCCCTGTAGTTGCAAGACTGCAAAAAGTCCTATCGAAAGATCATACTAATGGTTTAGGAACTGTTAAAGATAAAAATGACTGCCTTACTTCAAACAAAGAAGAAACGTTAGAAGTAATGATGCAGACACATTTCCCTTGTTCTATACAAATCGGCAACGACGATGAAAGCAATCTAGGAAACAATACTGGTAACAAGCCAACCAGGATGCATTCCAATGAAAGAATTCATGAAAATCTACAAGAACCTATTTATGACGCAAAACATATAGCGGAAACAATCTTTACTCCATCGAAAGTGGATTGGGCAATCAATTCATTTACATTTTACAAAAAAGTAATGGCATACTTACTTCATATCTTTGTAATTTGTTCAAAGCAAGTTTAACGCTTAAATATATCCCGAAGTCATGGCGTCAAGTACGCGTTGTTTTTATACCGAAAGCAAATAAGAAAGACAAGACGTCTCCTAAATCTTTCAGACCAATAAGTTTAACATCCATAATCCTCAAAATAATGGAAAAACTTATTGATCAACATATAAAAACTAATTATATGCAAAAATATCCTTTGAACAAAAATCAGTTTGCTTATCGAACTGGTCAATCAACTGTAAATGCACTACATACACTTGTTTCTAAAATAGAAAAAACGTATGAATCGAAAGATATATTGCTAGCATCTTTTCTTGATATTGAAGGAGCATTTGATAATGCATCCTACAGATCCATGACGAGGACAATGTTGAAGCGTGGCTTCGACATATGTATCGTTAATTGGATTAATGAAATGTTATCGAAACGTGTAATTTTGTCAAATCTAGGTAGTTCAACCATATCAATCAAAGCAGTGAAAGGATGTCCACAAGGAGGCGTTCTATCGCCACTTCTCTGGTCTCTTGTGGTGGATGAACTACTAACAAGTTTAGAATCACAAGGATTTGAAGTAATTGGGTTTGCCGACGACATTGTCATTATAGTCAGGGGAAAATATGACAGTGTGATTGCTAGCAGAATGCAAACAGCTTTGAACCACACGATTCAATGGTGTATGTCTGAAGGTTTGGACATCAACCCTCATAAAACAAACATCATTCCGTTTACTAAACGAAAAAAAATCAACATTTCCAATATTCATATGGAAGGGACTTTAATGACACTTTCATCAGAAGTAAAATATTTGGGAGTTATTTTGGATAGTAAATTAAACTGGAATTCACACTTCAATTATGCCATAGACAAAGCAACAAATGCACTGTGGATAAGTAAAAGAACCTTTGGTAATAAATGGGGACTGCGACCAGCTATGATCCATTGGATTTACACGGCTATCGTAAGACCCAGAATTACATATGCTTCATTGGTGTGGTGGTCAAAAACTAAAGAAAAATGTGCGATTAAAAAACTGGAAAAAATACAAAGACTCGCTGCTGTATCAACAACAGGTGCAATGCGTAGCACTCCAACAAATGCATTAGATGCTATGCTAAATATTCTCCCGTTACATCAATATGTCCAGCTGGAAGCCGAAAAAGCCGCAATACGGCTTAAGCGTACCAAGGTCTTATATGATGGTGACATCAAAGGACATTTGAGTGTTCTAAAAGAAATTCAAGTCAATCCATTAGTTACAGTCAATAATGACTGGATGGAAACACAATTCAATTTCAAACGCATGTATAATGTTATAGAACCGGATCGTACAGTTTGGGACGAAGGAGGACCACTAATTCGTCCAGGATCAATCGTATTTTATACTGATGGATCGAAACAAAACGATCAAGTTGGAGCTGGAGTTACTGGCCCCGGTGTTAGTTTGTCAGTATCTATGGGTAGATGGCCAACCGTCTTCCAAGCTGAAATACAAGCAATACTAGAATGCGCTACTATTTGCTTAAAAAGAAAATACAAACATTCAAACATATGCATTTTCTCGGATAGTCAGGCAGCTTTAGCAGCTTTGAAATCATACACATGTACTTCGAAGTTGGTATGGGAATGTGTCCTCTTGCTGCAACAATTGTCTGCTAACAATTCCATTTACATTTACTGGGTGCCTGGTCACCATGGAATAGATGGGAATGAAAAAGCAGACGAACTTGCAAGAATGGGATCATCTAAACCTCTACTAGGGCCAGAGCCTTTTTGTGGGACCTCTCCATGTTCCATAAAAATGGAGCTCAGGAACTGGGAAAAAGTCATGATGATAACCAACTGGAATAACACCCAAGGTGCACGACAATCCAAAAAGTTTATTACTCCAAATATTTCTGTTACACAAAAACTTCTTGCTCTGTCAAAGAAAGACCTGTGTACATCTCTCTCTCTCTCTCTTCTTGGCGTAACGTCCTCATTGGGACAAAGCCTGCTTCTCAGCTTAGTGTTCTATGAGCACTTCCACAGTTATTAACTGAGAGCTTCCTCTGCCAATGACCATTTTGCATGCGTATATCGTGTGGCAGGCACGAAGATACTCTATGCCCAAGGAAGTCAAGGAAATTTCCTTTACGAAAAGATCCTGGACCGACCGGGAATCGAACCCGTCACCCTCAGCATGGTCATGCTGAATACCCGTGCGTTTACCGCCTCGGCTATATGGGCCCTCTACATACACAGGACTAATTACAGGCCACTGTTTAGTTAAATATCACCTAAGGCTTATCAAAATAGTCGAAGAGGATGTTTGTCGTTTTTGCAATGAGGAAACTGAGACCTCTGAACATTTGCTATGTGACTGTATTGTGCTTTATAGCACAAGGCTAAAGTATTTTGACAAGGGATTTTTACAGCCCTCTGATATATAGTCGTTATCCCCTTGTAAGGTAATTCATTTTATACGATATATTATTCCCTGCTGGGAAAATACCGATAATCATGTGCAGAGGGTCTCTACTCATAGTGACCTATCGCCTTGAGATACGGTTAAACATTAAAGTGGGTGGTGTATCACAATAGATCAGAGAAATGGTCGCAGTGATAAGTAACCCTACAAAAAAAAAAAAAACTGACTGATAGGGTATATGTTGACTTTTTACTAGCATCGAATCGCTTTGCGAACCTTAGAAAGTTTTTCAGGGCATCCTAGGCTATACTTTTACATAATCAGTTACATAATTTAAAACAAATTATAGCCACATACGAGAAAAATGCATAAACGTATGTTTTCATACAAATTTGAATGCGCTAAGCGTAAACGTAATACATAAATAGCGCTCAAACTTTGAAGTAATTGGGAGCCGAAATGTAATCAAAAAAACTAAATGCTGGAAAACGATCACAATGACCCACTTTCTGTAGGGACTCGTGCTACGACATGCCAAACAGGAAGTATCCCTAGATAATAAATCCAAACTGTCTCAGATATAGCCATAAACAACCATGCGTTATCGCCTAACATAGTAATGCATGCAATATTTGCCCTGATTTTTTCCTGATTTACATTTGCATCGGCCATGAATGAGTGTTGCATCACATTTAGTACTCCATATTATTAAATTAACCGCTCGAGGGCGTTGAGACAGCAATAAAAATCCATTTTAATTACTCAATTCAATTCTCGGTATAATTATTACACCACTTTGCACTGACTGCCAACCGTACACTGCACTGGTTTCACCCGGGGGGTCGTAAAGTATCTCGCTTCGCATCTTGCCAACAGCGACACCTCTAAAGTTTTCAATTGTCTTGCCGCGGTCTCCAAACAAGTGCGCCACCCAGAACCGGGAGACCAGATGGAATAGCACGCTACGCGGCTCCGTTGCGTTGGTTGATTCCCGATACCTACAGGTATCTACGGGGTTTACATTTAACAGCGCGAATAATAAAGTAGTTAAAATGATTTAAACAATCCACCACGCGGCGGAAAGCAAACGACCGATGATGATGAAGTCCCGGGAAAAGACATTGTAGGAGGTGTCTGTCGTTGCACCATCGTCATCATCAGCACACCTACTAATCCACGCCACCGCTGCCCGATCAATAGCACGCAGGAGTAATAGGATGGATTTCATGGGAGAAAAGTTTAATCACAATTACTCGGTTAAGGTACGTCACAGTCTATGAAAACTATCAATATGTCAAATAAATGGTTTCAATCTATATAGATTTTATAATATATATCTTGTAGGAAAAATGCAGAAATCTAGTTAATACTTGATTTTTGTATTAAAAGTAACATTATCAATTTTGGCCATATTCTCAATTTTGTTTTCAATTTTGGCCAATCACGTGTATTTCTAAAGCATTGTCCACTTAGAATCCGAGCGCACGGCGTATTTTATATTGGCGCTCTCAATGATCACAATCATCACTCTTTTACAGCAATTTGATCATAAACTAGTCCTCTTTAAATGGTGGAATTTTCATCATTTTTCCACAGACAAACAGACGTCTCACTCTACTCACATCTCATCGTTTGCCTTTCAACGGATTATTCAAACATT
Source organism: Aedes albopictus (assembly GCF_035046485.1). Lineage (NCBI taxonomy): Eukaryota > Metazoa > Arthropoda > Insecta > Diptera > Culicidae > Aedes > Aedes albopictus. The sequence continues at coordinate 120,515,939 of NC_085137.1, read as the reverse complement.
TCGTAGTTCGCAAATCGCTCGCTCATGGCGCTCGCATCGTTTTTACTTCTGTTTGACGTTTGCTCACTACCGCCATCTACTCAGTGGGTTTGCGTACCACAGGGTAGTTAGCATTGGGCGATTATGTTTTCGTGACGAAGATTTTTATCGCATTTTATTTCAAGTGATACGTCTGTTTGTCTGTGATTTTTCATTGCAAGAAAAACTGGAAAGTTATTTCAGATTGAAGAGAAGGAAGAATTGCGGGGCGGACCTGGTGTGATGGTTAGAATGCTTGACTATCACGCGAAAATCACCCCTTGGTGGTGTTTATCAAGGAAAAAAATGCTCAAATTTTGTGTCTTTTCAATCCAACGGATTACTCCCAATTCCACAATAAGAAAAATGTTCGACAATTTTTCTTCGGAATACTGATCAGCGCAGTCAAGGGACTCAGGACATTACATACATGCCACGATTGTAGGTCAAACGTGCCGAAGGGGCTGATGCTTAAATATTACTACCGTTGTGCAGAGTTTTAAGTAGGTTAACACGAAAAAAATAGGAAATGTAAGAAAAATAGAAGTAAATAATTTCAATGATATTTTTCTATGAAAGTAATACTCTTTGTTTTGATGGCTTGTCACCTCTGGGCCAGCTTCTGCTGCGATGTCCTGCTGGGTTCCGATCTAACGCTTTGCCTGCAGATTTCGTTTCCACCCCTGCGTAGAGTTTGGCTGACTCACCTTTACTTCCACATGCACGTATTATATACCGCAGGCATCTGTTGATGAAGACCTGCAGCCGTTGAGTGTTCTTCACTGATACACACCAAGTTTCACTGGCGCACAGTAGCACCGATTTCACGTTCGAGTTGGAAATTCGGATTTTGGTGCGTCGACTAATCTGGTTGTTTTCCATACATTTTCTAAACTCACAAAAGCAGCCCTCGCCTTGCCCTCCGTGCAACTATGTCGATCTTGGTGCCGCCATTTGGCTACCAAGATTTTGGAAGCTTTCAGCATTCTCCACTGATGGCCCAGTTACAGTAAAGCTGGAAGGGTTGGCCGTGTTTACATCCAACGATTGGTCTTGTTGACGTTGATGGTTAGACCTGCTGCTGAGGAGCGATTGGCAAGATCATCGAGCTTGCTCTGCATATCAGAGCGCCGTTGAGCTAGGAGAGAATCGTCATCAGCCAATTCGAAGTCATTTAGGTGATCCATGGTAATGGGCTGCCACAGCAATCCACGATTTGGTTCACGGTCAATCGCACCTAACAGGATCTCGTCGATTACGATGAGGAACAGTAGCAGTGATAGGATACATCCTTGCCTTACTCCAGCAACGACCCGGATGGGATCGGACAAAATATCGTTGTGCAGTACTCTGCACGAAAATGCCCTGTACTGTGCTTCAATGAGGCTGATGATTTTCTCAGGGAATCCCTTGCGCCTGAGGGCTTCCCACATGTTTTCGTGATTGAGACGATCGAAAGCTTTTTCGTAATAAATGAACACCAGGTAGAGAGACTCTTGGAATTCATTGATTTGCTCCAGAATGATACGGAGCGTGACAATATGATCCACACAGGATCATCCAGCACGAAATCCTGCTTGCTGCCGCCGGAGAGTTGCGTCAATCTTCTCCTGTATTCGGTTAAGGATCACTTTGCAGAGGATTTTGAACGATACACAGTAACATGATGCCCCGCAAATTATCGCATACAGTCAGGTCACCCTTTTTGGGTACCTTAATTAAGGCGTCTTGCATCGGCCGGAAATGTCGTGGATTCCCATATGTTGCAGAATAACTGATTCAGTAGTTGTGCGGATACTACGGGGTCAGCTTTGAGTATCTCAGCTGATATGTGATCGACCCCTGGGACCCTGTTCGAATTCATGTTACGGATGGCTGTTTCTATCTCCTGCTCTGATGGAGCTTCGGTGTTGACACGGATAATGCGTCGAACGGGGCCGGATCACAACGTCCGAGGCCATACAATCCCGGTCGCTAAGTTGCGTTTTTTTTTTGCGAAATAATGTCCAAAAGTTTGGATGCGTCATAATATCCTATGTGCCTTCTTTCCTTGGACTTCGTGGCGTATCATCACGTTCGGACGCTATGCCCCGGAAAAATGCGCCTTAAAGCCCTGGGACATTATGGCCTCGGACGTTATGATACTGCGCCGCGTCGAACCCTTGGCGGATCATGCTGAGGTGTTGATGGCGTGACCGACACTTGAAAAAGAGGCGCTCCATTGATCTTCTACGCTTCCACCTGTTAGAATATCCGCAGCACGGTTCTCTAGCTCCTCGATGAAGGACCGGCGCCCGATTTTCTCCTCCTGTCGATGGATCCTAGCAATGCGCAGTCGGATCTCGCCAATTATCAGATGATGGTCGGACGCTACGTCTGTTCCGCACATCAAGAAGGCTCCGTCTCCATTTTCGGCTGATGCAGATGTGGTCGATTTGATTTCCCGTACCGCCGTTGTCGGAACCAACCTTCGCGTTGAAGGCGCCATGAGGATCTTTATACAGGCATACCTCGATAGTACGTACACCACCGCTTCGTTTAGTGTACGTACTATCGAAATGTACGTACTATCGAATCACACATTTTTATTTTAAATTTCATTTTCAAATCAAAGAATGTTATTTCTAGAACGTCAGAATTGCTAAAAAGTTACATGTTAGGCCACATGGGTCCGTTCATTAATTACGCAATATTGCTTGTTTTGCATCCTATCTTTATTGGAAAAATCTTCTTGTTCTCTGGGGATGCTTCGTAAAGGCATCTCGTCTCTGGGAACTTATATTGATTTTATTTGAATTATCTTTTAGAACCATCCAAACTGGTCTAGATATAATTAAATTATCTTATTACAGAAACATTCTAGAAGTATTTACTCCTGCAATATTTATTGCCGTGATATTTTCAAAATCTTCTGTACATTGCACCTTCTAGGACACCTCCAAAAGTTTAATTTTTTGACGAGATGAGATTCCTAGAGGTATCCCGGAGCTTTTGGAGGAATCCCGGAATTCTTGGAGGAATTCAAGGAAAAAATATTTGATGAATCTTAAAAAGAAATTCTGTAGGAATCTCGGAATGAATTTCTTGAGGAATCTTGGAATGAATTCATGGAGATATCCCGGAACGAAATTCCTGGAGGTATTCAGGAATAAATTCCTGAAGAAATCCCGGAAGTCCCGAAAGTATTACTGAAGGAATTCTTGGTGAAGTTTCGGAAGGAATCTCTGGAGAAATCTCTGAAAGAGACCCTGGAATCTCATTAGGAATCGCAGAAGAAACTCCTGGAAGAATCCCTAAGGAATTCAAGAAAGAATTCCTGGAGAAATCTCGGAACCAGCACCTAGAGGAATTTCGGAACTGAAAGAAACTTGAAACTTGAAGAAATCCCTAAAGCAAGCGAGAAAGCGAAATGTCTTTCCCCGAATCCCACAATTCGGGTTCACCCAGAAACAATTGAATTGGTACAGCCTATAGGACAATGCAAGCCGCGGTTGCTAAAGATTTTTTTTTAATGTTTTGTGACATTTTTGTTTACGTTCGAACTTCAAGAGATTTCTTCCAGAATTTCTCAAGAAGTTTTTTCTAGGATGTATCTGGATTTATTTTTTTGGGCTTCCAGATGGTATTCCTGGAAATTATAGCAACTTCACCCGGAATTTCTCTAGGAGTTCTTTCGGAAACTGGATCAGAAATTTTTAGAGATTCCTTCAAAAACTCCTTGCAACAATCCGTAAGGATTTATTCCTGGAATTTCATACGAGATTCTTCCCGGAGTATCTTCTGGGAATTCTTCAGGAATTCTTTCTGAAACCCTTCTAGAAATCCTACTAGATCCCTGACAAGAACTTCATTCAGTATTCCTCTAAAAGCTTCTCCGAGATCCCTCCAGGAACTTCTTCCGGTTTTTTTCGGGAGCTACTTCTGATTCAAGTATTCCTTCTGGGATTCCTACAATAATTTCACCAGGTAATCTTTCTGACATTTTTCCAGGATTCTTTCGGAAATTCCTTCCGGGATTCCTCCGGGAATTTCTTCTGCGTGACTGTCACGAATTACTTTGCAGGAACTTCTTCCGGGATTCCTCGTAGAGCTTCGTCTAGAAATTCTTTCAGAAACTGAATTCGGGGTTTCTTCGAGAACTTTTTCCAGGAATCATATAGGGACTCTTTTTTTCTTTTTTCCCCAAAAATCTGGGTCCTGGGCCACCGTGTAATGGTTACGCGAGCGTGATCTGGCAAAACTTACTTCTCACACTTACTTTGTGACACGGTCCGTAAACTACGTAGACTCATTCTTAATCATATCAAACCCCTCACCCACCTCTCGTAGGCATTTGTCCAAGTAAAATTTTTGAAACTTGCATGGACCGTAGATTTTCGTCAGAACCACCCCCGTTCCCCCTTTAAGTCTACGTATAGATAGGCACTTACTGTACTATGAATTCAACACTCTTACAGTTGACTAAATACAAGTGTGGATATTGCGTAACTCGCTGGAACAATCTGTTCCCAACCATCTTTGCAAACTACACGGAGCCGCCAAACTACCCAAATTTGAGTTCTTTTGACGCAACCCCATAGTTTGGCTCAACAACTCAAAATTGAGTAAATCGATTAAACTCACACTAGATAGTTTGCCTGTAACACCAGCAAAAAATATACTCCAGAGTAGGTAAATTCAACCCAAACGTGAGATTTTTCAACCAAATTCTGTCAAAAAGGGCATTTACCCAAAATTGGCTTATTGGGCCAAAGTAACCCCGGTGGGTTGATGCAGTTCGCTTTGTCTTTGACAACATAGGACGGGGAGAAAGAGAAAACAACCTATTTTTTTTTGTAAAAAGTTCAATCGATAGTAGGTATGTCGATTGAACTTTTTAGTAAAATTAACCAAAAAATAGGTATTTTTAGTTCTCCGTGTACACTACAATCACTTGGTAAAGTGTCTCGAGTATACCAAAGTGATTTTATGACCAGCCATGTGATTCCAAGGGGATTGAGGCACACATGGAGACGCATGGTAATTGATGTCTACGCTATCCATATTAGGGGTCATTCAAATATTATGACCATCGTTTAGCAGGAAAGGAGGTGATACCCCATGTATTGAGTATACGAAAAAAGCGGGACAGAGGGGAGAAAGGTAGTCGGGAATGCCCGAAAATTGATGGACGTAATTTTTGAATGTTTTCATGAAGTGGCTTCTTACCCCATGGCAGATGGCCTTTTTGCACCACTTCCGTTTTACGAACCAATATTCAAAATCGATGAAATTGCAATAGTTTAGTGAATATTTTTGCTGAAGTATCGAGCAAATATTGTTTAGTTGCTGTTACCACTTTGAAAGCCTAACAAGTGAGGCTGTTTATCCCTGAAAACGATGAAAATTTGAAAAAACGTCATCTTACCCTACGTTACCCTAAATCCACATCGATACGGGACCTCACGATCAAGACGACTTACTCCGCCAAAGCTCCACTTCTCAATGAGCCAGCAGCATACTGCACTGCCAATCTCGTCATGATGCTTGCTGTCACTGATGCTTTCTAGGTGAAGGACAGAGAAAGGGAATGACACTATCCTTTGTCCACTACATAACAAGAATATACTCTTTGCTCAGGAAAGCAAAAAATAGAGGGAACATATTTTATATCAACAACAGTTTACAAGTTTTGAATTTCGTCCAGAAATTTAATCATTTCACTCGTATGCGCGATCGGTGAGAGCTCACCCAGCCCACCACCACCGCGGATCCATAGTAAAAAGCAAGGTGGCATCCTAAATGGCGCTCCCCCTCGGTAGGAGGTCTCCGGCGGGTTGTTGGTTGTCGAACAGTCGTCGTCGTCGTCGTCGGTGGCAGCAGAAGCATCCAATCCGTCTGGGGGTGAGGTGATAATAAAATTGAATTGCATATAAGGAACGCTTTCCAATCAATAGATCTCCCGCGCCACTGACGGCGATGCCCTTTACCGCTCGCGCGCGCCGGTGGCATCTCACTTAATTCGCCTCCGCGTGAGTAGTCGTGAGTATGATCGAATTTGTTCTAGATTTGCATACGGGTGTATAATTTATAATTTGCCGATGCCACGGTTGGCGTTAATTTTCTCTCACTTCAATCGAATTCTTCTTTATTCCTCCTGTCTGGTTCTGTTGACGTGATTGGTGTTGGTTTATAAGGCCGGGCCTTCTCATGTGATGATGATGAAGAAAGGCTCCGAGTCAATTTGCGAGAAACATTGCAATGGAGCAATTCGTTTTTCTCCGCGGTGATACCTACAAGTGTTGTACAGCAATGATCTGTCGTGCATGATCACTCTGGATGGAAGGTGCAAGGCGATGCCGATTGCTGGTTAGGGTAACCCAAATTTAGATTATTTAGTAGGGTCTTTGAATTGTCACTCTTTGCCGTTTGTCTTTTTAATGATTGCTTGCATAAACAATATAATTGTCAAATTATGTTTCATTCAGTGTGTCAGTCAGAACTCTAAAATTAAGAACCTTCAGTGAATTTTGACGAATTTTACTAAAATTTGTTGCGAAGCCTTCTCTACTAGACCCGGACCTGAACCTGAATCAAACGCGTCCAGTCCCTTGGAACTAAAAGTGCCTTCATGTCCTCCTTAACTGCAAATGACTGAAGTGCTCGTGGCCTTCCACGGAGTTGCCAGTTTATCCCTAATTTTCTCTTATGTCTAGGTGTAACGTCTCAACTGGTATAAAGCCTGCTTCTCTGCTTAGTGTTCTATGAACACTTCTACAGTTATCAACTGAGAGCTTTCTCTGTCAATGACCATTTTTTATTCTTAATCACTTAACCTAATTTACAGCTCCTTTGTCCACTAGGGCACTACGTGAGCGATTCCAATTGGACGCTGCACTTACACATTGTACAGCGCCTAAATGTATACTATTCTAATTCAACTATATCGAACTGGTGCCTTGTGCTGCTTTCACTTTTCTACCCTGTCCACAGTAGAATGATGAGCACGATGATGCTGATGTGTGGCTGTTGTTCCTTTTCCAGTCCAATTGGGGGTCGTCCATTATGAGTTGCGGTTCGCCGATATCCAAGTTTCCGGGTCCGTTAGAGCATATGCTCCGAAGAGGGTCAGGTGTCAGCTGCTCTCGGGGGGGGGGGGAGAGCAACTGACGAAAAATTGCAAGTGCCGGGGCTGGGATCGAACCCATGACCATCCGCTTATGAAGCGAACGTGTGGACCACTACGCCACGGGCCCCGACAATGACCATTTTGTATGTGTGAATCGTGTGGCTGGCACGAAGATACTCTATGCCCAATGAAGTCAAGGTAATTTCATTCACGATAAGATTCTGGACCGACTGGGAATCAAATCCGTCACCCTCAGAATGGACTTGTTCTCGCGCGTTTTCGGCTTCTGCTATTCCAAAACTCAATGGAACACCCTATAGCGGATTGGGCATGGCTGAACCCATTGATTGATCCAACTGCTAGTACGTTCCAAGTTGTAAGGCATACTTCTCTGGAAAGCATCGCAATACTTTTCTCGTCCAACTGCTGCCGAGGAACCTGCGCACCAGCCAATCTCACAAATCGATGAAGAGAAAAAGCACATAATTATGCAGCGATATTTATCATTTTATTAGCATAATATGTTATTCAAACTATCAGCTCACACTCCCCTCCTGGCGGCCGGGAGTTTACAGGCAGCATTCTGCGCTGTGCCCATGGATGCCCCAGAGCTGCTTGAAAGGTTGCTGCCGGTTGGCTACGGACGGGACTTCATATCTGTTTCTCCTCACTGACTGCACTATCATGCGCCTATTGCTGTTCTATGCAGCCAGCAGCCCTGGTCTGGCGAAGACGGAGACGACACCGCGATATGATGATTGTTTCGTTGGCCCAGAAAAGGCGCCTAGCTGAGCGTGGAGTGGAGAGCCGCCGATGGACTTCCGCGGCGGGTACCAGCGGAGTCCACCACCACCGCCCGCCCGGTGGCGGAGGAATATTACCGAGATTGTCTTATTGCCTTGCTTGCTCTCCGTGGCGGCGAGCGCCTGGGAGGCATAATAAATTCTGCAGCAGTCAACCGGATACATTGTAGATATGCGCGCGTTTCCCACGTACTACCAAGTCCTATCGGCAATTGTTAATCGAAGTCATAAATGCAATTGAAATATAAATGTAAATACGAACCGAGAGTAGTCCGTCGGGTGACTGGGACACGAGCTAGGGAAATTGTGTCAATTTAGTAAGGAATCGGGATGGTGGCATGGATTACCACAGTTAAAGTTCAACCGTGTGGATTTGGGGAATATTTTGTCCAGTTTATTTATTCAAAATGTTCGTGAATCATGTAGACTTCTACATGCGATGGGGGAGATGAGGGGTGGGGAGGGGTGGTTTGGTATTTGACCTAATCCTGCGATCCATAAAAAAAACATCAAAATTTTACTGTGTGCAAAAACAGACAAATTGGCTGGATTTCGTGAAGATCGTACCCCAGCTGTTGAGCCCGGCTCGTCGCATAACACCTACCAGGACGATTTTTAACAGCAGGTACGAGATCTCACTACGTTGTCTATGTCCCCGGCCAGATTCGAACGAACTGAACAGATCGTCACTTTGATCAGTCTGGTATGTGAACTTGTCCATGATTTTCCAGAGCCCTGTGCGGCCGATACTGTCGTACGCCGTCTTGAAGTCGATGAACAGGTGGTGCGTTCGGACCCTTATAGGATTTACCGCACAGGTCTGTTATCGAGCGGCCGTCGACGAAAGCGGCTTGATAACTGCCCACAAACTCATTGATTTTGGGAGTACGGCGGATGAAAGATGATCTGGGATAACACTTTGTAGGTAGCATTCAATTCGCTCTGAAGTTCTCACATTCCAAATGATCACCGCAGCTTCTTCTGGAGCCCGTAATAGGCCCGACTTTGGCTGATGATGCGCCTTCGAATTTTACGACTCACATTGTTGTCAGCCGTCAGTAAGGATCCGAGGAAGACGAATTCCTCCATCACCTCGAAGGTATCCCCGTCTATCATAACATTACTACACAGACGGATCCGGTCATGTTCGGTTCCGCCTACCAGCATGTACTTTGCTTTTGAGGCATTCACCACCAGTCCGACCTTTGCTGCTTCGCGTTTAAGGCGAGTGTATAGCTCTGCCACCGTTCCAAATGTTCTGGTGATAATCTCCATGTCGTCCGCAAAGCACACAAATTGACCGGGTTTTGTGAAAATCGTTCCCCGGCTGTTGCGCCCGGCTCGTCGCATCACACCTTCCAGAGCGATGTTGAAGTGTAGGCATGAGAGTCCATCACCTTGTCGCAGTTCCCGGTGAGATTCGAATGAACTGGATAGTTCACCCGAAACCCTTACGCAGTTTTGCGCACCGTCCATCGTTGCTTTCACCAGTCTATTCAGCTTCCCAGGAAAGCCGTTTTCGTCCATGATTTTCCATAGCTCTGCGCGGTCGATACTGTCGTACGCGCGCTGCCTTGAAGTGATGCGTTGGGACATGGTATACGTGGTATTTCTGAAGGATTTGCCGCACGTTGTGAACACCTGGTCCGTTATCGAGCGGCCGTTGATGAAGCCGGCTTAATAACTTCCCACAAACTTATTGATTTTGGGAGTAAGACGGATGGAAGATGATCAAAATAGTGATCGCTCTGAAGTTCTCACGTTCTAAATTGTCACCTTTCCTGTGAATTCCACGCCTCCGGTAGCTGTTCGGTTTCCCAGCTCCTAACTATCAACCGATGCAGACAATTGACCAACTTTTCTGGGCCCATCTTGATGTGTTCAGCTTCGATACCATCCTTACCAGCTGCTTTGATGGTTTTGAACTGATGAATGGCATCCTTAACTTTTGTCAGCGTGGGAGTTTGCTCATTTCCGTCCTCTGCTGCATTTGCGTAGTTGTTCTCTCCATTATCGTGGTATCCCGTGCTCACGTCAACCACGTCATTCAGGTACTCGTTGAAGTTCTGCTTCCACGGCCTTTGTCCGTATCTCTGCATATTTCCGTTCGTGGCACGAAGCCGTTGCGGGATGCGTTGAACTTCTCGTAGAACTTCCGTGTTCCATGGCACAGTCCGAGCGAGGAATAGCGCTGACCTTCGGACTGTACGGAAAGGGACACGCTTTTGGCGACGTGAACCCAATCCGAGCTCTCCTTAACTCCCGATCCACAGGGGTTGTAACGGTGGGTGGATCGTACACAACACTTCCCCCGTTTAACTGCCTTCGTGAGACGGGCCTTAGCGGATGCACGAGCTCCTTCACTTGAAGACGAGTGCTTGGACGGCTTCACGATAACCCCGAAAACGACTCCGCTTGTCGAAATCTTTAAACTCCAGCCCGTACCAAGAACTAAAAAAAAAACACCAAATTTCAACATTTGTCACAAAAAAAAGGTCAACTTACATGCAATTTATGCTTTAAGTAGATCTTAGCGTCAAATTTGGCTCAACTGAAGGTAAATCAACTAAAAAAATTGAACTGAACTAAAAATTTAACGAAATAAAGTTTGAAATACCGAAAAATTAACGAAAATTGTACGAAAGTAAAAAAAAAATACTGAATAAAACTTAATAAAATGCAAAACCGTAATCAAAACTAAAAAAATTATAAAAAAACAAACAAGAAATTCAAAAATACCTTCGAAACTATACAAATTCAATCCATCCTAAACCAAAACCCAAAGTTCAATAGAAAAAACTAATCAAAAATACAAAAAATTAAAACAAACAAACAAATTTCTATTATATTTAGAAATTTGTAGTTTTTGACGTTGGGCGCCAATGTAACCGTTCGCCGAATTAGCTCGAGAGAATCTGAAAAACGCGGTGGCTTTTGCGCCACTCTCGCGTACGAGAGACCACCGGTTCATTTTCGATATGCCCGACTATTTGAACGACTCCTATCTCAAGGGCTTTCTCGAACGGCCGATTAAAGACTCCAAATAAACTAAAGCTAATGTACAAAACGTACGAACTCCAACAATAACGGAAATTTACACAAAAACGGACTAAAACTCAGAATAAACTATAACAAACAATTAGAGGTCGGTGAAGTTAAACAGGAATTTAAGGAATAAAACAAAAATAATAGTAGAAACAAAGAAAAACTAAAACAATTGAATTCATTAACGCGTATATTGTTCACAAAATGCTCGTCAAGTGTGTGTGTGTGTGTGTGTGTGTGTGTGTGTGTGTGTGTGTGTGTGTGTGTGTGTGTGTGTGTGTGTGTGTGTGTGTGTGTGTTGTGTGTGTGTGTGTGTTATCATGGCCATGATTGACGTACCTGCGCAGGTTTTGTTGGTGCTCGAAGCTTACTCTTGGCCACTCGTCGACGTCGGTGGGCTCTTCCAAATGTTCGCCGGATTAACGATGCGAAGGGGGGCGTCGGCTGTCCGGTACTCTGCCCGTTCGTACGTCAACCGCACGCGGGTAGGCCGGAAATGGTCCCTTCACTCCGTTTGACTACCATTTGCTGGCGGGCGAGGAAGAGCACCAGTGGAGCACGGAGAAATATGGCTTAAAGCCCAAAATAAAAAGCGTCTTTGGACGCTGAGGTCCAAAGAGGGAACATAAATTAAAACAATACACACTAAACGAATTCACTTTTATATTTACCTTTGAAAACAACAAATACGTGCACAGGGAACAGAGTGTCTGCCCCTGGCGACAAAATCCACAAAATCAAACTATTAAACGAAAAACAAAGACCATTAAACACAAATTCACTTCAAACAACACTAATTTACTAAACTACATCATTACGAAATACTACACACCTTTTCAAACTAAAAAACTGGGAGAAGATCGCCGGAGCTCACTTCTGTTCACCAGCCGACTGTAACTTAAAGTGATGGAGTCAAGTCGATTTCTCTAGTCAAGTAAATTTCCTGCTATTGAAGCAGTCGTCTATTCAATCTACAAACTATTATATACAAGTGCGCCAAATTCAAATCGCACATGGCCGTAAAACTATTTAGCGCCATCGAAAAAGTCCTATAAGATACGTAACATGAATCGTCATTAGCTTAGCCTAGACACAAACCATATATGAAACGGATAATCTATACTAAATGAAACGGTTCAAACTCTAAGGCAAATTCAACGAATCCAATTCAATTAGGATTTTACTTAAAAAAGATAAAAACGTCAAAAGCTACAAATTAACTAAAATAGTAACAATTTAAAGAAACGATCTTTGAATTAGAAATCTTAAATATTGAAAAAAAAAACATATTTATTCTAGTTTATCGAACTGAATTCAAACTTTATTTTACTTAAAAAGATGAAAAACGTCAAAACGTTACAAAAGTTCCTGAAAGCTTGAAAACTCAAGAATTTTTTGATATGCTCAACTCAAAATCAACAAAATGGTCACTTACACCCTTTTGCATCTGGGCCCCTCAAATATGGTCTTCTACAAAGTTGTCCCTAAAAATAAGGCCCTCTTCCCAATGTGCATGAAAATGAGGGTGGTCCATCTCTTTTTGTTCAAAAGTTATAGGCGTTTTTCTTAAAAAGTCATAGTTTTTCAAAAAGGTGTTGTGACGGGTTGGGGCAAACATAAGAAATGTTGTTATAAAACATAACAAACAATTAGAAGGGTGTTATTTTTGTAACTCAAGTGAAAAATACTTGAAAATTGCCTAATTTTGAACGGAATGACGTAGCAACATTTTCAGCGCACGAAAATGCCCGTTTTTAGAAGCTCTAAAAGTGGTTCTTAGGCGACTTTGACGAGAAATTTGAAACAAAATAGATAAAGCAATAAAACGATTCGTTCTACGGTCACCCTATGAAAACTATGGGAAAATGCTCCAAATTTGGTCAAAACAGTTTAAACTCTTTATCTTTTTTGTTTTAAATTTCTCATCAAAGTTGTCTTAGAACCATTTTTAGAGCTTTAAAAAACGCAAATTTTCGTGCGCTGAAAATGTTGCTACGTCATTCCGTTCAGAAGATATTGATGATTTTCTAGAAAAAAAATAGGCACTTTTCAAGTATTTTTTACATGAGTTACAAAAATAACACCCCTCTAATTTTTTGTTATGTTTTATAACAACATTTCTTCTTTAAATGCGGGCAAAAGATATTGTTTATATCAAACAATTTGTGGATCTTCTGGTGTCAATATGGGCCAGTTCATTTTCTAGAATTTTGATAAATGGACATTTGTCACAAGAGTTTCAAATATCTCGATCTGTGCGTTAAGGGGATCCTCTGTCGATCGCCTTATTCGTCATCTACTTGCAACCGCTACTTGACGCAATTGCTCGGAAATTTCCCAGTGCCGGAATCAAAGCATACGCAGATGATATTTCCATGTTTCTAGAAGATGAACGAGCGCTTGTCGAAGTCGTGGACTTGTTTGAGGATTTTGGGATAGTTTCTGGTGCTATTTTGAATAAACGAAAAACGGAAAACGAAGGCAATAATGATTGGAAACGTACATTCGACACCAGAAACGGTGTGGCTCAATATCGACAACTTTGTGAACATCCTTGGGATACAGTTTGGAGAAAATCTGGAGCAAGCCCAGAAGCTCAATTGGCAGAATGTTCTAAATGGATTACGATCGCGACTGTAGTGTCATCATCCGAGGAAGCTGAACTTGATACAGAAGACGATCCTGATGAACACCTATATTACTTCAAAAGTTTGGTATATGGCTTCAAATCTACCAATCACCAGGGGATTCACCAACAAGATTAGGACGGAAATTGGTAAATTCATCTGGCATGGTCAGACCTTGCAGAGAGTCAACGTATCTATTCCCGCAAATATCAAAAATGAAACTCACCAACACATCTGCGTTAGTTATGAAAAGTTGGTGTTTTTACACTAAAATGTCATTATTTCAGCAAAGTTTGTGAAGTTTTAGTAGTTTGGATGTTTCTAAATGCTGAAAAAATATGTTTAGAACCAATTAAAAAAAAAATGTTACCGATTTTCAAATGGCGTTTTATTGCATGGAAGTCACTTTTAATCCAGTGAGATGCAATTAAATAATTGCTAGTATGATGGGAGTGCTTAATTTCTTAAGAAAGTTTGCTAAATAGTGATGCGCCCATACATATCAGCGCAAACTTCATAACTATTTTTTGCTTTTTTCCTTTTCTCACTAATCCGCGAATATTAGCGGGAATCTCTTACCTTGGTACACTAAAACCCCAATTTACGCTCACTTCTTTTGCGCCAAACTCAATTTGCGCCCCCCGATTTACGCACTAATTCCCAAATAACGCTCCCCCCATTTACGCACTAATTCCCAAATAGCGCTCCCCCAATTTGCGCTCCTTAGACCGTTCGCAATGCTGTTTTATTTTGTATGGCGAGTTTTAAAATTTTTAAAACTCGCCATACAAAATAAAACAGCATTGCGAACGGCCTAAGGCGTAAATTGGGGTTTTAGGTATTCGGGAACAAGTAACATGTGATACATATGATACATAGAGGGTTAGGGTAGGGTAGATGGTTAGGGTAGAGGGTAATGTTAGATGGTAGGGTAGAAGTAGGGTAGAGGGTAGGGTAAAAGGCAAGGTAGAGGGTAGGGTAGAAGGTAGGATAGAGGGTTGGGTAGAGGATTAATATAGAGGGTTGCCTGAATAAAAAATACAGTAGAAAAACCGAATGTTGTATTGTAACAGTACTATTTAGAACCATATTGTTACAATAAACACCACTGTAAAAATAAAAAATACAAAAACAATAAGATGTAATGTTAGACACCATACAGTGAATTGTAAATGAGATTTTTACAATATACTATACAGGTTGTTAAGTATCGTAACAATATAAAAAAATATTTTTCTCCATATATATTTTTTTACAAAACCATACATTTTATTGTAAATGAATTGTTCGAAATACTGATACGTGGGCTTTAATATACCGTACATTGTATGGTACACGTATGGTTTCAAACAATAAAATGTACCGTAAATATATTTAATTGTAATTTAACTACTGGTTATAAATTTAATCATGGTTTTGGAATGGTTATCTTTTGTTATGTTGTATTGTTTTACATTAGATAAACCATATAATGTTATATTATCTCGTCATTTTCCTTCGATAATGGCAGTTCTAGCCAAACTAACCTAAACTCGTCTAAGTCTGAGTAGCCTCTGATTGCATTAACAGTTGAAGCTTAAGCTCCCATGTCCCATCAGCCAGATAACCGGGTTTTGCAAACTAAGCATTATTTGTGGCAACACTTTAAGCGGCATGATGGAACTATGCCTAGCGCGCTTAGACCACTAATGTAGTTGCGTGAAGTGGGTGACGAGGTACATAAGTATCATTACAGCGTGCTTAACCATTATTGCAATATTGAGGCTCCAATTTGACTGAACTATGAAATGTGTACATAACAACTCATGAGAAAACTGTCAAGTTCGATTCAACTATAAGTTAGGTTAAAAAGCGAAGACGACCTTATTTCAGAAGTCGTTTCAGTGTCCAGTCCAGTCCTTATGTTAAAAATGTCAAAGATAAATCGCATTTAATTCGGTTGTTGTACAAGGCAATTTCACATGAGAGAAGAAGAGAAAGAATAGTATTGCACTCATCCACTGATTTACGGTAATCTGGCCTGCGTCTTTCCGGGTTGACCTACATTTGTATTCCTCTCATCGCACTCTACATACCTAGCCCACCATATCTCTTGGATATGCAGTCCTTAGGCAGGGTGGCCACTCTGAGCGGCAAATAAAATTCCCGAGTTTTTCCCGATTTTCCCGATAGCTTTTTGAAATTTTTCCCGATTCTGAAATAGAATGATTTACAGTGAAAATTAAACGTAACTTACTAAGAAAAATTTAACCCTCTAATACCCAATCTCGCCTTTAGACGGGGTATAGTTTGAGCATTTTTGTAATTTTTGTTTCGTGGAAAATCATTTTTTTTTATATTTTTGGCTGATATTTAGGACTGTTCTGTATATCTCAAAATGGGTTTTGGTGTTTTTTAAGAGTATTTACATTTTTTAAAAATCAATGAAAAATTGATGTTTTAGCCACTTTTTAGAAGTCATTGTTTATTTTGTATTGAATCGCCACAATTAACATATTTTAAATTTTTCCCAAATCATTCTATCATTGTTTAATAGTTTAAGGGAATCGAATACACTCTAAAGTTATTTTCCTTATAATTACACGGAAAATAAAATTTTCTGCGAAAAAAATTGGAATAATAATATTTCAACAATTATCATAAAATCTGAAAATGTTTTCATCTCAAAAAATCCGTTCCCCAAATTGGTTTCCAGGAAAAATATAAAAGTGTAGGGATGTTCAAAAATAAAAATTAGAAAAATCAAAAACTGAAATTCACGAAATCGAGAATTAAAAAGAATCATCTTCTAAAACATGTTTAAACCAATTTTAGATGACGAAAAATGATATTTAGATCAAAATCAAAAATTTGGGTATTAGAGGGTTAAGAGAATTAATATTGAATATTTTCAAATCCTTGGGTTTTACATAGTATTCATATGAACTTGAAAATAAGTTTATAACTGATTTACTTAATATTTAGCTAAGTCATGTGTTGATTGTATCGTATCCAATGATGGGCATTGAAGTTACGACATCTTCATTAAACATTCTTAAATTTAAATTTTAGGAAGTACAAATTATGCAGTTGTTTAAGCAAATAAAAATAAAAAGGATAATCCTGGAGGGGGGTGTCGCAATTCTCAGAGAATACACTATGATTATAGGATTTACGAATCTAATAATAAGTGGATTTCTTAGTAATAGTCCAAAAAAAATCTTGGTGAGTTCGTTTGGGAAACTAATAGGGAATAACAGAATGCCCAGAAAAAAAATATTCTGTATGGACTTCTGGCGGAATATCTGGAAAGATTAATCGTGAAAAAGTTTTGGAAACGATTTTTAGGGAAATCTTCCGTGTAGTATTTGTGATGGTCATTTTTAAGATAATTTAATAGAAAACCAGTGGCGAACTTTATGGTAGCATAAATGGCTACTACAGAAAGTCAGGCAGGCTACTTAGGCTGAAATTGTTAATTCTAGGAGAAATTTGAGAGATCAAAGAAATCTTAGATTTTGTCTGATAAACGTCTAGCTTTCAGTTATTTCATCAGCGATTGCAATATGAAGTTCTCAGAGATTTAATTTTTGATATGTCAAGAATTTCTCCAGGAATTCCTGAAAGATTAGTTTTTGAGAAATTATTTCCCCCAAAATTTAGAGGCAGATTCATTATTTGGGATTTTTTTATTTCCATAAATCATACAACTATATTGCTCCAGATGCTTTTGAATACTCACTGAAACTCCCGCGAGAATTTCAATTGGTAGTTTAACTACGAATACTCCAAATTCTCGAGAATTTGCTGAACCAAGAGTTTTAGCAGGCACTTATGCTAAAGCTTCGCCAAAAAGGGATTTTTCCGATAACTTACTCCGGCTTTCGCCGAACATTTTTTTTTTCACCAGTTCAACAGATGAGTACATCAAAGCACTTCATGAAAAACAACAAAAATCTTTCAAACAAAATATTAGAAATACATTCTTTTATGAACTACACTAGGCGTGCTTTGAGGAATTCCATCAGATATTAAAAATCCCTTTGAATATTCTTTCAAATGTTTTTCACTATCTATTTTTGAATTGTAAGAATGTTTTCACCAGAATTACTCATCTAGGTTTTCATAATTTTTATTTGAATTTCTTCTTGTAGCAATTCATTCATTCATTCAAAATTTTATCAGCATCCTATCCAAATTTTCTCAATGACTTTTCGCTCAAAGGACAAAGGCTATATCAAGTATTCTCCTAGAGATTGTACAAGGATATTTTTTTAGAAAGAAGTTATAATTTTTGTTTTGTTTTATAAAACTTTTATAGGACGCTTGATGTTTTCTGGAACATGTACATCCTCAAATGCATAAGTGTCATATGAATCTATAAATTTTTGTATGTGTCTCAACCAGTCTTTCCACCAGAATGTTCTTTAGAATATCTTTAAAATTGTTCAAATTGTGATGTTAGGTAACATCACTATGATTAACTTTACTTGTCATGAATCGACGATAAGATATTAATTTCCAAGAATGGTTTTTACGCCAGTTCACCCACTATGTAAAGTTCAACAGTTGTTAACTGCATTTCCCACAAATTCCCGTACTTATGATTCCAAAATTTAAAATTTTGGAAATTCCCGATGACTAGCAACAATTCCCGAGGTTTTCCCGACTTTTTCCCGGTGATTGCGAATTCCCGAGCTTTTCCCGGTTTTCCCGAAATTCCCGACTGGGTGGCCACCCTGCTTAGGACACCTGGTTTACCACTTTATTTAAACATTTTATTGACTTTAAATAGATGTTTCAACTTATTCACTTTTTTCTCTTTCATTTCCTTTGCAACAAAAATGTCACGGACATCAACAAAACAAAGCACGGAAAAAATCATTAACTGAATAAAAAATTAAAAATGCACGGAAAAAGATTGTTTCGGAATAGTGAATGGTTCAAACGTAAGAAAAACAGTATAATATATTGTTACATAAAGATCGGATGTAAATGTATAATAGCTACCAATGTGCAAAGCTTTTAGCGAACCATTCCATTACAATACACTATAGTGTAGCTGGTACACTGTATGGTACAGGAATGGTTTTCACCAAATACCCTATGGTTAGTTTTTATCCGGGTGGGTAGAGGGTAGGGTAGAAGGTAGGGTAGGTAGAAGGTAGGGTAGGTAGAAGGTAGGGTTGAGGGTAGAGGTTAGGGTAGATGATTAGCGTAGAAGGTAGGGTAGAGGGTTAGGGTAGAGGGTAGGGTAGAGACTATGATAGAGGGTTAGGGTAGAGGGTAGGGTAGATGATTAGGGTAGAGGGTGGGTAGAAGGTATGGTAAAAAGTTATGTTAGAGGGTAGGGTAAAAGTAGAAGGTAGGGTAGAGGGTAGGGCAAAAGGTAGGGGAGGGTAGGGTAGAGGGTTAGGATAGAAGATAGGATATAAGGTAGGGTAGAGGGTACGGTAGAGAGGGTAGAGTAAAAGAAAAGAGGGTAGGGTAAAAGCGTAAAAGGTAGGTTAGAGGGTTAGGGTAGATGAGAGATGAGAGATGAGAGATGAGAGATGAGAGATGAGAGATGAGGGATGAGAGATGAGAGATGAGAGATGGGAGATGAGAGATGAGAGATGAGAGATGAGAGATGAGAGATGAGAGATGAGAGATGAGAGATGAGAGATGAGAGATGACAGATGAGAGATGAGAGATGAGAGATGAGAGATGAGAGATGAGAGATGAGAGATGAGAGATGAGAGATGAGAGATGAGAGATGAGAGATGACAGATGAGAGATGAGAGATGAGAGATGAGAGATGAGAGATAAGAGATGAGAGATGAGAGATGAGAGATGAGAGATGAGAGATGAGAGATGAGAGATGAGAGATGAGAGATAAGAGATGGGAGAGAGAGATGAGAGATGAGAGATGAGAGATGAGAGATGAGAGATGAGAGATGAGAGATGAGAGATGAGAGATGAGAGATGAGAGATGAGAGATGAGAGATGAGAGATGAGAGATGCGATGAGAGATGAGATGAGAGATGAGAGATGAGAGATGAGAGATGAGAGATGAGAGATGAGAGATAAGAGATGAGAGATAAGAGATGAGAGATGCGATGAGAGATGAGATGAGAGATGAGATGAGAGATGAGATGAGAGATGAGATGAGAGATGAGATGAGAGATGCGATGAGAGATGAGATGAGAGATCAGATGAGAGATGAGATGAGAGATGAGATGAGATATTAGATGATAGATGAGATGAGATATGAGATGAGAGATGAGATGAGAGAGATTCTCAAGCTGGGGTCACGGGCCATGCTGTTTTCGCAAGAACTTTAAGGCCGAGGAGAAAGAGTGATTATGCATCTCAAGGGGTATTTATTACAATGCTCTGGTGTTGTAAACATCAGGGGTTTTCAAGCTGCAGTTACGGGCCATGAATCAAGAATCTTAAAAACGATGAGAAAGTGAAATCGGCTTTTCAAATTATGCATCTCAAGCAGCATTATACAATAGGGTTCCGGGTAATTTTGCCGAATGCCGTTTGGTCAAACTCCATTTGGCCGAAAAGGTCGTTTGGCCGAATGCCGTTTGGCAGAAAAATGCATGATGAAATAAAGTGACCATGGCATTGTTTCCCGTTTCAGTATATCTCTAAAGAACGGCCCATAATTCAAAGAACGAAAAAGCTTTGATATAATATCGGTAGTTTCAACGTCAACTACAGTGACCCCACACCGATGAATCACCTTAAATTTTGTACACTATTTATGAATCACCAATTTGATCAAATGGAGTGATCCATAAACTGTGGTCATTTTTGCCGATTCATAAATTGTGGGGTCACTGTAATCAATGAAAATCAATACTAGAAAGAATGATTGAAAGAAGGAAATACTTCTGATGGTCATATTGGCAGTTAGAATGTCAAAAACTTTCTCTTTTCTTTTGATCATGATTCGGCCAAACGGCATTCGGAAAAACGACCCTATCGGCCAGATGGCATTTGGCCAAACGATATTTGGCCAAACGACATTTGGCCAAACGAACTTAAACTTAAACTTTGTTCTTCTTCCTAGCACTTTCGCTTCATGAGACATTCACGTGGCCCGTGACCATAGATTGGAAACCAATCTATTTTAGGGATCTTGATCCTTAAGATGATCAATCCGTAAAACATTTGCTCTTCTACCTAGCACTTTCGGTTCTTGAGATATTCACGTGGCCCGTGACCATAGTTTGGAAACCACTGAGTTTTCAACATATCCATATTAGAGATACTGATTCTTTAGATAACCAATCCGTAACACATTTACTCTTCTTCCTAGCACTTTCATTTCTTGAGATATTCACGTGGTCCGTGACCATAGATTGGAAACCACTGATTTTTCAACATATCTTTATCAGAGATACTGATCCTTGAGATGATCAATCCGAAAAACATTTGCTCTTCTTCCTAGCACTTCCGGTTCTTGAGATATTCACGTGGCCCGTGACCATAGATTGGAAACCACTGATTTTTCAATTTATCTATATCAGAGATACTGATCCTTGAGATGATCAATCCGTAAAACGTTTGCTCTTCTTCCTAGCACTTTCGGTTCTTGAGATATTCACGTGGCCCGTGACCATAGATTGGAAACCACTGATTTTTCAATATATATCAATATATCAGAGATACTGATCCTTGAGATGATCAATCCGAAAAACATTTGCTCTTCTTCCTAGCACTTTCGGCTCTTGAGATATTCACGTGGCCCGTGACCATAGGTTGGAAACCACTGATTGTTGCAATACAGGTACATTGTGATAAGTACATACTCCCTGAAGTGCAGAATGCGAAAAACCTTTTCACTTTATCCTCACACCTTTGATTCTTGAGAAATTCGCTTGGCCCGTGACCGTAGGTTGGGAACCACTGAAATTGGCAAAACTGCTTAATTATTAATTGTAATTGAATAACTTATAACCTTTTCATAGGTTAGGAACTTTGTGATTTCGATCTTCACAAACTAATTATAAAACTGAAAAAAAAAACACTCCCCCGATTTACGCACTAATTTCCAAATAGCGCTCCCCCGATTTACGCACTAATTCCCAAATAGCGCTCCCCCCAAGTTACGCTCCCCCAATTTACGCTCCCCCCGTTTTGAGCGTAAATTGGGGTTTTAGTGTATTTAGATACTTTGGCAGAGAGTAGCATTTGCTAATCTAGTCTTACCCAAGAACCGTGGGGGGCTGAATCTTCATTGTCCGGAACTGAAAGCAGAAGCACTCTTGGTGAATCGCTTGCTTTGTCTTTCTCCTCAGCTTCCTGTTTTGAGCAGCTTCTTGGAGAATCGAATCTTACCAATACCATCAATGTTCAGCCACATTGAATTAGTGATTGCAGAAATTCAGCAGTTTCCAGATATAATCATCAATTCACCATCGTCGCAAGGAATATATCATAATACTTTGGCATTGCTGCCAGATCCTGGTGACTGGAAACTGGTCTTCAAACACATATGTACACAGTAAATCACTCTCTTCATATCAACGTTCCAATTGGTTCATGGTTGTGCACTCCAAAATAAAACACCGAGAGCTTCTCTACCGCAGAGACACAATCGATAACCCGTATTGTGAAGTTTGTCCTTTAGAACCGGAGACAGTAGTCCATAAACTGTTCAGGTGTCAACGTGTGAAAGATATTTATAGATATCAGATAAGAGAACTTTTGAGTAAAGAACCTAGGTTGGTCAGGTTGGAACCCGAAGAATTCATATATCCAACGCTTAGAAACATTAGTCGAGCTTCCAAGCAGTTTATACTTAGTGCACTAGCAACATTTTATAGCTATATAATAGAAACTCCAGACAACGAAAAAGGTTTAGCAAATTTTGTATTTTATATCAATGTTAACAATTAATTAGACGAAATATAAGGTTTTACAAAAAAAAACCGTGGTCTTTCAGTAGATAGGCGAGTATACGGGTGCTCCCAATGAAGTTGAGAGATCGACAGTTCCACGTACCGAGTTTCCAATCGCAAGTCCTTTTTGTTCGCTGGGGTCGTTGCCGTTGATCTCGGTTCGTATTATTCTGATGCTGATTTTACAATGTTTTTTTTTACAGCTGGCTTGTAGGGCCTGACACCAACCCCCTACTTTCCGGAGGACCATAGCGCACAGTTGAGCTTAGAGCCCTTCCCTGGCACTCGAACGTTGATCAGCCGCCCCTAACATGGGGATCAGACGCTATTGTGAGCCGCTCTTCCTGGAGAACAGACGCTCAAATTTTCAGAAGCAAAAACCCCTTCCCCGTCAGCCTGAGGCCAAAATTCCTACCAGGGTTGATTACCCGATCTATCCTAAGGTTGCTCGTAGCCTGAGCGATGCCACGCGTTGGTAGGGATAAGACTTGCTGGGCAGAGGCTAGTTATCTTAATGGGATCTGTATTGTGCGAAATACCCAGCCTTTACCGTGTCAAATTTTAACCCTCTACTTCCGATGGTTGCTCTAGAGCACCATCGATTTTCGACGAACTCGAGACAAACATAATCAGATGAATATGATGCAACAGTTTTTAGAATATGATTGTAATCCCATTAGGTAAACCCAACTCCCAACTAATTGTTTCAATAGTGGAACTATTGATAAACAATTAAAATACTATTGATTAACAACTAATTTTTTTTTCGTTGATTTCGAAAAATTTGACCAGTTTGCAATAATTTTTGTTTAAGCATTTTTTTCGGAAACGCTTTCTTGGCATAGAAATAGTCGTTCAAAGTCGTGGGAAGGAAATAGTTAATCAACCAGCCTTTAATGACCAAAACTTGCGCTCTTATATACCATGCGTATTTCTTGGGTTGTTTACGGAGAATAAGATGTATGAAGAAGCACCCGCAAAGCATCGAATGATCTCAATTCACAACTCTCTCGAAACCTATGCGCCATCGAAGATCAAACAACCGATCGCCCTCGCTAACCCGCACTACCAAAGTGGCGGCCGGAAGTAATCCTCAGGGGAAAACGTCACTTTATCTCGGTTTGGTGTTTGGCGGTGCAATGAACTTCGTTCTGTTTTCCGTCGGGTTTTGTTTCGTTTTCGTTCACCTAATCAACAATCAACGCACGATTCATCTCTGACGCAGCGGGGTGTCCTTCATTGGGAAGCATTTTTCCAGCCTAGTCGCGACGACGGCGCAAGGCACACACCGCGTAGCGTACCTAGGGGGAATTGATATAAAACGTGAATGTGAGGTTATGTAGATCGTCCTAACATGTCAACGGTTTCGCCAATCGGTTGTGTTTGAAATTTGATGATACCTGGAAATACTAAAACATGTATCACTCTATACATTTCTAGTTAATACAAGTTATACAAGTCAATTCTTGACAAAAGCCTTCCTGGACGATAAGATCGTGTCGAAGGCCATAAATAATAGCAGCTTTTTGCCGCTTCTCGATGCTGTTAGTAGCGATGCTGATGAATGTCATTATTTTTCACCAATCCATGCTGGAATTCTAATACCACTAGTTGAAGAACTTTTGAAACTTTGCTTTGGCCAAACAGTTCAGAATCGAAATTGGGTGGTAATGATCAATCACGTGAATATTTCCGAACTTGTAAATCGGTGTATTGGACGCGAGGCATAATGGAAAATGCCTTCTTGAATCGAGCGGTTGTAAATAAACAATACGGAAGATGGCAATGATGCTGTATACAGGGGATGGCCAAAATGTTTGGGATAGGCAACTTTTTTTTCTCTCACAAAAAGTTCAACATGCTATAACTTTTCAAAGAGCGCATCAAAAAATCTCAAATTTTGACTGTTTGTCAACCTATTATATGTGCATCATTGGTACAAATTTGGGCTCGATTGATGAATCTTTCGCAAAGTTAGAACCGTTCGGGTAAAACACTATTTTTCAGTCATCTCATTTTTGAGCTATCATATCTCGGAAACCAGTCAACCGAATTGAATGAAATTTTGAACGTACAATTACAATATGTAAATGCTTCACAAACTATTCAAACATAGGTACTTTTTAAACGTTGAAAAAAGTTATCATGGATTGACACTTTTTGGATTTTTCTCGAAAAAATGTAATTTTTTCACATCAATGTCAATAAATTTCAGTGTTGATATCCAAAGATTTTCCACTTCTGTTCTCAAATTATCTCAAATCAGATATATTAGAGCCTATTAAGAATAATGGAAGAACACATTTAATAATTTTTATGTGGTATTGTAAATTTGACTTATTTTCCTCTATATGGGTAGAAATTTCAACCCGGTATAATCTAATTCGCCGTGAGAAAATATTACATTTTATAACGTCGTATTAAGTATCAATATATTGTTGATAAACGTTTAAAAATTCATTCAATTCGGTTCACTGGTTTCCGAGACATGACAGCTTAAAAATGAGTTGTCTGAAAAATAGTGTTTTACCCGAACGGTTCTGACTTTGCGAAAGATTAATCTTCGAGATCGAGCCCAAATTTGTACCAATGATGCACATATAATAGGTTGACAAACAATCAAAATTTGAGATTTTTTGATGCACTCTATGAAAAGTTACAGCACGTTGAATTTTTTTGTGGGAGAAATAAAGTTGCCTATCCCAAACATTTTGGCCATCCCCTGTAGGTTTTGAAGAAAGATGGCGGTATACTGAAGGATGCACATGAATTGGGTTTTTAAATTTAGAAAAAAATGATTATTCGTTTTTATACGAAAGAGCACCTTTTTCTGAGCCACTATGATTTTTTTCAGATTTTTTGCACTTTATTTTGGTATTTTAAATCAATTTCAATGAGATTTTTAGAAATCACCTTTTGACAGCTGGGCAACTGCTTGACAGCTCCGCCCAGTACAAAATGCGACGAGGGGTGATTGGACAAATTGCTCCCATACAAACTTCTAATTGATTTTTAAATAGGTTCCCGGGCACCAAAATTCATGAAAATTTGGATTTCGGCTCAGTTTGGCATGCAGATTCTGAATATGGGATTATCTCAACACCGCTAAAGAAGGTGGTGAAATGTCTTTCTCTCATATCATGCCCCATCGCATTGGACGCATTTACATCCAATCTCCCCTACCCCGCCAAACAAATAAGACACCCGACGCGCCTCCATCGCGTTACGATAGTCCACCACGAGCCAGTCAATCCATCCATCGCCGTTTCGTTTGTCCCGAGGAGATCGTTTGGACAGTTTTGTTTGGCCGTTTCGAAAAATTCATTGATCGGAGATTACAGCTTCTGATGCGTGTTCCGGTATTTGTTCGAATCGAACGGGCGAGAGGCTCATCGCGTGGTTGCGGTTGGACGCCTTTGTTATGGTGGTCCTCCTAGGGAGCCACAGACTACACACAGGTATAAATACACGGCGGAGCGAAGCCCAAATTTGCATAAACCCATCATTGGACGTGAGAAGATGGATTGGCTGGCCAGCTATGGCGGCGACGGCGACGGCCATCAACCGCCGAGCGGGTGACTGATTACTGTACCAACCCGGAGCAGAAGCTGTAGTTGGAAACCCCCCCCATTAGACACCCAAGCGTGAGGGGACCATCCGGGGCACATGTGTATTTGTGTATGACAGTCGCGGCTTAGGGAAGACTCACAAATGCTCAGGCATTATGTTTTATCTGTCCAATCACTTAAAAGCTTGGCAGGCACGTGGAGTAACGAAGTTTGTATCTTCAAAATGTCTCTATAAAATTGGATACCCATACTGCATTCCCACATTCTGCTTATGGCTGGAAATCAGATTCAAAAGGTGATCGCTATCGCAAATTTAATAAAACACGCCATTGAAGGCAACTCCAATCGTATTATCCGCTCAGTTGGTTTCATCGTCAGTTTTGTCATAAATGTGGCCGAAGGGTTTGATTCGATCGGTCCAGGAGCTTTTCGCAATGCAAATATCATTGATTTCGTTGTACGGTATTTTATAACATGACAATCGTGACTTTTGACAAATGTGCACTCCGCTCATACATGTTTAACGCGAAAATTCCTTTTTTGCCTTGACAAAATTCAAATACTGCCATTCAATCTTGTCCCACGTTTCGGTCACACTTGGGAACTTCCTCAGGGACTCACGTTTTGTATTTTTTTTTTCGTCCAGTGTCCAGTTCTATTGAACGTTTATTGTCATGCGGATTGAGTTATTCCTCACAGCAGCTAACGGTTAAAACTCGGTAACTGTGGAAACCCACTCCCAGAGCAGTGAAATTCCGAAAATAATTTACCGAAATTTGGTATTTTTTCACAGATTTCGGTAAAAATTACTGAACGCGACTAGCTGTGTGTTTGTTCAGATATTCCTTCAGATTTTACTTAAAAATCAGATTGAAGAGGAGTAACTCTAGCGATTACTTCACATGTTTCATCAGAGATTGCCATCAGAAGATTATCGGATATTCTTCCTGGAGTTACATCATATACTTCTCTTGGAAGTTATTGAAACCTTTCTTCGCGGATTCCTTCTAGAGATTTTTCAATAAATACTTTCTTTGGCTTTTTCTTGGTGGTTCTCCAGGAATACCTCAAGATTTTTTTTTAAATACTGCAGAGAATTCTTCAGTTTTCAGGCATTGCTTCAAAGTTTCTATAAAAATCAATTTCTTTAGAAATTAGATTTGGTAATTCCTTCAAGAATTCTTCCAGATTTGTTTAAATTTTTGCTGCAAAATTTTTCTCCGGAAGTTCTTCTGAGTTCTAAGGATTTCTCCAGAAACTGCTTCAGACATTTTTGTCCACTAATATCTTTCAGCCATTTTGTAAGAAATTTTTCCAAGAAATCTCCAAGAGTTTGCTTCAGGACTTCCTCCAGGAATCCTTCTAGAAATTTATAGAGAGACGAAATGTATTCGTAAATATCTTCAGCACGAATTTCTTTAGTATTTTTTTTTCAAGGATTCTTTCAGGAAATTCTATTCTCTCTAAGAATTTCCAGGGAATTCTTTAGAAATTCTTTCTGGAAACCCTTGGATAATGTATTCCTTATGAAATTTTATAAAATACTTCTGTAAAAATCTGAAATAATTTTTAGCGGCATTTCCGAAGAAATCTCTGGAGATATTTCTGAAGGAACCGTAAGAGAAATTCCAAAAGGAAACCTTCTATAGATTTCTTCAGTTAGGCCTGACGAAATCTTCATGGGATTCCTGGAGGAACCCTTGGAAACATTAAAAAAAACACTGAAATTGAAATATATTTTAGATGAATTTATGGAAAAAAAAATCCATGGAAAATTTTCTTATGAAATCCCTTGCTGACATTCATGAAGAATTTCTTATGCTACTGAAGGAGTCTCAGGAGATATTTCTGAGGAGATTCCTGAAGCAGTTTCAGAAGGAATCCGTGGAGGAATTTCTGATGGAATCCTTTTTCATTCCTTGGAGGAATATCTGAAAGCATCGCAGGAAAATTCCTGGAGCAATTCTAAAAGAAGTACCGTTATCCGGGGTAACATTGATCAGAATTTTCGATCTTTCTTGAATAATTCTCTTGTTAAAGCAAATGTTACATGTTTTATATTTTTAAAACAAGTACTGGCTCTCTGATTATGTGATAAGCTACTCGAAAAAGTATTGTAAAACTTTTAAACATGTTTAAATAGGCTTTTTAATCTTATTTTTGATTTTGTTGATTTGGGGTAACATTGATCATGTCAGTGATCAATGTTCATTTGTGTTGAAGATTCGTGGTCGCTGATTTCGAATATGTTGTCCAAATTCTTACAAGTTATGTACTTTTTGAGTTATTTTAAGATTAAAATCCTCTAAACTGCGTATAACGCCGAAAGGTAGGCAATGGTTTAAGGAATTGATAGCTTACTTTTAATAAATCATATATTTTATTGCAAAATAGCATTTTCATAAAAGTTTCGTTTATTAAATCGAACTCTAGGATACCATATTGAAGTAATACAGTGATTTCGAACCTCATATTGCATCAAGTATTCATGCCAAGCATGAATGTTGGACAAAGTATCTCATTGCGCTACAAAACACAGTTATGGGAAAATCGATTTATTTCAATGTTTATGAGATTCAATTTTCAAGAATTACATGTCATTTAATAGCATAATAACAGCAGATTACGATATACTATTCGATAGCAGTAACTGATTCAATGTAAAATGCTTGTTTGAACATTTCATGAGGTCGATCAAGCCGATCAATGTTACCCCGCTGATCAATAATACCCCGTTTTACGGTAGCTGAAGAAATTCCTGGAAGAAAACCTGAAAACACCCTTGCTGGTATTTCTTTAAGAATTTATAATCAATATTTAGAAAAGTCCTGAAGAAATCCCTTACCAAAATTCTTGGAGGATATTCTGAAACAATTCCCGGAAAAATTCGTGAACGTATTTTTGAAGGAATCCCTGTAAGAAATTCTGGAGAAACACCTAAACTCTGCAAAGATTACTAGAAAATCTCATGAGAATTTTCCAAAGGAATTTGCTGTAAAACAATCTAGGAATTATTTCTGAAGAAATTTAAAAATTTATTAACAAACCCGAATAAAAATTCCTAAAGATATACTTGGTTTAAGTCATGTTGGAATTTCTGAGGAAATGCTTGAAGGAATACCTGGAGCAACTTCTGAAGGAATCTCTGTATTAATTTCTGCAAAAATCTCTAAAGAAATACCTGCTGGGATGATTGAGCTTGAGCTTGAGCTTGATTGACCGCCCGTGGATGCTACTCCAGTATCGCCAGACCAGCTACACTCACACAAGGACCAATGAGATAACTGCCGGGGACTAGCAGGCATCTTCAGTGTGTGAGCGTTGATGATCTTCTATTTTTAGGCGACAATGGCGCCTGCCACGTCAGGTTGCAGGTCAATGTGGGGAAGGGGTAAGGAAGTGATGATTGCAATCGTTTGTATCCACATCTGGCCGAATATACCTCTGCGCCAGCACAAACTCATGCGGATGTTGGAGTGTTGGTGGGAATTGGTTGGCAGATGGTTCACACATTGGTGTGTGGATACCAGGGGAAGGTGATAGAATTGTGTGTTTTTATTATTTTGAAGATGTGCGGCACAGTTCGCTTGATTGCATAACTTGTAGGCGATTTCTAATAGGATTGTGACACTGTGCTGTGAAAGTTTTGGGAAGGAAGGGAAACGGATTTTTCAACCCGTTTCTGTTCTAGCGACGGCTATGAGCATGTTTATTAGGCCTGTCCAGCTTTTCAAAAATGTTCTCTGATTCTCAAGTCCACCCCCATATTTTGATTGGCATCCTAGAAGAAGTAACTGGTCAAAATTTCAGCCAAATCCGTTGAAATTAAGAGGTGCATCAAATCAATTTTGTGTTTTTCGACTATTTTTGAACTTCAAAAAATCATAACTACTCTAAAGCATGTCAAAACTTAATTCTTTCGGCAGAAATTGAAAGCTATACTTGTCTGCTACAACTTCTCCGAACAACGTGTGCCAATAAAATTGAAGGAAACATGTGTAATTATAACATTTGTAATCAGAAAAACCTTAAAAAGTTGATTTTTTGATAGATTTTGTTCTGGAACACCCTAATATACTTAATAAGTTGGATTTTTCAAAACGGCATCATATTCTCCAATGTTTTTTGGTTATTTGCTTCTTTGACACCAATGCTGTAGGAGTTGAGCAAAAATTACTAAAATTCGTGAAAGACAAATGTGGCCTAAAAACTAGCTTTTTGGAGGCAATCACGTTGTGGCGCGAAATTGTACTGAACGTAGTAGCTTTGCTTCCTAGTAGTTTGCCTTGGCTACCCCCTACCACGGGTGATAACAAACAAGCGCGATGACAGGTGTTGGCTATCATATCAGTGCTGACGCGATGCCACTTTTTGCGCGCCAAAGCGTGATTGTACCCGAAAAGCTAGTTTTTAGGCCACATTTGGCTTTCACGAATTTTAATAATTTTTGCTCAACTCCTACAGCATTGGTGTCAAAGAAGCAAATAACCAAAAAACATTGGAGAATATGATGCCGTTTTGAAAAATCCAACTTATTACGTATATTAGGGTATTCCAGCACAAAATCTATCAAAAAATCAACTTTTTAAGGTTTTTCTGATTACAAATGTGATAATTACACATCTTTCATTCAATTTTATTGGCACACGTTGTTCGGAGAAGTTGTAGCAAACAAGTATAGCTTTCAATTTCTGCCGAAAGAATTAAGTTTTGACATGTTTTAGTGTAGTTATGATTTTTTGAAGTTCAAAAATAGTCGAAAAACACAAAATTGATTTGATGCACCTCTTAATTTTAATGGATTTGGCTGAAATTTTGACCAGTTGCTTCTTTTAGGATGCCAATCAAAATATGGGGGTGGACTTGAGAATCAGAGAACATTTTTGAAAAGCTGGACAGGCCTAATGTTTATATACATGAGTTGTATATGTAGAGAGCAGAGAGAAAGTATATAGAAAGATACAAAGTAGGAGGAAAGGGACGGGCCAGGGATTGAACCCAGGACCTTCTGCATATAAATCAGAAGCGGTAGCCACTAGACCACCAAGCCCGTCTTATATAAATCAGAAGCGGTAGCCACTAGACCACCAAGCCCGTCTAAATACCTGCTGGGATGATTGAAATAAAAAAACATAAATGAACTTGTGAAGGAATTCCTGGAGACATTCATGTGGTAGCTTTCAGTAACATCCTTGGAGAAAGTTCTGAAGATATCTCTGAAGTAGTTCGTGAAAAAAGATATCTGTGCGCATTACTGAAGGAATCCTTGGAAGATTATTTGAAGAAACCACCGGAGAATTTTTTGGAATCCCTAGAGCTACATCTGAATACATCCCAGGATAAATTTTTGAAGGAGCCCCTGGGGAGTTTTATTTAAAAAGTCCCTATTCTAAATATACTAAAAAAATCACTATAATTATTCTCTGGCTGAGTTTTTGATAGATTTCATGGAAGAACAAACTTTTTTTTAAATCTGAAGAACTTATTGGAGATATGATCAAAGAACGCATTGAAGGAATTTATTGAAGAATCGCTAACAGCATTTTTGAAGGAAGAATTACTTTATAGAGGAAGTTACTCCCAAACTGGATTTCTGAAAGGAGAACGTCCATAAATTACGCTACGCTTCGGAACGGGAGTAGAGTTCAGCAAAGTGTGACAACCCCATGTAAAATTTTTAGAGGTCCCATTCAATAAGTGTACCATTGGGAGAATGGGATTGAGAATGGACAATTTTTGAGTGACGAAATTGAGGGAATGAATCAATAGAGCCATTTAGGAAGGATCCATAGAAGGTTTAATGTAGAAATTCTTTAGAAAATTTAAGGAGGAACTTAAGGAATCCCTAAGAAATATTTCTGAAGCAATATTTGGAAGATTTTTAAAGTTATATCTGGAGAAATTTCACAAATAGTTCTACAGTTTCGATTTTCTGAGATAAACCCGCTTTAAAAATGTCTGGAAACCATAAATGGTTTTCTGGAAGAAACCCTGACGAAATTTCAAAAATAATCCTTAAAGAAATTTCTCAAACATGGATGGTTTTGTTGGAGAATTCTTGGTGAAATTTATGGAGATCCCTCTATAGAAAATTCTGAAGAAAATACTGGTGCAATTTCTGGAAAAAATAACATGGAATTTTTTGAAGGAATGGAATCTTTGGATGTCATAAAATTGTTCTGAATCCTTCTGATCATAATTCGGCCAAACCGCATTTGGCCTGATGGCATTCGGCCATATGGCGTTTGGCTAAACGATATTTAGCCAAACGGCTTTTAGCCAAATGACCGAACACCCTCCCAAGAGATTTTCCAAGAATATGTACGGGAATGTGTTAACCCGTAAGAATTACGAAAAAATACTCGCTTACCATTTTTGAAGAAAACATAAATAAATGAAGCAAAGATTTTTTTTGGAGGATCTTAAAGTTATTTGCAGTAAGAAATCATTACCAAAAATCATGAAAAATATATTATTTCTTCAGCTTAACCTGCCATATGTGATGTTGGTTGAAGTATCGGTCGCTGCTGGATAAATTCCCGTCCAAAATCCGACATCCAACAGGCATTTTAAGTACTTGGCAAAACATTTAAACTGGCTGCTACCGGCATTCTGCAATGCTTGCACGCCGGACCAACGATCTTACAACGTCGAACGCGGGAGAATTGGAAGTATTTCTGTTCAACATTGCGCTGGGGTTTGCACGAAATGCGGAAAACGGCTAATGACTATCGTTCGATTCCGCCGCCGTGATCATGTTCCGATCGTTCTGGCACTTTTGCCTGTCGGTCGACGAGGCAGGCAAATGGAAACAACATTGTTGCAATTTGATTGCAATTCTCGGTAGCTCGGTGACCACACCTGAACAACAGTTTTTGGGCCCGGCGTCGTCGACAATCCGTGATAGGTGGCTGATGTCGATTCTCCACTGGAACATATCGTTCCTATTGAATGGGGTAAAGACTTCAACCACCAAGCAACGAACCTTTAGCTAAATCACAACAAAAACAGAAATCCTTCATGTCTCTGTCGCGTTTCTGTATACCGACATCCATTACACGCCATTAAATTCAACACTTCAAAAACACTTGTTTCAACGGGAAATTTCATAAAAACAACGCCTCCGGGCAATCCGAATTCTTCCAAAATGTACAGCAAACAAACTATATCCATAACTTTCCCCGTCGTCGCGTCGGTCGCATGCAACCTTTTCCCTGCATTCGCGTGGTAGTGGTAGCTATCTGCATAAACTTGCTGTCGAAAGTCTTGCAACATTGTTATAAAAGATGATCTCTGCGTGCGCGGTACAGCGTTAACCGTTAAATCACTATCTCCACCTCCGCAGTATGTCCGATATAGGTTGTTTGGATGGTTGGTTGGTTGTGACCATCAACATAAAAAGGAAGTAATTGCCGCTCTGCGAATAAACAGCAAAACGGCCAACAAACCTTTGGACAAGCGATTGTTGTCGAAAACTCATGATCCTCGTGGGATTATATATTATATTATATGCTTTAAATTGAAATGTAGCGAGAGTTACATAAATGTAAGCTGTTTCGTGAACGAAATGCTTAATGAGAAAGTGGGACATGACAAACAAAGTCACAAACGTCAGTTTTTGTGAATGCAAAATTTTTTAACCAATTTTGGAGTTCCACCAGGGATCTCTGCAGAAGTATGTTACGGGGTTTTTGTAGGAGTGCTTTCGGGATTTCTGCTAGTGGGTTTCCTAGTATTGTTCTCAGAGCCCCTCACGGTGTTTCTTCCGGAGTTTTCTCCTCCGGTAATTTCTCCAAGAATTTATCGTGAGCTTTCGTTTATGGTTTCTCCCGGGATTTCTACATGAGTTTCTTCCAGTATAATTCCTAAAGGTTCTCGCGGTAATAATTTTGAAGTTTCACCCGAGATTTTTTTCGGAATTTCTTCTGAAACTTCTCTGTGAGTATTGCTTCCGGGCTGCTGCAGATCCTATCTTGGCCTTTTTCCCAAGATTCCCTCCATGGTTTCATTCGATTTCCTTATTGGATTTCCATAGATGTTATAGTTAAAATTTTTGAGTTATCGTCACGATTTCTTTCAGAGGTTTTTCCAGGCTTGTCGTCGAAGATGTTTCCTTGATTTTTTGCTGCGATTCTCCGTTGATTTCTCTAGACGTGGGTAACTCACTGGCTAATCGACATAAAGAATCATTTCTTGATCACTCAGTATCGTGTGAACCATGATGCGTTCCTAAAGAGTTGCCAGCAAAAAAAAAAATAACGGGAATGAGTTGGCTTGAAGGGGTGGACGTAGACGGGTATGTACGGAAGAATGTGTCGACTCACATAGAAAAGCGGTAATAAAATACTTTCAATGCATGAAGTGCTTATTTCCACTGAAATTTCATTCTTTAAATTCAATCAGTTTAATTCTCTAGATTCATTAAGGACATTTTCAGGTATGACTACCAGTGTTCTTCCCAGAACCAATCTGGCATGAAACTTTGAGAATAACTATAAGGTGGATATCCTGAGAAAAACAGGGGCATTTTAGAAAAACTTCTGGGAGTTTCGGGTGTAATTGATAGGGTAATTCCCGGTAACACTCTGGAAACCTCTGGAAAGAAATTCCAACAAATTGTTGGGAGAATTCCGTTGAAGAACCCACTTAGAGAAATCCCCGAAGGATCATAACAAAATTTCCGAAACTCTGAGAAAAATACCGAGAAAACCTCTGGAAGAAATCTCGGAAGGTGCTCCTGAACACCACTGTAGATATCCTAGGGGGAGCTCTGGCGAAAATCGCAGAAAAATCCGAGAAAACCCCTGGTTGAATTCTTGGGAAAAACTTCCGGAAAAAGCCAGTAGAAACCCACCAGAAGCACATAACAAGACCATAACAAAATTATGACAACTATTGTTAAAAATAGTTGAATAGAAGAATAGAGTTGATTTTGTGAGGAAGTGTGACGACGAAAGGGGGTAGAGGTTTGTGATATTCTACTAAGCCGATTGAAAAAAGTGATTCGTGATTAATTCAATTGTAATTGCATTATTCAGTAAATCATAAAAAATATATTGCAATTACCCTATTTTTTCATTCACATTTATTTAAATAACAAATAATGAAAATAAATGCCAGCTCCTTTTCATAAGACATGCATAAGGATACTCTGAAAGAGTTTATGGTGGGAGTCCTATGTGGTTGGGGGCTGGGATCTGATGAAATTGGGGTTATGTTGCGACGGAAATTCATCCCGCCGCAGATGATTTTCGGACGCTGAAACAAAAACCAGTTTCACAGCATTGTTTTTCAACAGACGCTCGAAACTACAATTCATTTTCATATAAATTAACTTACACTTTTAGTTTCGTCCAGACGTCAACAAAGTATGGATATAATGACAATAATAATCTACATACAACATACAATTTGACGTTTCACTTCAGCTTGCACATACAACTTGAACAACAACTTGTATGCAAGCTATACAACATATTTATGTACAATTACAGTGCCGTTCATTAGTATTGCCATGGACGAACATTCCCCCACCCTGGTCCTGGCAGGACCACCAAATGTTCGCATGTACCAATTATAACGAACGGTACTGTAATTATGTTGTTTCCCAAAAGACTTGTATGCAAGTCTTTGATGATAGCTATGTGCAAAACGTCAAAACTGTATGTTGTGTTGACAGTATTTATTAGTATCCGTACTTATTGTTGACGTTATTACGAAACTGAAAATGTACGTATTAATTCTGTGATATTTTATGTAACTAATTATAAATAGTAAATTACAGTTTTGAGTGTCTGGCCGAGTGCAACACTGGAAAAACGGTTTCAGTCCAGCGTCCGAAAAACATCCGCGGCGGGATGAAATCCCGTCGCAACAGGTTATATTATGTTTTTTTGGAAACTTCTCCAGGATTTTTTCATGTTCTTTTTGGGAATCCCAGAAGAAAAACTTCTGAAAACATTCTCAGAAGGAATCCTTGAAGGAACTTTAGAAGAATTCTGAAAGGAACACCTGGATAAATCTTGCAAAGAAATCATAGAGAAATCCCAAAAGAAAGCCCGTGAGGAGGAGAAATATTGAAGAACTTTTCGAAGGAATTTCTGAAGGAATCCAAAAAATAACTTTTGGAGAATCCTGGAAAATTTTCAAATAGCACTCCTGGTTAATTCTAAGAAAGAAAATCCTGGAGGAATTCCAGAATGAACTAAGGGAGGAACCCGTGAAGGGATTCCTCGCGGAATTCTAAGAGATCCTAGAGGAATCTTTGTATAGGAGTGGATGGAAGGACTGCCGGAAAAAGTTCCTGGAGGTGTCCCGGAAAAAAATCCTGGATAAATCCCAGAAGGAACTTCTCGAGGAATCCCAGAAGAAACTCCTAGAAGAATCCAGGAAGGAATTCCAAAAAGATCTCCTGGAGGAATCATAGAAGCAGCTCCTGAGGGGGTTTTGAAAGAATGCCAGAAAGAATTCATGCAGAAATCTCTGAATGAATATCTGAGTGGATTCCGCATGGAGTTCCTGATGGTGTTTAGTTTTCATTCGGACACCCCTCGTAATCGAGACAACTTTTATATTATTGATGTACCATGATCGTTTATACGATGTCAATGTTATTGTTTATATTTTCTATGTTGAATGTAAATAAAGAATCATTCGTTCGTGTATAGTTGAACCGCACAGTTGTTGCTATTCTTTCTCGTCTGGAAAAGTCCGCAGATTCCTCTCTTGGTCCGCTGTTGTGTCGTGTTCACCGGGTAATGCTTCCAACAAAAAAAAAAAAACCAGAAAAAATTTCTGGAAGTTCTTATAGGATCCCAATAGAAATTATAAGAGATAATAATAAGAGAGGAGAAGAAAACCTTCAAAGAACTCTTAAAGGAAACCATCGGTTAATTCCTAGAAGAACGTTAGAAAAAATCCTGCAGAAATCTCAAAAAGAACTTTTGAAGGAATCTTAGAAGGAACTCCGGAAGGAATTCTTGGAGGGATCCGTGGAGGGATCTCTGAAGGAACCCCTGACAAAAAGGAGAATTTATCGAATGGAATCCTAAATGAAATTCTTGGAGAAATCCCAAAAGGAAGTGCTGGAGAAATTCAAAAAGGGAGCAATTCTAAAAAATGGGAATCCCAAAAGGAACTCCTTGAGAAATTACAGAGTGAACTGCTGTTAGAACTTTAGAAGAAACTCCCGCAGGGTCCTCAAAATGTAATGGTGAATTTTATTCTTAACAGATTTATTAGTGAAACTATTATGTTCTTCGGCATCAAGCAGAACGATGGGGTGGTTAGCTCTGGTGTTAATCTTCACTGAACAAATGGTTCGAATTCACGTTTTAGCAAAGCAAAGCTAAGATAATCGCACACATCGTAGTTGCTACTCCGTGATGGACCAGAACAATCGAAGTTGCCCAGAGATCTGATGAATGGTGCTTGGGACTAGCTGCACACTTTCAATGTACCCAATTCGAGAGTTGAATATTTTAAAGTCAATAACGGCGCCGGTCACGTCCTTACGGTCATCGGGAAAGGGGAAGAAATGTTAGTTCGACAACCGTTGTTACTAGAAACCGTGGAACAGTTATCTCGGCAAGGAGATTTTTTTAGTAGGGTAGGGTAAGGTGTGGATCTTGGAGCCACTTTTGGTAGGTGATATGATCCACTAGTTATATGAAAATACACGACACGGTCTTCATCCCGATTATGATTTATTTGGTCGCGATAGTAAGGGTAATGCACATACGTCAACGATCTTCTTCTTCTTCCTCTTTATGGCTCCACGTCCCCACTGGGACCTGGCCCGCTTACACTTCAACTCAGCGTTCCTTGAGCACCCCCACAGTTATCAATTGAAGGGCCCTCCTTGCCTGCTATTGCATGAATTTGTACATATATTGTTAGGCAAGTACAATGATACACTATGCCCAGGGAGTCGAGAAAATTTTCCCGACCGGAACTGGAATCGAACCAGCCGTCTCCGGATTGGCGATCCTAAGCCTTAACCACTAGGCTAACTGGAGACGTCAACGATCGTACTATATTAAACGCGTCACCGCATTGATCGTTTAAACAACCGTGAAAACGACTTTCACACGAAAGTTATCGTGCGCTTCTGATTTCGCATTCAATATTCGCGTCCCCATCTCCCTACCGAGAAAACCAACCGACTCACGGAAATAGTCGCGCTTTTCCCACAGTATTGAACTTAGAGTATACGGAGAATAAACTTTCAAGCTTAGATAGCTATTTTCGAATTATGTATTTTACAAAGAGTAGTCCCATGTGTTACCTGTGATTGACAGCCGTTGAGGTAATTAAGCCAAATATTTTAAATTTGCTCCATGATTGTTATGAACTGCAATCACTTTCTTCTAACATTTTTATCGCTTCAAAATTAGGCCTGCACCAGAGCTACAAGATTAATTTGTAGATATTACAGACTCCAGGAGTCCTCATGGAAACGCATTGGCAAAATTACCCCAACTTCCTCTGGTATGTAAAGAAAAAAAAACTCGGAATGATCTCACGCAGTTCCATGTCGTCGGATGACCGCAACCACTCCTTAACTCCTTCAATTTTCTGCTACTGTTTGCTACCAAGTGTGCAACCATTTTTATCACTTCACGAGGAAGGACAATGTGCACCTGCCCCAAACACGTGTCACTTTTCACTTTTTCCTTCGAACAATGCAACGCGACCGAAGTTTTCATCGCAACTGCTACAAACACGCGTCACTTTTCGTTTTATCGAACAATGTCGAACAATGCAACTCGAT
This sequence comes from Aedes albopictus, assembly GCF_035046485.1. Taxonomy (NCBI): domain Eukaryota; kingdom Metazoa; phylum Arthropoda; class Insecta; order Diptera; family Culicidae; genus Aedes; species Aedes albopictus. The sequence continues at coordinate 120,477,121 of NC_085137.1, read as the reverse complement.
CGAGATCCCCATCGTGACTGCCTCAAACACGCGTCATATTTCACTTTTTCTCTCGAACAATGCAATACGACCGAGATTTCCATCGCAACTGCCCCAAACACGCGTTATTTTTCATTTTTTCCTTCGAACAATGTCACCTGATCGTGATCCCCATCGCAACTCTTATCCCCGCTCTCCTTAATACACCCTCTAAAGCAATGTTGAACAGCAAGCACGAAAGACCATCACCTTGCCGTAACCATCTGTGAGATTCGAAGGCACTCGAGAGTGTCCCGGATACTCGGACTACGCACATCACTCGATCCCTCGTCGCCTTGATCAATCGTATCAACAACAACAGATAGAAACTCCAGGATTCAGCCAACGCATGTTCGTATATTATGTTTGAATATGATTATAAAGCAGCTGCGCTATATGCGTACCCTTTACACGCGATTAAATGTACATGTAGGGTGGGGCGGGGCGAGATGGGTCGCGGGGCAAGATGGGTCAGTGCCATTTTCGGGCGCATTACTCATGTTTTGATTATGCTAATAATTTTGTTTTATAACCTGCATGAATATACAAAAGTTTGGGGCATTGATTGAAAAATCATTCACTCTCATTGGAAATAAAAAATAAAATGGTTTTAGCCATTTTCTTATGCGATACATTCCATATAATCTTCATATAAACGGCCGCGGGGCAAGATGGGTCATCTTCAATTTTGAACGTATTTTTTGAGCATTCAAAAGTTATTTATTTTTTATTACAAGACTATCTCATAAATGACTTCAATCAAGCGGAATGAACGCTCAAAATTATAACATGAAATTCGTTGAGAAAATGTGAATTACTTAAAACGTGACCCATCTTGCCCCGCACTTTTTTCACGGCGCAAAATCGATCACTTTTTAAAACTACTGGTTTAACATCATATTTTGTACTTACTGAACTTTTTATCGACTTTTGGCATAGCTAACTAGTGCATTAAAGAGTAGCGGACGAATACAAACCAATACGATTTGTATTTGCAAAGTTATGGTGACCCATCTTGCCCCGCCCCACCCTACATGTAGCATGTACATACGCACATGACTCCAGTTTGCCATATTATGCAACATCATATCTAATTTTGTGTCTAATAACATTCCTAGATGAATTGAGAAAAGAATTCCGGGAAAATCATGGGAAAAATCTGTAGGAAACTGCATAAAAATTTGAAGAAGGAATTACGGTAGGAAGTGTGAAATCCCGAAAGCAGGAATGCTGGATAGATTATCTGGGGAATTTTGGAACGAGTTATGAGTAAATAGATTCCCAAACTGATGATGGCTTTTTGCGGTCGAAGAGAACCTAAGAGTCATCGTACAGGGTGACTAGAAACGGTTGGCTAGTTGGGTTAGTGGAGAAGGATTCATCTTTCGGAGTCGATTCAACGGAGCAACTCCATAGTTTTGTGCGGTCGATGACAATAGTGTCAAAAACAAATGATATCGCTTTCGTTTTTAACCCTGCAGATTTCGGCTTGCGGCACGAAACCTTTGTGAGATGCGCTGAGCCTCTGTCGTGTATATTTCTTGAGACCGGAAGAGTTGTTCAAATTCATTGCACTCCGCTTCTTCCATGCAACGTCTATTCTTCGAAAAAAAAGATGGGTCTGCTGTTTCAGCTTCAATTTTGATCGTTCCACGCTCTGCCGGTCTCCATACTGCAGCATTATGGCCTACGCTTCTTATTAAATATAGCCTAGCTCTTTTCGTAAACAACTTAGCTACCTCTAGTCTTTCATATCAATCTCGTCCGGAAATGCTGCCTTGAGATTCTGCACGTAGACATCGGTTACATCCAAATATTTTTTGCCGCTTCTGGTTACATCGGGCGGCCGTCGATACCGTATATTGTTGATGACGGATGATTTGGGCGCAGTTTGACAATCACCAAGTAGTGACCAGCGCCGATGTTAACACCACGTTAGGTTCTGACGCTTGGCTTGGGGGTTATGTGTCTGTGACTTTGCTGCAAGTGTGCACCATTCGCACGTCGCATTTGTAGCACTATAAATTTCCATCAATCTCAGCTAATTAATTAAAATGATTAATTATCTATTTCTGAGTATCATTACAACCGTCTTCGTGGCACAAGTACGTTCAGCCCTTCGCTCCTCCCCATTCACGAGCTAAAAGCTCAATGAAGATCATGCCTATGATGTTCGGCTTTGCACACACGATCACGTTTCTCCTCTACATATATTCCCATGGCTATTAAGAAGTGGCTGAACAGTTGGAGGGCCCCTGTGGACAAAAATGTGTCCGATGGGCGCACGTCTGTCTCAGCTGCACACATTCAGCTAATTATGATGGAATGCGCATTAACGGCGCGACGCATCATGCAGATGATGCTCCGGCTCTACCGGGGCTGCCATATTGGTTAAACTGGCATCAGCTGGCTGTGGCTGGGTGGGAAATGCAGTAGTCGTTCGTAGCAGGCATCTAATGTGTGGCCAACCACTGACTGCATTGAGGCATCCATTGGACCATGCATAGCATCGGATGCATTGAGCTTCTTGTGGCTCTTTTACACTGATTAGAGTGCTACCACGCGAAGAGAAATTGCATTTCGATCGCGCCTTCTATGAATGATGATGGACGATTCACAGTCTGAAATCCTACGTACGGAGGTATGAGAGTCGTTTGTCCGGTAATTGCCGAGCTAATCAATTATCTTTGGGCAATAGGGGGCGGTAGGAGGTGTTTGGGTTGTGATGTGATTAAATCCTAAGAAGATCATTCAGAAATAAAACATACTGTACTGCAATAAGAAAAGTTATAACAATCCATTTTCAAATTTTCAAGGCGCAAGCTTATTATGGCAAAGTATTGAACTCAGCTCGAAACATAATTACAATAACTTCTGGTGACAAAACCTTCTTACTCCATTCACACCGCAGCACTAAGGAGATTCAGGTGGCCAAAAATCGAAAATTGACTTTATTCAATTTGAGATTTAGCTTCGGTAGTTGAAAGTAGACCACTTGGACCAGTAAACCCTAGAATATTAGTTTGCTAATCCATATACTTATCAAGATATTGGTAGCAGAATGAGACCATTGCCAATTTTTGGCAAAACGAACGAAATGTTCAACTTTACATATCTTTGGCTTTAATGAAAAATGTCATACTTTTAAAGAAGATTCTAAAAGCTTGCTTATAAACCTTTCGAATGACGCATCAGACGTAGAAATGTAGATTGTAAAACTATTAAATGATACCGCATTAAAATAATCAAATTGTCTCCATACAAACCGTTCTATACAAAAAAAGTTTCGCAAAGTTTCGCTTCGGGACTACTTCTATGTCTTTGTTGAGGATCTCTGGGAGACATTGAAATCAAATTTGGCTGCTACTAGCTGCTATTCTGCAATTCCAAACAAGTTGTCGGCGATGATTGAGATATCTATATATATAAAAATGCAGTGGCATACGTGGGACCGCGCATAACTTGTGAACGAATGGTCCGATTTAGGTCGTCCAAGTTTTGTTCTGTTAGTTTTCACCCAAGGAAGGTTTATGAGGCCAAAAACATGGGAAAATTGCGAGTTTTTGAGAATCGAGTTTTCATACATTTTGAACGGGGACTTCGGCGCTTGGCTTAAGACTTGAAACGTCAAAAAACGCAGTAGGCAAGACAAAGTTTGCCGGGGACAGCTAGTTGCTATATAAAATCTCCCTATTGGCCAATAAATACCTCTGAGAAAATATTTGGTCGCCATGGCCGCTTTTCTCGGTAGATCAATCATAGTGCAGTCTAAATCTGATCTTGGATCTCTTAGCGAAGCGTGTTTTTACGAATTGGAATACATTTTGTAAGCAGGAGAAATCTTAAAACGTCTAAAAGTATGCAATGCCCTTATAATTTCATGCTGTTTGAAACTGTCGTGTTTAAACAACCTGTTTAACATGTTTTCCATATTTTTCACGCACAAACCCTACGGCTAGGAGCAAGACATTATGAAATTGATGCGAAAATATTTTGGCCACCTGTTTGTATGGAGCCGCCCCATAGTGCGCAGGCAGAGTCATATTGTGTGCTATCATCTCGATTTGCTTCGCACACGCGCTTGCGGCTTTGGATTATATTCACTCTTAGCCCACGGCACACATCACCATCATCTTTCAGACCAAAATAGTTTTTGATATTGCAGAGCACAGTCTGTTGCGCTTTATGACGATGTCGACGACGACGGTCAGGTTCCGCTTTTATGGACGAATTAACGTCACTACCAGCCAGCCAGTGCAGTCAGTGGCGCGAACAATACCTACCATGTGCGACAACCAAGACGCGACGCATAAGAAAAGAATCATCATCCAGACAAGAGATGTTGTAGGAACGTGATATTTGCACTCGTTCCCGTGGCAAAATTGTGGTATTACGGGACTTTAATAACGTTTGTGTGTTTTAAACGCGCTGCCAATATTCGTTACGGTCACATTTTCTGTGGGGATTTATGTGCTATGGCTTTCTTTTCCGTATAGGAGCACAATTGTCGCAGAAATGCACAATCAGGCGTCTGCAGAACATTACAAGTGCATGAGAATTTTACGACCCTGGCTTTGGACACATCATCGTCAAAGCGTCGTCGTCATAAAACCATCGTAAGGTGAGATCTGGAATGGGTTTACTCACGATGAAGTTGTGGGCACGCATTGATTATCCATAGAACCCCCTCGTGTCAATGTCACCCCTATAGTCACTACACTAGTTCGCGTGTCGTTCGATGGACGCTGTATGTTGGTCCTTCCCAACTTGGTCACCGAATGAATCAACTTAATTCTTATTTATTGAGCTTCGTGCTAGTTTCAAACCCAGTGGATTAGGTACCACTCTAATATTTTTGTTCACTCACGGGGTAAAGTCAACCGCAGTTTGTGGAAGCTGCAGCAAGTACAGTAGTGGACAGAATGAGCGCACATTGGTCTTCTTTAGCTGCAGAAATTCTTCCAGGGATTGTTTATGAAATTTCTTCAGGACTTTATTCAGACATTCACTCATGAATTACTCCAAGAATTATTTTAGGAATACGTTTTAGGTATATAGGTTTTTTCCTAAAAATCATAAGAAAATACATTAGAGATTCTTAAAAGGATTCGTTTAAAATAATTTCGAATTCAGGGATTCCATTCTAAGTAACATTTTTTAGTCTATTTGACTAGGAAAGGGTTTTTACATCCATCATAAAACCAAAAAAAAGGTATAGGGTTTTATGACCCTGAAAGCCTCTACAAGACTTACCGGTCATGTTACTTGAGCTCAAAACTATCTACAAGGATTCCTTTAGTAATTCTTTCAAAGATTACTTAATTATTTGTACCACTGGTTTTTCAGAAAATTTTCGAGATTCAGAAATCAGAAGTTCGCTCAGGTGTTTTTTTTTCAGGAAGTCCATCAGAGATAGATTTGTACTGGAATTGCTCTGGGGATTCCATTGGAATTTTCCGCAGGAATTTCTGATCAGCCTAGATAGCTGTGTAGTGTCGGTAGCGGTTGTTTCAATTGGCTAAAAATAACACTACGGACCGCCTGATCCAGTGGTAAGAGTCCACTAAACAGGTGACCCCTAATTCATGGTGTTATGCGGCTTTATGCTTACCGTGCCAAGGAATGAATGGTTAGGGGGGTCTAATAAAAACCTAATCACAAACGGAGCCTGTGGAGAACTGGGGCGTCTTCAGTATTCAGTATTACGCCCTTACTGCGCTAACCGGAGCAATGGTGCAGTGGACATTGCGTCTCTCCGAGATAATCAACTGCCCTTCTTAAGTCTCAAATTTGGGGCTAAATAAGGGCGGGATTATTCAAATGTTGTAAATTAGCTTACACTTGTACCTATATGGGTTCGCTCAATGCGTTTTCGCCATTGGCGTTTTTGTTTTCAATTGACACCGATTTGGTTTGTCGTTGATGTTTCCTTTTTGTGCTGTGATTATGAACAGTGTTATCCTGTCTAGTTTGAGTAGTGGCTACGGCTAGGAAACCTCAGATCAATTTACAGTGTAAAAAGCGTGCGTGGCCCAAGTGGCTCTACTTCAAAAAGTTTATTTTCGTAGGATAACTTCTGTATAGGCTACCTTGTGAACCCAGTTTTGCTTTTTCCATTATAAATGAAGTGTCGTGCCTCGAGCATGCTATATATTAGAATAACGTTAACAGTATGTTTCAACCTATCCTTATGGATGCCTTCAAGCAAGCTCTTGTATTCAGCATCTTTTCGCTGATATGGGGCTGTCCATAAACCACGTGGTCGTTTTTTTTTGGGACTTTTCAAAAGCGTCCCCCCCCCCGCGTGGTCATTAGCCCATACATTTTTTTGTATTTGTCCATACAAAATGGTCTTTGGCCGAACCACCCCCCCCCCCCCCCAATGACCACGTGGTTTATGGACAGCCCCTATTTGGCAGTATTGCTACGATGATTACATCATCTGAAGTAGCTCAAACATTAATTTGAGATGCTTCAGTTTGATGGATTACTTAGGTCAGGGGTTCTCAAACTTTTTAAGCTTGCGACCCACTTTTGAGTTTTGTAGAATTTAGCGACCCACCAGCACGTATTTTCATAACATAAGTCATTTTTTTTTTGCAAAATTGGACCGACTTTTCTAATACATTTTATCCCTTTCATAGGCATTTATGAACTTACGCTACGTAGTTTTCAAACTTTTTTTTTTAATTTTTAGTGCTCTTTTTGTTTTTTTTTTTTCGAAAAGTCTTCGTAAGGTTAAGGTACCCAAGTGTTAAGTTTTGGTAAACTGTTAGTCTAAAGTGTTTGAGATAGGCTTCCAAGTTTCTAATATATTTTACCAGTCTGGCTCCAAGTAGCACTACAGAAAAGGTTTAGGAATTCTCCCAAATTCTTTGAAGGCATAGAGGCAATTTTGTGCGTCTACAGAACTTTAAATTCTATTTTAAAATGAAAGATCGGGTTATTTTGACAAAATTATAGAAAGAAAAACTTGAAATGTTTGAAATGTATCCTCCATATTCTTCAAATAACTTGTCAGTTGTACTGATTCATAAAAGTTCAGATTATCGACATTCAGCTAAATTTGATCATAGTTTAACTTTACTTAAGCCTGGTAAGGTTACTTTTCAAAGATTGGTATTTTTTTGCCAAATTGTTTGATATTTTAACTGCTGCACTTGGCGTGTAAATCTAACTGAAAATGCAAACTACAAGCAACAACTTGAACTATTTTTTTTTTTGAGAACACGAGTAAAATAAAATTTTGGTTTTTCATCAATCTTAAACCTTCTGATTGAAAACTCATAGTTCCAGAATCGATTTCAGAACGCAGACAGTAGTTTCAATATTCAACTATACTAAGACTTATAATACAACATTAGAATAAAATTGAGGAGGATTCCTAGAAATAATTTAGACGATTTTTCAAAGGAATAGTTGTACATTAGAAAATGGCTAGCTGACTAAAGGTAGATGAGATATTCATTACAATATCGCACAAGCCTTCGCGACCCACCAAAAATCAGTTTGAGAAACGCTGACTTAGGTAGTACAGTTACTTAACATACAATTGCATCTGATTGATTGGCATGTGTCAGATGAGGAGTCTCTATTTGACCTTCTTTGCACTTTTGAGTGCTCCTTCGCAAACTTTGCGTATTCAAGCGTCCCTGCTCAACAAACTGGGGAACCTGTACTAAGTGGTTGCGACCACATTTTATGGATAACTTGCTTCCATTGTTACTCCAAGTGAGTTTAATTGTGATTTTGTTACTGCAACGCCCTCCATTGTGGTATACCATAATTATTGCTTTCAAAGAAGCTTGTCCTCTTCGGTCTGTGCGGACCGCAAGCGGTATTCATGAATGGAACTCTGATCTGTTCAATTTCAAAATATCTTCGGATAAACCATTCTTTTGTATAGTTACGAATCTCTGGCTTCCGTCCAAGATTTGTAGCTATATAATCGACTAAAAAGCTCTGCTTACTTCAAATTTCCAGGAGGGGGGTTTCGTCCTATTTTTCTCCAGAGGGATTTGAGTATTTCAAACATGTTTTGAATTCTTGTAATTTTCTATTGGGTATTTTCATGGCGTGAAATTACCAGGCTTGACAGAAACTCCCTCGCGAGAAAACGAGGAAGCGATTTTGGCGATTTTCTGAGGAGTGAAAATAAAACTCAGAAATCACAACGCAAGTCCTCAACAGCACCGAGCGCGAGCTTGCCACGCAGCGAGGAGTTCGTCAAAAACTCATAATTGCTTGTTGTGTTTCTCACGTCCACTCACACTCAAAAAGCTCTCGCGAGTTCCACTCCCATACAAAGAAAGACTCTCGAGGCGAAAATCGTACTCAAAAACCCGAAATAATCATAGGCTCTTTTTTCGTTCCCCTCTTCCTCGCTCAGTTTTTATTGCCTCTCTGTTTGGGGTTTATACGCTCTCTCGCGACGAGGCAAAAGCAAAACACCGCTTTAGAGCATGTTGCAAAACTCTTTTGATTTCGAGGAGGATTATCAAGCCTGGAAATTACTCCATAGTTTTATCCCGAAAGGGTGAATCATCTGTGCTACTCTCGGTTGTCAACTTTCTCAAATTCTCACCTCAAGCTCACGGAAGCATGGTAATCAAGAACTGGTCAAATCGTATGAAAAAATCGCGAAAAACGTTAATTGTTTGAAAATGGGATAGTTTTGTAAAAAGTTAGTGAATAGAAATCAAGAATGGTTCGAAAAGGCAACTTTTTATGTTTACTTCGTGTTCCGGAACGACTTCTCTACCGAGAAAATTCGATTTTACTACTTAGCTTGGAATGTCGATCTATTGGAAAAAACCTCTACAGGAACTTCCAGCAGAATGTCTTGAGAATTTTCTAATAAATGTTCGAGAAAATACCCCGAGAAAGAAATGCTCCATTTATACCTGAAAATAATTCAAACAGCAATTTCTTGAAAAAAATCTTTGAAAAAACATGAATTTCTAAAGGAAAGCCCTAGGGGATTTTCTAAAAGATTATTTGAATCCCTGAGAAAAAAAAAACTACTGGAATTCAACTTTTTGGAGGAACGATTGGGGAGATTTCTTAAACAGTTTGTAGGGGGAGTTTTCGGGGTCTTCTGAGCCTCACACACCGGGTCTTTGGTGGAGATATGCTAAAAGCTGTATATTAGACCTGTTCACTTTGAAACTTTTTTCTCCGATTCTCCGTGACACATCAAATTATCAATCCACGTGTAAAACCAAGTCTTCAGTCCAAAATTGAGCCAAATTAATGAAGATTTAAAGGTGTATCAAATCGATTTTGTGTTTTTTAGCCGTTTTCACAGAAATTTACTCAGAAATTCACAAAATTGCTTCGAAAAGATGCCGTAGATACCGTTAAGATATAGTTAGAACAATACTCTACAACTTTGCCAAAGCCACTACGGTGTTTAAATTGCGTATTTCGAAGTTATTCAACAATTTTAGTTAAAAAATCACGAAAAACACGATATTTTTACGATTCTACATATAAAAGTCATGTAATTTTACATTGTTTTACGTGACTAAATTAATAAGCGATTACTCCTTTGTGTAACGAACATTTCGTCCATACATCGTTTTTGTGTAGGAATTCGTTTTCATTGACTAATTATCAAAAGTATGTCACGTTGATACTAAAAATCGCACAGAGTTACCAGCACGAATTAAAACAAAGTTACCCATGATTAAGACGTCATGCCATCGTATTCTAATGTCTTTTGATTTAAGTATCAGAAATGGTGCAGATGGTAAGGCTCGAGCTTGCGGATCAGAAGGTCCCAGGTTCAAGCCTCAAATACATGAAAATCTTTTTTTTTTCTTTCTTTGTAGCAATTAGGATGATGAATCTGCCATGACTTACACGCAATCTCCCAAAGAATAATGATCGGGACCTACCAATTAAGCCCATTCCAGGACTAGCTAGATATTTAGTATACTTGTTGACAATAAATCGTGTCGACGATATTAGCTGGGCGAAATATTGAGCATCTGTTTGATAATGATCAATTTAGCTAAAACAATTCAATACGATGATGGAACTGCTTCTGGATGCAACATTTTACAGACAACTGTGGGTGGAGCTTACTTGTTATCTATCTACCCACAAATCAGCACAACTACACAATGAAGGGAAACTTCATTCTTACTATGCACTCTACGGTTCCAAAACAATGCTATGATGCCAAATTGCAATGAGATGCAGTACGTAGTTTCATCAACTTATAGTAGGATCGAGACGCAAAAAAATGCTATTCCAGGACTCGAACCTTGAATTTTCGAATCGACAATCTCATGCTCAACCAACTGCACCAAATTTAAACTGATGCAGATGAGACAAAGAAGTGTAATGACGTTTAAATCATGGGTAACTTTGTTTTATGTTATGCTGGCAACTCTGTACAATTTTTAGTATCAACGTGACAAACTTTTGATAATTAGTCAATGAAAACGAATTTCTACACTAAAATGATGTATGGACGAAATGTTCGTAACACATAGGAGCAATAGCTCATAGAATTAGTCACCTAAAACAATGTAAAATTACATGACTTTTACATGAAAAATCGTAAAAATATTGTATTTTTTGGTGATTTTTTAACGAAAATTGTTGAATAACTTTGAAATACGCAATTTAAACACCGTAGTGTCTTCGGCAAAGTTGTAGAGTATTGTTCTAACTATATTTTAACGGTATTTTCGGTACCTTTTTGTTACAATTTTCTGGATATTGAAGTACATTCTCGTGAAAATGCTCGAAAAAACACAAAATCGATTTGATACACCTCTAAACCTTTATCAATTTGGCTCAATTTTGGACTGAAGCCTTGTTTTTGCATGTGGATTGATAATTTGATGTGACATGGGTAGGTCAAAAAAAGTGAACAGGTCTACTGTATATGTACACAGCAAAATAAAAATCTTGTAATATCACATCATTTTCGTTGCACATCAGTCGCGTCGTAAAAGTGATGTACAGATTACATTCTTTCCACGCAGCAAATTAGCCGCCGCAGCATGACAGTGGGTCTAGCAATCGCTATAGAGCCGAATCGATAGATGACTCATTTATAGGTAAAATATTGGCATGGATTCGTACACTGATCCGTTGATTGCGAGGCATATCCCTTACCTCTCGGCCATTTCACCGAGTTAGAATGTGAATGATAAAATGTGATACTGCTTCTAGGTATCTGCTGAAACGGGTTTATCGACGCTTTTCGTTGCCAACCAGGGTATACATGGTAAGTGTGATAATTGTTGGAAAACGATGTAATCGGATGGAATTATTGCGCATTGCGCAGTTATAAGTGCGACGAGGAAGTGCGGAATCTCAAATAAAAGTGCGATTTGGTGTCTGATCGTTTTGGTGTGTGTTACGTTTGAGTTTCAACAATCTGTATAAATAGCTTTGCGACCGAAAATAAAATAAAATTTAGCTAAGGTATTAAAACAAAAACATAAAACGCTCCGCACACTACCTCTTGAGAACCTCTGTTCCAACGTCGCGCTCTCATCACCCAGCATCTCTTCAAGCATTTCATCATCATCCGATCATACGGAGCACGACGGTATCGCCATTGTAAACTATTCGCTCGTTTGCTAGTATTCCCTCCGCAGCTCATTACCTAAAATTGAGAAGCTGCTACCGTGTGTGCTACCAGCTCCACAATTTAAGCAAGTCATGCACTACCACGCTCACATTAATCATATGAGAGAGGAGAACATGTATAAGTGCCGCGCCGACTTCTCTGAGGATTGGGAGCTACACGGGGAAACGAAATAACTCAAAATCGAGTTAAAAATTACGCATAACGAAGTACTGTTCAAACACTACTGGTTTGGATACTTTTCTGTTCTTGCTTTTGAATACATTCTACCTAACTTGGAGGTATATTCAGAACACTGCCTTTTGAGTTAATTGAGAGTTGTGACGTTTTCGATTTTGTTTTTGCTTCCTTTCTTCAAGAGTATCCAAAACTGAGAGTTGGGCCTTGACTCAGTTTTGGATGAAAATTTCAATCAAGCGTCATTATTCATTTTAATCTCGTCATAAACAAAATGCGTGTGAACCAATTAAGTTGCAGAGCGAAGCAAAAATAATGGTAAGTTGTTCGTTGTCATTTTTACTTTCAATTTATGCTAATTTATCATCAATTAACTTTTAGGACACCCACCAAAAACCCGATTCAAAATGAACAACCAAGCATCCTTGGCACTTCATCTTCCGGAGCAAAATATCTGGAGGAATGCTCAAATTACGGTCTGAACGGTGAGTGAAATTTAGTTTATTTAAGTGGAATAAGTGTAGCTCATAGAAAGGTTTATTGTAACGAAAATATTTCCCTTCACTAAACAGGCTTTCAATGATTGGATCGTTTTGGGGCACGGAAGCAACTGCCAAGGAAACCGGTGGCAACATCCCGAGCATCATAAAGGATCCGGACGACTGCCCAGAAAACTTAAACATAACAAATAAATATGTGAATTACTGTTGTATTGTGATGGTGAAATTGAATAAACACAAACTTGTTATTTATGTACTTTTCTTTACCATAAAAACAAAGAAAATCCGCAAAACCCGGATTTTTTTTCGAAAATCCAGCTTCAGCGAAAGACTTGATATTGAGTAGTTTTTATCCAATGACGACTTATTGCAAAACAGTTTAAATTTACTCAAACCGAAGTTATCGTAAAATAACTCAAATTTGGGTTTTTCACAAATAACTCAAATTTGACTGGTTTTACTTAGGTGTCAAGATGGATGAAAAAGACCTAATTTTGAGTTATTTCGTTTCCCCGTGTAGCAAGCCGAGTGAATGTGGGGAGTTCTAACCGACCCACCGTCCGAGCAGGACGTATCAGAGTGGTGAACCTTCAGTCCGGTCATAGTGTTAAACGTGATCGCTATTCAGTGACTGACAAAATCAAGGATCGAGGAGCACGGAACGCTCTACCGATAGAGTGGGAAGCATCCAGATGTCTCGGAGGCGAAAGCGGTCTCGTGTGAAAACGGTCGACGATCGTGAAGATGATGATCTGGAGGCAAACCCTAAGCGACGGAGCAAGCAGTATGAAGCGGAATAGATTGGGCAGAGGAAGCGAGTACCTGCGGAGAGTGAACACGGTGATAGTGCGCTTGAAGAAAATGTGATCACGAGAGCTAGGGCTAGAATAGGGTAGCATAGCTGTATATGCAAGACACGTGACTTTGTTAAAATGTAACAATATTTCTCAATAATTCAAAAGAAAGAAACCTCATTCATTACAGCTTAGCTCATGATGAATAAGTGCGGTGAAGACATCGAAACGATTTGATGCAATATCGCACTTTTATTTAAGATTCCGCACTCTGTCGCAGTCCAGTTAGCAATGCAATAAACTATACATTCAAAAATGGATACATCGTTAGAAATTACGCACCTGGATATTACAAAATTATTTGTTGTGTATTTGTTAGCAATATGTATCTTTAATTAGTCTAGTCTAGTCTAGTCTAGTCTAGTCTAGTCTAGTCTACACATACACAGCCGTTCATTGAAAGAATCCTGGAAAATGATAGAATCGACTACTTCTACCATTTTTCTTGTCATTATCAATACTTGCAAGACATCGGAGATGTATTACAAGTATTGAAGCGGCCAGGCCTACTGTGCAGCGTTTTTGAATACAATTGAATAGAACTATGGAACGGCGACATCTCGTCAGCCGCTCCGTATCGTATGTGTAATAAATGTGAAGCAAAAACGTTGGGAGTGACGTTGCTAAGAAAGTTAATGTCACTCCGTTGGGGCTCCTCTTCTTCCTGGGATGGGACAAAGGTATTTATGGTATTAACCCCTTATGCCCTGGCTCGAAAGCCTAGGTTTAAGCGCCATTGCTCGCTCTCTGAAACGAGAAGAAAATATAACGATCCCTTCCTCGACTGGATTAAATACCCTATATTATTACCCGACAAACTACTTAGAATTATAACTGCGAGTCTATTATGGAATCGGTAAAAGTTTCCACAATTTTATCTGAAATTTAGACAGTATTTTGTTATAAATATTTGGTAGGAATTCTCATATAGAGACAGCTACACCTTAATGGTATGGGGGTTTGGATGGGTGACATAAGAGAAAAACGAAATTTGTGTCAGCCTTAATAATAAAGTTTAAAAATCAAATCAATTATTCATACATAACCCAAGCGATAACCCATTTAAGCTTACAAATCGATTTTCGTCGAATTCGAGACAAATAATTAGATGAATATGTTGCATTAACTTAAAAAAGCATTACTGTGACCTCATTAGGCAAACCCAAATGATAATTACCCTTTAAAAAGTGGAAGCATTAATGATTAATCAATAAACAAATATAAAAAAAAATACTGATTCACAACTAAAAATTCATTGATTTCGATTTAGAGGATCATACGATGCCGAATGGGGTCGATTGTGCTATCACCGGTGCATATATATGTAGGAAGAACGAAACAACTAATATTTACTTTTTCAAAGAAAAATTCTCTGATCTCTGAAAATAAGTCGATTATTGTGAAGTATCGCTTCGACGTTTGTGGAAAATGTTATTAGGCCTTACGCGTTCGATAACATTACGATAAAATATCGATCGATTCCCGGTCGGTCCGACAACTTTTCGTAATGGAAACTTGAACACGTTCGGTTGCGTCTACACTTTGCGCATTGCAATTGAAATTTGTATGGGAAATCATACTGATGGCACAAATGCCCTAAATTAAGGATAACGTGTCTCTGGAGCCGGCCTTCTGATATCTGAAACTTTTTAACCGATTATGTAAATTAATACTCTTTTTTTTATAGAATGAGAAAATCCCCCTCGGGTGATGTGGGGATCGACCCACTAAAAACTCATTCTCTCTCTTCCTTACCTTCGCGGTACGCCCGTCAGGGATAATTTCGAGAAGTGGGGAACTGTACATGAGTACTCTAATAGTAAGCGTTCCACCAGCTACCGCCTTAAGTTGTTCTTTCTTCCCTAGAGGCTCTGGTCCTCCTGGCTAGTACTTAGACTACCCGTTGAACTCAAGCTCCTAGATGGGGAAGGGGGGAAACTCAACTAGCTGTTGTTCGGATCGTCATTTTCTCTGTAGTTCAAGTACGATGGAAGTAACGGAGTCCCACTTGTCCACCACCATACACAACACATCCTTTCAACAATGTTGTCAGGCGTAATATCTCTACCGCATACCTCCTGCATACTCGACCTTTGCTCCACGAAACGTGGACATTTAAAGAGCACATGCTCCCCGGTCTCGTCGCAGTCTGCACTCATCGGACATGCGGGGGAGCCTGTGTGTCCGAATCTGTGCAAATACCACCTAAAGCACCCATGACCTGACAGAAATTGAGTGAAGTGAAAATTCACCTCACCATGGGGCCTGCTCGTCGACTTGGACACGCTCGGTATGAGCCTGTGTGTCCATCTATTCTTGCTGGAGGAATCCCATTCCCATTCCCTGCTGTTCAGACTTGCGGTTGTTTACCACCACCACTTCCGTTTTGTGGTGCGCTAGTGCCAAATGTCTCGACTTCATCCAGTCCTCCACTATGCCAATTACGTGAGTTGTTGTCAGTTCCACTTCCTCTATCGACTCGCCGTATACCACGGGGGTAATATCATCGGCGAAGCCGACCAGCTTTACACCCGGTGGAAGTTTTAGCCTCAATACGCCATCATATGGGCCCATATAGCCGAGGCGGTAAACGCACGGGTATTCAGCATGACCATGCTGAGGGCGACGGGTTCGATTCCCGGTCGGTCCAGGATCTTTTCGTAAAGAAAATTTCCTTGACTTCCTTGGGCATAGAGTATCTTCGTGCCTGCCACACGATATACGCATGCAAAATGGTCATTGGCAGAGGAAGCTCTCAGTTAATAACTGTGGAAGTGCTCATGAAACACTAAGCTGAGAAGCAGGCTTTGTCCCAGTGAGGACGTTACGCCAAGAAGAGAGAGAGAGAGAGAGACGCCATCATAAGCCGCGTTCCATAGTACCGGGCCCAGAATGGAACCTGAGGTACCCCCGCGGTGATATTGTAGCTCCTCTCGCCTTCCTCAATGTCATAGATTAACACCCTATTCTGGAAGTAGCTCTCCAGTATCCGGCATAGGCTAACCGGGACTCCTAAGTGGTGTATTGCGCACTCGATGGCGGCCAAGCTGACGCTGTTGAACGCATTCTTAACGTCCAGCGTGACGACCGCGCAATAGCGGATTCCTGTTCGCTTCTTTTGGAGCGCTATCTCGGCAGTTTTGGTTGCAGCCCTAATAGCGTCCACCGTCGATCGACCCTTCCGGATGCCGAACAGGTTATCCGAGATCAGAGTCATCGGGTTTCTCGGTATAGACCATCAGCCTCGACAGAATGATCCGTTCCAACAGTTTTCCGGCGGTGTCCAGCAGGCAGGTAGATCTGTATGCCGACGGGTCACCAGGTGGCTTCTCGGGCTTGGGCAGTAGAACCAATCTTAGCCTTTTCCACCACTCTGGAAATTCGCCTCTGTCTAGGCACATCTGCATAGCCGTTCTGAACACGTCAGGGCTAGCCTCAATGGCCGTCTTGATGGCTAATGTCGGGATACCGTCCGGACCCGGAGCCTTGTTCAACTTAAGGTGAATATATGACGAAGCCACAGCCCGAATTTTCAAGAGCACAAATCTGAAGAACCATGTGTCGGTTTGCGCTGAAAAGTTGATCGATTGGTTACCCGCTGGTGGTGACCAATCGATCAACTTTTCAGAGCAAACCGTCCAATGGTTCTTCAGATTTGTGCTTTTGAATATTTCGTCATATATTCACCTTAAGCGACTTCGCTATTGCAATGAGTTCGTCGTTCGTCACCGAGTCTACCTCGCTATGGCCGTTTCGGCCATAAAAACGGGGGCCCATCTTGTATCGTGGCGCGGGAACAATGTTTCCACAATCTTCTGCAGCATCTCTGGGGAGCGTTCTGGGGGTGCTGACGCGCCCTTCGTTTTGGTCATGACTACTCTGTAGGCATCATCCCTTGGGGTCGTGTTGGCTGCCTGGCAGAGAGTTTCGAAGCACGCCCGCTTACGTGCCTTAATCTATTTATTCAATGCCAGTTTAGCCGCCCTGTAGGCCTTACTTCGATCAATTCTATCCTCATCGGTACGAGCCCTTTGCATCCTCCTTCTAGCTCTTAAACAGGATGCGCGGAGTTCTGCGATTTCTGGACACAACCAGTAGGGGGGGTTAGCAATATGTATCTTTAATTATCAATAAACTTACATTGGTCACCCTATTCTCCAGGAAATGTTCTGTTCACCAAATCCTTCCAATGTTGCGGGAGTCCCTATGTACTATAATAATTGCGAACTAGATATTCAATGCCAAGATTCTAGTAGTTCATAGTTACTCACGTATTGGCTAACCTCAATGTTCACCACCAAGCACCACAGAATCTCTGGTAGATTCGTGTAATATAACCAGTCTTGGGCATTATCACCATCATAACACAAAAAAGCCGCAACATCAACATTGCCCTTCTTCCTCCATCAACGCTACAGCCGACCGTCTCTATGTTGCTATCGAACACATTCGAGACGAACGCATTGATACGGTGGCTGCCGCCGCCACGCTCTTTCTCTGCAAATCTCTTGAGTAGCCGAACGCTTCTTAACCGTCGTTCCGACGCAGAGCTATGTCACTCACTGCTGGGTGACTCTCGTCTGAAAATGCCAGGATGAAGGTCAATTTGTTAAGGGGCTGTCCATAAACCACGTGGTCATTTTTTTGGGACTTCTCAACCCCCCCCCCCCCGCGTGATCATTAGTCCATACAAAAAAATTATTTCGTCCATACAAAATGGCCATTGGCCGAACCCCCCTCCCCCCCCCCCCCATGACCACGTGGTTTATGGACAGCCCCTAAGTAGTATTGCATGGCGCAGCAAACACAAACATAGCACGCCCTATGAATAGAATGCAAAGCGTAGAACAAAAACTCGCTTCGGTGTTTCATCGTGTGGTGATTTGAAAAGTCCCAAAAAAAATGACCACGTGGTTTATGGACATTGGCGTAGCTAGGGGGGGTTCCAGGGGTGCCTGGCACCCCCTAGAATAAATTTGGCACCCCCTAGAATTTTCCTTGATAGTTACCTAAAATTTAAAACTTCACACAATAATTCCGATATTTATTAATGGCACATTCGAATAAAATTTAAGCACACCCCTAATTACTTATGTACCTGTTGTACGTTTTGGCGTTTTGAATCGGTAATAACAATCAACAGATTTCTCCATAAATTCCTCCAGAAATACCTCTATCTATTCATAACATGATTTCTCTAGGCTTCCTTTATGGATTCTACCCGATATTTCTTCAATAAACTTCCCTTAGGATTTTCCAGGTAGTCCGTTCTGATGGGGTTGTACATACTAGAAATTTCTGCAGAGATTGATCCAGAGATTTCTCTTAGGATTTCTTTGGAAATTCTTACTATGATACTTCCGGAATTCTTCTAGGGATTCATCTCAAATTTTTCTGTTGGGATTCTTTCTGGAATTCCTGGTGGGATTATTCTAGACAATCTTCCTGGGATTCCTTCAGAAGTTCCTCAGACGACTCCTTTTATTTTATCCAGATTTAATTCAGAGATTCTTCCAAAAATTTCTCATGAAAATATTCCAGCTTTTAGTGGCATTCTTCTGGGAATTGTGGCTAGGATTCCTCAAGCAACTCTTGCTGCGAATCTCTTAGAACTCTGCCAAAAACTCTCACTGTGGTACCTTCAGGAATTCTACTAGGGAAGTTCATCCGGCAATTCTTCCGGAAAATCTACCTGGAATTTTTCTAAAAATCCCATCGGTGATTATTCCACAGATTTATTCAAGGATTTAGCCAGGACTTCTTCCAGAGGTACTTTCAGAAATGCCACAGAGGATTTCTCCAAGAACTTCTATTGGTCTTCCTTCATGAATTCCAGCTGGAAATCTTCAAGCAATTCCCATTAGAACTCCTTCAGAAATACTTCTAGGGATTTCTCCTGGCATACTTACTTGTTGCAACACTTTCGGGATATCTTACTGAGATTCCTCCAGAAATTCCTCCTGCGATTCCATCAGGGATTCCTCCAGTATCCTTCTACCGATTATTTCAAGGAGAACTGTAGGTATTCCTCTAGGCATATATTAGAGGAACTTTTCTTAGGATACCCCCGGCACTCCTGATTCTAGGATTTCTCTAGAAATTGCTTCTATGATACCTCCCGGAATTCTAGGAATTCCTTCAGATATTCCAACTGGGATTCCTCAAGCAATTCCTGCGGTTTTTCCAGCTATTCTTCCTCCAGAAATTCTAACTGTGGTACTTCAAAAATTATGCTATGGTTTCTTTTAGAGCTAACTCCTGTCTTTTTTGCAGGGATCTTTCCAGGCCTCCCTTCCTGGAATTCTTGTTCTATCAGGGATTTTTCCAAGGACTCATCTAGGACTTCCTCCAGAGATTTTATCCAAAGATTCCTCCAGAAATTCCTCCACAACTTCCTACAGAAATGCTTACTATGATACGTCCAGAAATTCTTCTAGTGATTTCTACACGAATTTATCATAGCATTATGGCAGCAAATCTTCTGGGAAATCGTCCTGGGATTTCTTCAGAAAATGCTCCTGCGATTCCTTCAAGGCTTTCCCCATTAATTCTTCCAGAATACCTCTACCGGTCCTTGCAGGGACTTCCCTAGGTATTCCATGGGTTTTTTTTTCCTTTGGATTTCCCCAAGCATTCCTGTTGTTGTTTCTCTGTTAATTCCTATATAGTTTCCTCCAGCAATTCCTCCTAAGAATTCTACAATGATACACCGCAGAATCCTTCTAAGAATACCTCCTGAGATTTTTTCAATGATTTCTTCAGAAGCTCTTCGGTGATTCCTCTAGGATTTTTTTTTCCGATATAGTTTATCCAAGGACTCTCTCATAAATTTCTCATTGGATTTATCGAGAAACTCCTCTTGGCCTTCCTTTAGAAATTTTAGCTGGATTTCTCAAGCTATTCCTGCTGTGGTTCTTCCAGCAATTCCTCCTCGGACTCCTCCAGAAATTTTTACTGTTATACCTCTCGGATTTTTTCTAGGGATTCTTCTAAGAATTTCTCCAGGGATTCCTTCAAAAACTTGCTGGGATTATTCAAGGCAATCTTTCTAGGAGCCTTGCAGAAGCACCTTCCCGAGCAGAAGAGAATAACAACAGCATAACAAAATGCGTAATTTTGGCAAAATAACTGCATAATGGAATTAGTAATTTTCATGTTATTAACATAACATATTGAGTTATAAACTTGTCTGTCATAAGCGGCAAAATAACAAGTCACATAACAAAAATTTGTTCCTGAAAAATCAATTTAATAACATGTTTTGTTAGTGGCAATAACAACTTAATAACAGTGAATTTGGGAAATATTTCAATAACAAATTTTGATATTAAAGAGTTATTGATAACATTCCGAAAGCAAAATTAGGGTAAAAACTAACTTTTTTACTCATTTTTGGGTAATTATTTTAAGTGTGTTATTCTATTTTTAGAAAATAATAGGTCACATAAAAAAAAATTTCGAATTCATTATAAAACTTACAAACATGGACGGGATTTGAACCTCCAATCCTGCTATCGTAAATTTTCAGTCGCCTTTACCAATGAGGCTATCACAGCACTTGCAGTGAGGGACGATAGAAGCTTTACTGGTTCTACGTATTGCCAGTTTCCCTATTCCCCCATTTCATGTTTGCCAGTCGCAGGACAAAAATAGACAGAGATTTGAATGCAAGATCAAACAACGAACCTCTCTCTCTTACCAACAGCGCTATCGCGGTGCGCAGACATGTGCTGTGCACTGTAACACTAATAACAGTGGTGGCGTTCGCAGGGCCCGTCGTCGGCTGTTTCGGAACAAAGAGAACGACGAAAAAGTTGCTAGTCGACTATTTATGATTGAGCTTCGTCATGGGGTGCATTTTGGCGGCGACAAAGATTCTTTCCAGACGGAGATGATTTTATTTAATTTTTTGTTTTGTTCGCGTTGTGAGAACGGCGATTATACACGTACCTACGTGAGCGAAGGTAAAAGGTAATTATATCATATGCCGATATGATTACTTCTGCAGATGCTGTTTAGTTTTATTCTGTTTTAGATTATTTTTAGTAATGAAAAAAGATATTTATGACATAATGTCAAACAATATATGATCGAATAATAATAGACCGAAAGAAAAAAGTTATAATAGACAAATGCAATCATCAATTGAGCAGAATTGTCTGTATAGTTGACATTTTTATTGATTAGGATTATTTAGTAGGTACCATATTTGCTATCTCCACTCTCACTAACATTCATTACTTCGTAATACATAGTCTGTTCGATACTTTTTGACGTTATAATTAGAGGTTAGAATAGCAGTACTGTTAAAATGACATATAAATTCAACTAAGTTTACTCAATTTTGAGATAAAAAAAACTCATTTGCAGATGTATCACTTTTTGAAGCTAAAATTTTACTTAACCTATAAGAATTGGGAATCGTAGAAAAGTGATAGGAATTTGGCACCGTAACGGGACTGGGATATTGAAAGAAGGAAATTAATACAAAGATAAACATATCAATAGCTATGATGCTATATTTACCCAAAACTCAAATTATAGCAATGAATAAAATAAAAAAATACGGAAGAGTCTGATGAAATTTCTAGAAGTTACAATGCCTTTATTTTTTACTTCATAATATGAAACAGCAGACAATAAAATAAAGAAGGTAAACTATGTAATGGTTATATCTGCGATAAATTTTCTCCGATTTTGACAATATTGATCTCATTTGATCCAGATTTATTTTTTTCCATCAAAAACAAATCCGACTGAACCGATCTGGTCATCGTGAGTTAAGAAAAAACCCGAATTGCCATACACGTGGAATTTTCCATAGACCAGCTGCAATTTGCTTCTTTAGTGGTGTTGAGATAATTCCATATTCACAATCTATACATGCCAAACTGAGCCGAAATCCAAATTTTCATGAACTTACCAAGAAAAAAAATGTTAAATTTAAATTTATACGTTCAATATGTAGTCCGTCCAAAGTCTTACACCGTACATCAAAACGTTTTTAATAAAATTTGTTTTAGATTTTATAGAGACATTTTAAAATCTTCTCCTGTGTGGTAGGGATAGGATTTTTCAAAATACCATCGTTCTTCTTCTTCTTCATGCACCATCAAATCACCAATAGCATATCTGCCCAGCCTAGGCCCAAAGTATTGACTTCAAAGTAATCATTACGAAGCATAAATGTCAATTTCTTGATTTTGCTTTGGCTGACCAAGCCAAGGTTGACCGTAGCATTTTCATAATTCAAATCTCAATTTGTTCATCGAGCACATGTTCTTTTGTGCTGCACGTGGATGTCAAAGCGTTTTCAACAGTGTAATTACGAAGCATGTTTCACGAGAGACCATATTTTTTTTCAATACGCTAACTCCAACTTTCGAGTAAATGAGCTTTGAAGTTATTTAAATTTAAAAGGGACACATTGCCCTTGGATGAATTTTGAAATTTGGTCTTTAATAAAAATAAAAAATAATTATTTAAAAAGGCACCGCAGAAACCCCTTAGATACTCAAACTGCTGAGCTTCTAAAACATGTTTCCAAAAAAGTTGAAATTTTGAAGAAAAGATCGAAGAAACAATACTTTGAAAACTTATTGAACAACACTTGCCATTCAAAGCTATGGAAAAATATCAATACGATTTTTGGCATCAAAAACAAAACACCTCAACAATCTCTTATATACAAAGGAATCCCAACAGCTAATCAAGCAGAAGTATGTGAGGTTTTTAATGATCACTTTTCAACCATAGGCGCTACTCTAGCCAATGAAATTCAACCTAGTAGAGAAAACCCTTTAAGGACAGTTAGGACCATCTTAGATTCAATATTTCTACAACCTGCGAGCACTAATGAAGTCATAATGTTAATAAGAGACCTGAAAAATAACAAAAGTCCTGGTCCAGATAACATTCCAGCAAGTGTGATTAAAAATAATGTAGATCTGTTAGCGAAAATACTTACAACATCTTTTAACAAAATAATCGAAACTGGACGCTACCCTTCCTGCCTGAAAGTTGCCAAAGTTGTGCCCGTTTTCAAAAGTGGAGACCCCAGTAATCCTAATAATTATCGACCAATATCTACTCTGTCAATCTTCAACAAAATTTTCGAAAAACTTTTGGTGAGTAGATTAACAGCTTTTTTTGAGCAGCACAATGTAATTTATAATTTGCAGTATGGATTTAGATGTGGTAGTGGTACTGACATAGCAATTACTGAACTGGTGGATAGCATAGTAGCTGAAATTGAGTCTAAGAAATATGTTGGAGCTCTTTTTCTTGATTTAAAAAAAGCGTTTGACACATTAGATCACAATATTCTGCTAGGTAAACTTGAAAGATGTGGGGTAAGAGGAATCGCTAATATATTAATTCGCAGTTATTTGTCTAACCGCCAGCAGTTTGTTGCAATTGATGGTGTTAGAAGTTCCCTTAAAGAAATAAGCACAGGAGTTCCTCAAGGGAGCAATATTGGCCCGTTGCTCTTTCTTATCTACATCAATGATTTATGCCAAATTGGTCTAATAGGACAGCCTAGGTTATTTGCAGACGACACTGCACTGTTTTACCCAAACATTGATCCCCATGCTATAACTTCATTCATGAACTGTGATTTACAGAAATTAAACCGCTACTTCTCCAGTAACTTGTTATCACTAAATTTGAACAAAACGAAGTACATGATATTTCATTCATCTCGAAGATCAATACCATTTCTTTCTAACCCAACCATAGGGCAGAATGTCATTGAACAAGTCCCAACATTTAAATATTTAGGAATTCATTTGGACAGTACTCTATCTTGGGATGTTCATATACAGAAAGTATGTAATAAAGTATCGTTTTTGTGTGGAGTGCTCAGGAGAACCAACAGTTTTCTTTCGTATAAAGTACTTTTGCAGTTTTACTATGCACATATCCATTCTAGATTAAGCTACTTAATTCTTTCTTGGGGCCGAGCGTGTAAATCCAAATTAAAAAAGCTTCAAACGATACAAAATAGATGCATCAAAGCAATTTTTAAGTTACCCCATCTATATCCTTCACTTCAACTGTATTCAAATTTACCTCACCGAATTTTGCCAATTGTAGGAATTTGCGAACTACAGACTCTCTTACTAGTTCATGATGTACTAAATAATCCACTAATTCATCATAATTCGTTGATACAGACAGCTACAAGAACCCATAACACCAGGCGAGCCAATGATATTGTTAGAGTCAGAGCATTATCGAGTTTCGGCGAAAAACGTTTCTCTGTTATCGGTCCGTTAAAATTCAACAATCTCCCGCGTAATCTACAGCAAATCAGCAGTCGTTATAGCTTCAAAACCAATATCAAACGATATCTGAAAGACAACATCCGTACGCTTTTATTGTAAAAGTATAATTAACCGTCAATAAACAGTTTAGAATATTGTAGTTTATTTTATCTTGTATGTGCTTACTTAAAAGGACTCATCGTCCACTGTAAGCACGTCAGTAAAGTTTATTAAGTTTATTTTTTCTCCATATTTCTCCTTGTTTTTTGTTGTGATAATAATTCTCAGCATTAATTTAAAATTGTTGTTATTTTTGAATGTTGCCAGTTTTGCTGAGAATTAAGATGCGTCCACTACCAGGGGGGTCGATTTTAGAGCCTCTTGGTGTGGGGGAGAGTGGAGGGTCGCATAAAAAAAAAAAAAAAAAAAAAAAAAAAAAAAGTTTTTCACCAGTTTGTCATCCTATTCAAAATGTATGGAGTTTCAATATCAACCCAATTTTCTCTGGTTTACTGTAATTTTTCTAATCATCATAAAAATAATCTTTAAAAATTTCCTGTGAGCTTGAAATCTGAAGATTTTTTGATATGTTCAGCTCAAACTCGACAAAACGGTCACTTACACCTCTTTGCATCTGTGCCCCTCAATAGCATAAGGATATGTTCCAGAAAATTTGGACTTTTGGGAATACCACGTAACCCAATCGTTCTATTCGCATAACCAATCAATAAAAAAAAAAATTCTTATTCAAACGAGTCGAAGTTCACTTAAATCGGTTCAAAGTTGAAAAAATATGAGTACTTTTCAGTTTTGAGGGTAGCCGGATACGCTTCCGGCATTCTACGCAATGAAAAACAAGCAAAACTGCAGCCCCTCAACAGCAATTGAATGTTTTTTTTTTAATTTTTCAATTACATAGAATAAAGCTGTTTCCTTATAAACATTTTCTGATCTTTTACCTGCTATCCATCGACCTTTTGCTCTACAAGCAATGAAAAAAAAACGAATACTTAATCAAATTTCTCATTTTTTGTAATATAGCTAAAAATTAAAATTATTTTATATTCTGATATAATTAAGTTATTTTTGCAACTGATTATTTTGTTCAGTTGCAAAAATAACAAAGTTATAACAGAGTTTGTTCTGATTTATTTGTAACAAAACTAGTTACAAAAGATTATAATATATTTTGTTATAATTTAGTTTGAAAAAGTTTGAAACAGTCCATGTCATAACAAAATTATAACATAATTTGTTAGTTATATCACATTAAGATATAAATATGATATATTATTGTTATGTTCATCTAGTCGGGTATGGCCTCCACTTTAGCATCCTATTCTACATCATATATGACTTCGTGATGGCTGAGAATTCTATATATTTAGACCAACATGTGAGAATGCGAACTTCAGTTTCTCTCTTCCCTAATAGGTGTATTTTCAACTATTCATGTACCTATCTTTCAAATAGGTAGATCCGACTTCATCCTCTGGAACGACAGGGAAAACATGTGAAATACAAAATATTTCTGAAAAATCCCATTCAAAACCATCTACAATTTTGGATTCAGCTGTCTGTATTAGCTTCGTTCAAACAAGTTTATTCCATAAGTTTGACATTTTTATCATTGAAATTCACATGTCAAAGGCGGAATCTGGAACGTCCCTTTGAAAACCTTAAAAACCTTCAATATCGTCTGCTATGTTCTCGTTTAGATGTATGCAGGGTACTGCGCCACTTGGGCAGTGGCTGGTATTTTGGGTACTTTTCAGCTACAACTCAGTCAATTTCAGAAATTTAGCAAAACCTCGCGCCGCCCAGCAGGGACTTTGTTTTGTACACATTACAGCACCTCCATGTCACGTAATATACCACACCTCTTATCAAATGTGATACCGTAAGCGTACCATACTTTGCGCACCTAGGGCCTAACTTTGCGCACTTTTCAAAAAATCGTTAAACAGTTTTAGCTAGTGATATGGGGCATGCACTTTGTCTCAGTTTGGATGTAATGATAAATGGAAGAGGAAGACAAATTGATGAGTGAATATGCAGTTGCTTTCCCTCAAATGCTGTAAATAACGTTGTAGAATGACGTAGGTTTTGTTTCAAAATTTGTTTTAGTTTAGATAGCAATACCATAAAGTATTTGTGCACTCTCAATAATACAATAATAACCAAACTTGTTCCACAACAGAATGTAATATTGAAATGTTATTTAAGGGCTGCATACCAATTGCTTGGTCATAACAAAACAAGATTGTCCAACAAAACATGTTATGGAAACGTAATGCCTTGATAATTCAATAATAACAAAACAAGATATAAAAACAGGTTTTGTGATTTCGTAGTTATTAATTTGATATTCCCCTCTGCTCGGGTTCGATGTCTTCTCCTGGAAATACTAAAGGATTTTTTTCCTGGGATTTCTCCAAATATTTTTTATTGGATTCCTCCAGGAACTCCTCTTGGGATTACTGCTGCTTCTAACGTATCATGAATGCCTCTTAGGTCTCCTCCAGAAAATTCTTAATGTGATACCTTCAGGAATCCTTCTAGGGATTTCCCCTGGCATTCTTGCTAGGATCCTTCTAGGTAGTTTTCCTAGGATACTTCCAGAAATGCCTTTGATTCTCCCAGGCATTTTTTCAAAGACTCATCCAGGAATACCTCTAGAGTTTTTATTCATGGATTACTCTAGAAACTAATCATGGTATTACTCCTGGAATTCCTCTTGGCCTTTTTCAAAGAATTTCTGCTGAAGTAATCCTGATACAAATCTTTAGAGGCATCCCTAAACGAATTCCGGGAATAATTGAAATTTCCAGAGAAATCCTAGAAGGTATTACTAGGGAAATCTCTAGTGAAATCCTATAGGATTGTACGGGAAAACTTTTAAATAATTAGAAGGCACAGAATCTTGCTGATTGTCAAATTGTGAGATGAATTTTCGAAAAAATAAACGAGTTCTGGTGGGATTCAAACCCACGACTACGTATTCGCTAGACCGTAGTGTGGCCAACAGGGATTGGCGGCATGCACCGTGCGGTGCGAAAAAAGCGTGTGTTTCACACAATCGCAAGTGCTCGTCTCCCGTTTTGCCGAGAGACAAGAGACGTATAAGTGAGAGCTTTCGTAATTGTGCGAGAGACAATCACAGCACTAGCTCTACGGCGCAGGGAGTAATGCGCGGTGCTTGGGACTGTGCTTGTCTCCAAACAGAAAAAATCAATTATTAATTAATTGAAGAGTTTGTGGTTTCGGCAAAGTTGTTAAGCTTCACAGTTAAAATAAAAATGTAATTTTAAGTTTATTTACATGCACATATTTGGAGCATGAAAATAAATGCAAAATTCCATCGAGCTTTAAATTTACACGACTTGGAAAGGGAAGCGATTCGTGTAAAATTAAACGTCATTGAATTTTACACGAACCGCAGCACGCGGTCCGACGACGTCATGATTTGTTTGTTGTCTTTTGTTCCCACCGTTCCCACCGTTCCCATTGAAAATACATTCCCCTCCCGGGTATCATTGGCAGTGCAGCAGTAAATGAACACACAACAGCGTGAGATTCGGGATTATTTAATTCTTTTATTCTGAGACTAGAGGTGTTTTGAATTGATATCCTGCCGCACACACAATCATGTTTCCGAAAGAGTTGAGTTTCATCACTTGTCCAGGTCGCAGGGCAATAAATTTGAAAGCGGACTTGCTTCCTCCGATAATCACGCTCAGTTGCTGCCGCCAGGAACTACAAACCGATGTGGGTTTCGCGCTTTTGGCTGTGTGTGTTTTGGGATAAAACTCTTGATATGCATTTACGAATGGAAAACACTGATTCTGCTTACCTCAAGTTTTAGTCCACTAGTACAAACGATGGAATTTGTCGCTCTCATGCATTTTCACTACTTTTGACAATTTGTTCAATGAATTTGAAGGCTGGGAAGTGAAATATGCGGCTCACAAACGAAGATGGTTCGGTTGAAGATTTTATCCCTCCGCCATGACTGTTTTCGACTTGACTGATATTTACTAGTTCATGTAAAATTCAAGTTGTCTTCGTTGAAAAATAAGGGTATATCGATTTATTTTTACAATGACTGAAAATCAAATAAATAAAATTGTAAATTTAGATTGAAATGCATGCTCCAGATTTGTGCATGGATTTTAATAGAAAATTAAATCGAACACAAGTTTCAACTCGTGTACATTTACATTACAATCAGATTAGAGCTCGTTGAAATTTAATTAATTTTTGCTGTGTTGTCAAGGGCTGACAAGTGATGGGTCGTTTGATTCGATTTTTTTCCAATCATGCGTAGTATCAAGCCAAGTGCAAAGCACGGAGACAAGCACCGAGAGAGTGCATACGATAGAGCGTGAGAAACAGGAGAGCTCCAGCGCGCGGCAAAGTAAGCGAGCAACACACAACCGATTGCGCGTACTCGTCTCCTTCTAGTTTGTTGTGCTGTCTCGTAGCAGAGTGTGCATCACGCAAAGAGTTTCGAGTCGCACCCTATCCCTGGTGGCCAATTCTTTGAGGACTGCTTCGGCATGGTTGTTTTGTTTTAATTTCTTAGATAGTGTCAATGGAATTTAATCACCAAATCTTTGGATGTTTTTTTTATAATTTCAATGGCTATTCCTCTGAAATTATTTCAGCAATTTCTTTTTCAGTTATTTTGCAAATTTCTCAGGCAACTTTATCGTGATTATTTATGTAATTCTTTATGATTTAATTGTATTTATATTTATTGCTTCCGCAAATTGCTGAATTGGAAATTCACAAATTCTAAACTGGGCCTGCTCAAAGAAAATCCTTTGAAATTCACGAAAAACTTCCTGACTAATTCCCAAAGAAATTGTCGAAAAAAATATCGAAATAACCTTAAAACTTTCAAAGTATTTGCCAAAAGAATTCATATAAGAATTACCAGATAAATTTCTGAAGAAAATATTAGGCCTTTTTGAAGAAATGGGCCAAATTCAATCTCAAAATAAATTGCCGACATATATTCTATAAAAAATTCCATCACAAAAAAAAGCTCAAAGAATTCTCCGAAGACACCGAAGGAATTTCTGAAAAATAAAATTAGAAAGAACTCCAAAAGAAATTTCCGTAGAATCACCGTGACAGAATTAAAAAAAAAACGCCAATTTTTTCAAATAAATTCCTGAAGGAAATTTCTAAACAATTTGACAAATCAATTTCCAAAGGAACTATCGGAGAAGTTCCCAAAGCAATGATCGAAGTTTCCAAAATAATTGAAATTCCAAAATGAATTTTCAATGCAAGTATGTAATATCGAAATTTCCGAAGGTATTCCGAAATCATCTTCTGTAAGAGTTCCTTACATAATTACTGAAGAAATCTAGAAGAAATTGTCTAAAGAATTTTCAATAAAATTATAGAAGCCGTCTATGAAAAAATAGGCGAAGGAATACCGAATGGCATAGATAATGAAAATCCAAAAAATCGACGAAAATAAAAAAAAAAAAGTAGAATGACTTGCCGAAGAATTTCCAGAAAAATTGTGAGGAAGTTCCCAGAGTCTTTGTCGAATGGATTACCAAAGGCTTTACCAAAAGAATTCCCAAAGTTATTACCTGAAAAGTAATTTGGAGAATTTTAAAAAAGCAAATATCAATAGAATTGTTGACATTAACAAAACAATGCTTGAAAGACTACTGAAAAATTGGCGAAGGAACTCCCGAAAAAACATTTCAAAGGATTAGCCATTGAAACAAAAAGCCAAATAAGCTCCTACTGGAAATGCCGATGAAATTTTCAAAGGATGCGTGAAATAATTTTTTAAAGAAAGATCCAAAGATATTACTAGAGAAATTTGTCAAATCCAAAAGAATTACTGAGATAAAAAAAAAATAAATAAATTTCAAAACAATTTCCAAATAAATTACCGGGAATAATCCCTAAGGAATTACCGATAGAATGTTTTGCCGAAAACATAAATTTCTTGTATTACACATACAAACCAGACTCGATTATCCGAAATGTAATTTTCCTGTAAAAGTATTTTCATGTACACGTGGTAGTGTTCAACTAATAAGACAAAAACACTGTCGCCATTAATCCTGATTTTGCAATTTTAAGTATTTATAACTTTAACAATTGTTCTTGAAAACTATTTTTATAAGAGTTGTTATCATGCAATAAAACAAAGAGGATGTCACGATGAATACAAGTTACACGCAATTTTGTATTTTAGTTTCCGAGATTTACACTTTTAATAATTGCCCTTGTACATGTATTCTAACGGACCTGAATGTTTTCAATCTACACAACAAAGGGGTTGTCGCAAGGGTTGTCGCGATGATTGTTAAGTTCAAACTGAAAATACAAATTCCATGTATTATACGCAACCAATTTATCAAGTTTTCATACCTCCATGGCGGGGAAAGTGTTAAATCAGTACAACGAATCGAATTTTCCAAAAAAGCTATTCTTTGTGGGCTCATTTTTCTCGCGACTGAGAAATTGAGGGTGGATCCATAGGCTATGGATCGGTGGTGGATCGGTATTTCCTTTTACAAAAAAAAAAACAACCTGGAAGCCACTGAATCTGGCACCCCCTAGGCACCCCCTAGGAAAAAATCCTAGATACGCCAATGTTTATGGACAGCCCCTTACGGTTTTTTCGCGCCCGTTGACAGCTGGTCCTTAATCGCGCCCGGAAATGGTCTTCAGTCGTGTGTTTTCAACTTTGTTTTAACGGATTTAAAGTACACAAAACTGATGGTGCAAAAACTTTGAAATGTTGCTGCTTCGCATAGTTTCATCCTGTTTCGTTGGAGTGTTTGTACTTTGCATACAGAAGGTGTCTGAAATCTACGAGCGCGCTAAATGTTGCCTTGAGAAGTGCTTTGTTTGTGCCAGTGTAGTCAGATCAAATCACTTCCGATAACTGGACATCAACCTCGACACTGGCCCGTGGGAGACCAAAAAGGAAAACATCTTTACTTAGAAGAAAATAGTGGAAGAGAAGAAATGGACCAGTGATGCAACCTATTCACCAGTTGTTGCTGCCCTACAATTGGCGAAATCGAGCGTTGCTGCTTATTATGCTACGTGTATTTTGTGTTGTGTGTTTGTGGATTTTAAATACATAATTGTCATGTTCAAATAAACGCTTTTAAGCAGGAAATGTATTTGTTTTGCTGTTTTTATACAAACTTCTCCGCTCCTCTATCATTAGAAATGTCCTCCCATAAGTATGCTACCAGTCCCGAAAAATAAACCTTCCACTGATCTCAGAAACTCGTTAGAAAAACCCTGGGTCCAGACCCGAATTATTTTTATTTATTTAAAAGGTACACAAAATAAATGACTGTTTTAAACACTGTTTCAGATTATTGGTCCAACCATGATTATTTTTTGGTCCAACCAAAATCCGCGTTGGTCCAACCAGTAAGAAATTTCTAGAAGAATTTTTGGAAAAATCTCAAAGAAAACTCCCTGGAGAAAGTTTTGACAATATTTTCTTCAGTAATATTTGAAGAAATACATGAATGAGCACAAGCATGAACTTTTGTAGCAATGCTTAAATGAATTTCCCAGAGAATCCCTGAAGTAACCTCGAGCGAAATTTCTGAGGGGACGTATGAATCAGCTAGACGATGAATCTTGTTAGAAATTTCTTGAGAAACTTCTGAGGAAACTTCTGAAGAAACTTCTGAAGAAGAAGAAACCCTGAAAGAATTCCTGAAAAAAAACAATCGAGGAAATATGCAAAGAATTATAATTTCGTGCAAATGCGCGTTTGGAAACATTACAAAGGCTGCGCGGTGTATCATTTTCAGCGCACCACTCAATAGTTTGACCCGGATGGTACAGGGGGTTGCGAAAGTCCTCAGCAACCACAAGTTAAAGCGGGTCAGAAGGAGGACGCCCACTGGACCACAGTTGAGCGAAGGAAGAAGAAAAAACCGCATGCTGTACAGAAGCATAGCGACAGCAAGTCTAAGAAGCGTAGATGGACAGGACAGGCGCTTGTCAAGAGTCAAGACAGTCTTGAGGACAATGCGAAGCGACGCCAAGCTCGTGAATCTGGGAGCCAACATGCACAGTATTAGACAAGGTATTAGACGTACTCGCACTGGTGAAATGATCCTAGAGCTCAAGCACAGCAAGGAACGCAAGGGCGCCGCCTACAAAAATCTGACAGAAGAGGTCCTTGGTGAAAGGGTCGAGGTGAGGGCTCTTACAGTGGTGGCGATTCTGAAGGTGAAGAACCTAGAGTTCGTCACGGCACTGCTGCAACAGTGCGAGGTGCAGGGCCGGGTTCGGCAAGGACATGGTAGCCTTGATACAGCTACCTGTGCCGGACGTGAACAAGTCAGTTAAAAAAGGGAAGATCAAGGTGTGCTGGACAGTATGTCATCTGACCTTTCATAAGCCCCCGGAGACTTGCTTCAGGTGTATGGAACCAGGACACAAATCATGGGACTGCAAAGGCCCTGATAAGGATACTGTGCAGGAGAAACGGTGCCGAAAGCCATAAGGCATAAGTCTGCACGAGTTAACCTATTTGTCTGATTTGTATCTGTAAATCCGTGAAGAACAGGCTCCCAACGTGTAATCCAAGGTGTCCGGCCTTCAAGGAAGCAGTAGTGAAGAAATTTCAGTGCATGTAACGAATCTGAACCTGAACCATTTGGGACGCAGTCTAGCAACTGCTGTATCCAGCAGTCGCTGAGTGGGGGACGGATATCGCAATCATAGCGGACCCATACCGAGTTCCTGCAGGTAACGGCAATTAGGTCATGAATGGGTCTGAAAAATAAGGCGGCGATATGGACGACGGGTTAATACCACTTTCAGGTGTTGAGTCGACTACATTTGAGGGTTTCGAGGTCACCAGAGTAGACGGGGTCTTCTTTTGTAGCTGTTATGCGCCTCCGCGATGGTCGATCAAGAAGTTCACGCAGATGCTAGACTGTATGACGACCGTGCTGACAGGGCGAAGGCCGGTGGTACTAGCAGGTGACCTCAATACCTAGGTCGTGGAATGGAGAAGCGGAGTATTTTTAGTTGGCCTAACAAGTAGTTTTAAGTGAGGAGTAGACGATGACTACACACACAGCGTTCGCTACATTCTCGACTACAACAGCAGCAGGCAGCGGGCTGAGGAAGAGGCGGCTAGGCCAAGGCCAAGCCCTTGCAGGTGGAAGACATCATACTTCAACGAAGGGGAATTTAGGGAGATGCTCTGCCGAGAGCGAAATTTACTTGGTTTATAAAGTGACGAGCTGGTAGCGGTGCTCTCGCGTGCGTGCGATGCGACCATACCTAGGCGAGTCCACCTTAGAAATGGGAGACCACCGGCTTACTGATGGACTCAAGCGATTGCGGACCTGCGCCACGCCTGCTACGGGCTAGGCGGCGAATGCAGCGAGCACGTTTTGAGGAAGAGCGAAACGAACGACGGGTGGTGTTCGCCGCTGCTAAAGCCGCGCTGAAGACCGAGATAAGGGCAAGCAAAAAGGCATGCTACTTTCCTGGTCTGTGTCAGAGTTCCAATGTGAACTCGTGAAGTGATGCCTACAGGATCGTGATGACTAAGACAAGAGGTGTAATGACTCATACAGAGCAATCTCCAGATGTGTCGGAGCGGTTCTTCGCAAGGCTTTTCCCGTGTCATGACCATAGTTTTTGAGGGGAAGGTGACCGATGTGGAACTTGCGGGGAGAGCAAAGTCCCTTAGCGTATTTAGGTAAGGCTCAAGGTCTGGACAGAGTTCCGAACCTGCCCTTAAGAATTGCTATTGCAGAGGCTCCTGAGCTTTTCAAATCCGCTATGCAGAAATGCCTGGACGAGGGAGTCTTCTCAGAGCTTTGGAAGCGACGGAGTCTGATATTTATAAACCACCCGGAGACCCGACGGCATATAGACCAACCTACTTGAGCTGCACTGCGGTGAAGGTGCTTGAGAAGATCATCTACATGTAGTGAGTAGAGGTGGTAGAGGTATTGATAGAAACAAAGTACAAGGCTAAGGACGGGCCTGGAATTGAACTTAGGACTTCAGGAGCGGTAGCCAAGACCACAAAGCCTCCCTTTTATGAAAATCCGCCAGTTTTTTTTTTATTCTTAATCACTTAACCTAATTTTATAGCTCTATAGTCCACTGGGGCACTACGTGAGCAATTTCAATTGACTGCTGCACTTACATTTTGTACAGCGCCTAGATTCTTTTTTACTTTATCGAACTGGTAGCCTTTCTGCTGCTTTCATTTTTCTACTTTTATACCTGGTAGAATGATGAGCACAAGGATGATGATGGATGTCCGTTGTTCCTTTCCAGTTCGATTGGGGGTCCATTATGAGTAGCAGTTCGCCGATGTCCAGGTATCCGGGTCCGTTTTAGCCATGGGGCTCAGAAGAGGGTCAGTGTCAGTCGCTCTCGGGGGAAGAGCAACTGACGAAAAATTGCAAGTGCCGGGGCTGGGAATCAAACCCATGACCATCCGCATATGAAGCGAACGTGTGACCAACTACGCCACGGGCCCCGGCAATCCGCCAGTTGGTACATTATTTTGTCCACTACTGTAGGTACCAGCAAAAACTCATTACGAATTCGAAAGCCCCAACAAGAATTACGAGACATCTTCAACTCGTTTCTCTCTCCGAATATCGCGCACAGTGTTGTTGATTCACAGCGGCGCGGTGCAGCACGGCGGCGTAGTCAAGTGTGAATAAAAGTGCGAATTGAATGCGCCGTTATCGGCCAGCGACGACAACGCGACGACTGCGACAGCAGCAGCGGACTAAAAGTAGTTAATAGCTCTCGTTCCAAGTTGCCCAGTTGGGGAACAACTGTTACCTACCCGACCCGGAATGGGAGGGGGATGCTAGGACGTGGCCGCGACATCATTGCTGGTACATTCACACGAGTTATGCGCTTACATGCATTCCTTTGTTTTGTCTATGGAAGATTTACGGCCTTTCGATAGAGAAACTCACACGTAACAACGCTAATGGTGACGAGATTCATGAGGAAAAAGACTGCACGGTGGTGTGCTGCATGTGGGGTAGGTACCGGACGCCCATTTCACTGAGAACCAGACGCATTAGCAAGTTGTCAACGAACCTATTTGTAGTCGGTGAAAACTATTGGACGTGGCGGTAGGATTCATCTCAGAGTTTTATCGGTGAAGTCTGTGTATGGGGGATGCACTTGTATGTAGCTTCAACCGCGTAATTACTTGGGATGTCAATTAATAAGGTTTGGGATACTTTAGCAAATCATATATATTTGATCAATAGCGACACCGTCCAAATCCACGATTGCTACTCTACGTTACCCTTTAAACTTACTTTGACACCCTTCAAGATTTCTGATTTATAACCAATGCAGCAATCTGTTTCATAATAATGGTTTTACTAATTTTCCAATCCAATCAATTAAAGCTAATTGGCATCATGCACACACTCCACTAGAAGCCGGGGATCGGCACTCGAGCTCAAGCAGAACAAACAATGCATCGATTTGATTCGTGGGTTCTCACCCAGCAGTTTACTCGGTTGTCAGAGCGGATTAAGCAGCTAATTGATCGAATCGAAATTGAAATTAGCAGCAAGCAGTAACAATATCAGCAGTCAGCGAAGCGAATTAAAAATGAGCATTCGGTCTTATGGGTATCAAAACGGCATAAAAAAATGTTGCCACAGGAAGCTTACATTAACCAACAAAGATGGAGCAGACACAGCGGCACATTAGGGCGAGCTGAAATAATTAATTTTCCTTTTAATAAATCTGCGGTTAGTTTACACAGACGAATTTATCTCACTTGTCGATCAACAACCAACGGTGGTTTGGCTTTTGGTGGAAGACTTGCTGTAGCGGGTTTAATTTGTTTCAGCATTTGTATTTAAGTCCCCGTATTTAATTTCACACCGGTGTGAATACGTTTGTTTTTCCGTCAGGCCCCGAAATAACCACACTAACGATGGTAACGAGTTTGACAAGAGGATAAAGTAGACGGGGATCTGAATACGGAAGTGCAGCAATGAAACATGAGCAATAGCATGAACACATATTAGCGTTAGATGGGCGAGTTCGGTAATATTTGCCAAGCACCACAGTGATGTGATGACTAATCGCCGGCCACTACCTTTCTTTGCTGTTGAATTTCAAAAGGGCTAACATGACATAAGTTGGTAATGCCCATACAGGTACTGCAATTTGGGATGAGCTTATTGTCAGTCGGGGATAATTACATAAAACTCCACTAGCAATCATGGACTCGACTCAGTACGTGGTTCGCAGGAGAAGATGGAATTATCCTGCCCTACAACACCTACCCCGGAGCAGCAAATGATTCATGACAAGCACGTGACTTACCCCAAAGCAGTTCAGAACTCTTAGGAAGTTGCAAAATGATGAATGTTTAATTACAGGAATGATGTTTTAATCCTGAAGCACAAGCTGGATCCGAGAGCGCGTCCATTCGATCTCAAACCATAAACATCAGAAAATCGTTTCTAGACAACAAAACCTACTCAGGAAGGAGACAGCTGGAATCAGCTACAGTGCTATGACCAAAAGCGTGAAGGTCGGGGTAATACCCAAAGAATTTCTCACCGTCCAATTACACTACAGCTCACCTAGATCTTCTACAAGAAGCACTTCAGCTCAGAGTAATTGAACAACGAAACTGGCCGATATAACCTAGATTCGACAACCTTATCTACAAGTCCGGTTACATGGTTCTAATCTTTCAAAAGGTGCAAAGCTAATAGCAATAGATGACATGGTGATTCCCCTTCCTGACATGATCGGAGCATACTTCCCAGAAAGCTCCAGTCATAAAGACGATCGCATGAAGGCTCCCACAAATAGAAATCCAATTATTTGGCGTATTGTGAAACGATTCATTTGGAAAGACAATCATGTCGAATAAATCTTCACAGTATAGGATGCAGCGCGGGAAAGTTCCCAGGTAACCAATAAGCATTTGAATAAGCCGTATTTCTGTTTTATATTTGCATTAGACCTACTTACTGCCGTATCATAGCAGTTCGACTGCTAAAGTGCTTTTATCAACAATTGAAGTGGTACTTAGAATCTGACAGCAGTTTCGTAGCATTTCAACAGACATTGGTCAACAGGCATTATAACTGGTACTTTATTGCCATGAAACTGCTAAGAGAGATGAGTGATGCTAAAACCACAACACATTACCACGTTCTAGTTTACGTGCCACGACTGTAAGAGTCATCATTATTCGCATGTCCTGTCCAGTCAATCATAGGTAACAACAAAGAAAATAAATGGAAAACATGTTTTGGTAAATCAATTCCATGGTTGGTTTCCTATGATCGATTTTATTATCAGCACCTGCCGAGCTCATAACATAACGAAGCAACTGCCGATGTAATACTCATGCCTTAAATAGATCAAAAATCCAACGCGCTTTATCTGATTATCTTTAGTTTACCCTGTAGCGTAGTTCAGCGCCATTGTCAACCCGCGAATAGAGGGATCGAACTCCAATTTGGCCGAAAGCAGCAAAAAAAACAGCAACGGCCGTTCAGGCCGTACCCCAAGCCTCAAAAGTTCCACAGGAGAGTGAGAAAAAAGAAGAGAAAGGGAAGCCGTAAAATGTGCAGGGTACAATATTTGTTTTTATTTTTGACAATCTGGTGGATAGGAAGGATAAGTATTTAATCAGCCGTATATTGGGCCAAAACCTGCATTTAATTAGCACTAATGGCGCATTTACGGCAAATTAGCATTTAATGACCTGCTGGGAATTTTCAAAAATTACGTCCATAATTTTTTGGGCTTTTCAGACTCCCTTGCTTTTTTTGTATTGTAGTGTGATGAATCGGCAAAGTTAAATAAACGTCCACGCGGATGTTTATATCATAACAATCAAACAGGCTATGCACTTTGTGTGGCCTGCTTAATCGTGCAACTAAGCACAACAGAATAAACCATACGCCACCGAGCGTTGGTCGGTTGCCACGAAAAGCAAATTGAATAAATCATTCGGATTCCGAGCCCAACAGCTAACGGGTGTACACTTTACTCTGAAGAGAACTCCAACTTAGTACATGGCTACCTAAGACAGGTTTTGCCTTCTCCGCAGCAAAAGTGTGAAAGTGATACAGTTCGGTAAAGTGTATTCCAATCACATTTGAAAATGGGTTGGTTTTCAAGTGACGAGATCGTCACTACGAATCAAATGGGACCCAGTGAAGAACACCATCAAACGCAAGCGGTTGCGCTTTGCATTTTAACAGTTATTGCGGGTGCGTACGTGCTAATAAAACTACTACTGAAGTTGCACAAATCACACACGGAACGGCTGGCAGAAAGAGCCGCTCGACGAGCCGCTGCCCATCCAATCTAACAGTTATAAGGAAGTGTCGAACTTTACTGTACTGTGTGGAGTAGTTGAAATAAATAATAACATTTTTATTGGAAACATTAAGTGCAAGTGACTAAGTAACTATACAATGACGGAACACAAGATAAACAGTTTAGTGTTCACATTGTGTTACACACAAATCAGCAGCAGCAGCGATCTCCAACGGAATGCAAACGAACACCAGGAGTTCGATTGTGGAACTTCGAGATGACATAGTGGACATACTCATGTGGAAAATCGAACACTACTAGTGGCAGTGCAGACGAAGAAACAACATAACAAACGGGTCATCCGGCAACATGGAGCCGACCCCAACAAGGGCGCAACATGGAGCGACCCCAACGTAGCTTCGTCGTTGCTGCTGAGACTTGCAGATGATATACTAGCGTGAGTGATGATTTAATTTAATAGTTAAAAATAAATAAGTACCGAAACAATTTAGTTAAAATGGTGTATTCAAGTGGTGTTTGACATTGTAATATTCAAAAATGTGTGACTTACTGAAAGATCTTGTTTGAAAGTAAATTACCAAATCTCATAAATCCTGTACGAGAATTAATTATCCGGAAGCCTAACAGTGACCTCATCCGATTTTAAAAAGAAGAGAGTTAAATGGAAAAAAATGTTGTCAAAAATATAGAACAACTTGCACTTACTTTGAGAAATCTGAGGAAGGCACCAAACAGGAAATTTTTGAGGAAAACACTAGTAGACAAGTTAGTAAAGGCTCGTAATCTTTATGAAGCAAATTTATACCTCTTAGACGAATTCGAATGTTCTAATCAAAAAATCCTCTTAAGAAAATCCAGAGATATTTTTAGTGAAATTAAAATTTTTATCGACGTGCGACTTGATAAGGCCAAACATCTCATACGTTTTAAAACAATTGTAAAACTTATCATTATTGTCGAAAAATTATACCGCAATAACAAGATGACAACTCCGAAGGTGGACCTTAAACTTGGAACCGCAGTGGTCCAAGTTTATGATGGAAGCCAAGAAGGCCTGAGTCCATTTATTGACTCAGTTGGCTTATTCGTAGACACGGTCAAAGTGGAATTTGTAACTGTCAATCAGCTTTCGAACAACTCCGTAATCACCTACTCTCACCACCTATATTAAGTTACCCTGACTTTTCGAAGAAATTCTATCTAACCACAGATGCCTCAAACGTAGGCTGTGGTACAATACTATCACAAGTAATTGATGGACAAGACCTACCAATAGCTTACGCAAGTAAAGCTTTTAACTCGGCAGATTCCAAAAAACCTACGATTATGCAGGAAATGATCGCTATCCATTGGGCTATCGATTATTTCAAGCCATATTTGTATGGACGGAAGTTTATAGTACGAACAGATCACAGACCACTGGTGTTCCTTTTTGGTATGAAAGAGCCAACCAAAAAACTAACACAAATGCGTCTGGATCTCGAAGACTATGACTTTGAAATAGAACATATTAAAGGAACAAATAACGTAGGCGCCGATGCATTATCTAGATTAATGTCATCTGACGACCTAAAAAATAGAACAATACTCATGGTTAACACCAGATCCATGACTAAAAAGAAATCAGCTAAAGCCAAGGATGACGTTTCCACATACACGAAGCCTGATCAACTTCTAGTTAGCGAAGCTGTCATTTTAAAGGAAGCTCGAAATTCTTTTAAATTAACAACAAATCTCAGTAACAATATAATGGAATTCCAAATAAAAAGCGAGAATTATAAAAAGACGCATGCAGCAATACAATTCAATTACAAAAATGAAAGTCAGACACTCGAGTCTGCTCTTTCAAAATTGAATGAAGTTATGACAAATTTAAAGATAAAACAAATCGCCTTATCATTGAGCGATCCATTATTCTCGCAAATCACAGTAGAACAATTTAAATCAATTGCTACAAAAATTATAAATAGTTTTGAAATTTTACTCTTCAAACCTCCAAGACAAATAGAGTCAAAAATGGAAGTCGAAAAAATATTGCATGATTTTCATAATAGCTCAACTGGAGGCCACATAGGACAGCATAGATTGTACCTAAAACTACGAGATCTATTCCAATGGAGAGGAATGAAAGGTTCTATCGCAAAATTCATAAAGGCCTGTGAATTTTGCAGAAAGAACAAAGTCAGTAAAAGAACAAAAGAAGCATCTATTATCACATCTACACCTCAGAAACCATTCGATGTGATCTCTATCGATACGGTCGGACCGTTACCCAAAACAAGCAGGAATAATCGTTACTGTATCACTTTACAATGTGACTTATCGAAATTCGTTATAATAATCCCTATACAGAATAAAGAATCTAATACTATTGCTCGTGCATTAGTAGAAGATTTTATCCTTAAATATGGTAACTTCTTGGAGCTAAGATCTGATAGAGGAACCGAATATTGCAACGAAGTTCTTCAGCAGATCAGCAAAATTTTAAATTTCAAACAAACCTTTTCAGCCGCCTATCATCCAGAGACGATCGGTGCATTGGAGAGAAATCACAGATGCCTAAACGAGTATCTGCGATCATTCTCAAATGAACACCATGACGACTGGGA
Source organism: Aedes albopictus (assembly GCF_035046485.1). Classification (NCBI taxonomy): domain Eukaryota; kingdom Metazoa; phylum Arthropoda; class Insecta; order Diptera; family Culicidae; genus Aedes; species Aedes albopictus. The sequence continues at coordinate 120,435,736 of NC_085137.1, read as the reverse complement.
TGATTGAGTTGGTTTCTACACTTTTGTATACAATACAACCCCGCATACAGATTCTAATCTTACACCGTTCGAATTAGTCTATGGAAGGAAACCAAATTTACCGCAAGATCTGATGAACAACAGAACTATAGAACCAGTTTATAATATTGAGCAATACATGAATGAATTGAAATTTAAATTACAAAAAAGTCAAACTATAGCAAGGGAACATATGATCAAAGAGAAAATTCAAAGAACTGCTGACCTAAATATCAATCTAAACCCAATCGACGTCTCATTAGGAGATTTAGTCTACATAACCAAGGAAAACAGGAAAAAATTAGACTCGTTTTATACAGGACCATATAAAGTTATAGAAACTAAAAATAGCAACTGCGTCATAGAAGATCTTGCAAAAACAAAAAAAATAGAAGTTCATAAAAATAGATTAATAAAGATGTAAAAAAAAAAAAAAAAAAAAAAAAAAGAAAAAAAAAAAAAAAATGGAAAGGCAGCCAACTTATATTATAATTGTTTAAATAATTCCAGTACATCAAATATAAAATAACAGAACATTGTCAAACTATAAATTAATCATATTTTGTCAATTCAAATAGTCATACGACGAAATTCATTGTAACCAATAATCTAAGCAAGCAACCGAACAACGCTCAAGGTCATGAAAATTCCAAATCCATTTTTTCCAAATTAATACGAGTGTCTGAATCCTCACGCCACTCTTTTCCAAAAGGGGGAAGGTGTAGTGTGATGAATCGGCAAAGTTAAATAAACGTCCACGCGGATGTTTATATCATAACAATCAAACAGGCTATGCACTTTGTGTGGCCTGCTTAATCGTGAAACTAAGCACAACAGAATAAACCATACGCCACCGAGCGTTGGTCGGTTGCCACGAAAAGCAAATTGAATAAATCATTCGGATTCCGAGCCCAACAGCTAACGGGTGTACACTTTACTCTGAAGAGAACTCCAACTTAGTACAGTATACTCAATACATGAAGTGTCACACTTCTAGAGTCTCACCAACCCCTCTTTTTAGAATAGTCATATTTAAAGACCCCTAACATGGATAGCGTAAGCATGAACTTGAACAACCATGCGCCTCCTTGGAAACTCGACTGATAGTAACATCATTGCAAACAAGAAAAACTGGAAGTTTCAAAAGCTAGACTTTACCAATACTGGCGTGAGTGAGAAATGGACAAATTGGAGTGGAATTTGCGAAAAAGTTCTAGTCCTCTCGGTGAGCCTGGAACTCACAACTCCTACTCACTAGACAGACGCGTTGCCAACTACACCATGAGAAGACCCGAAGATGTAGTGATTAGCCTGAATTAAAGTTTCGCTCGAAATTTTGAGGTTCTCTTTTCCACAGACCAATTTCTTTCGGATGAATTAGATGTTGGGCCATTTTCTCTCACTTTGTCATTATGGACATTGTTTCCCTACATTGAGCGAATTGTGAAACACCACTTCCCTGATTCAAACCCTGAGTCGAGCATCGGCGATCAAGACACTGCAATTGCTATCTCAAATCCACAAATCCAATCATGGGATTCAGAATCTTAGAAAAAGGTTTTCACTTGGGCTAAAACTCCTGATTTTGGCGGAGAAGAACGCAGCGAGGGCGGTAATGCTGCAGCAAGGGACCCGACAGAACGAGGAACGTTACAAACAGAAGCGGAAACAGCAGACCCGCCTCTTTCGGGAGAAAAAGCGCCGCATGGAAGAAGCGGAGTGTGAAGAAATAGAACTGCTGTGTCATTCCCAAGAAACACGGAAGTTCTATCAGAAGCTTAACGCATCCCGCAACGGCTTCGTGCCGCGAGCCGAAATATGCAGGGGTAAAGACGGAGGTCTCTTGACGGACGGACGTGAGGTGATCGAAAGGTGGAAGCAGCACTTCGACCAGCACCTGAACGGCGAAGAGAACGTAGGCACGGGTGCCCACGGCGACGGAGGAAACGACGACGCCAGTGCAGCGGAGGACGGAAATGAACCAACTCCCACGCTGAGGGAAGTTAAGGATGCCATTTACCAGCTCAAAACCAACAAAGGGGCTGTTCATAAACCACGTAGACCAAAATTTGGCCATCTCAGACCCCCCCTCCCCCCTCGTACACTTTTGTCCATACAAATTTTTTTAAATTTGTATGGAGCGTAGACTTTGGCCAGACCTCCCCTCCCCCCAAAAAGTCTACGTGGTTTATGAACGGCCACAAAGCAGCTGGTAAGGATGCACAGATAAAAATAATGAGATTTACACGTCATGTAAACTTCATTTTAGTCATGTAAACTTACTGTTATGATGGTTTACATGATATATCATGTAAATTTGCGTTATATATCATGTAAACACTCAGAGTCATGCTGAATTACATGACATATAATGTAAGTTTACATGATATTTTATGACATTTACATGATATGTCGTGTAAACTTCTGTGATATCCCATGCTCCAATCATGTGCATCATATGTCACACAATTTTGCATTCTTTTTTCGATCTGTGTGGTGTCGCAGCTGAACTTATCAAGATGGGCCCAGAAAAGTTGGCCACCTGTCTGCATCGGCTGATAGTCAGGATCTGGGAACCCGAACAGCTACCGGAAGAGTGGAAGGAAGAGGTAATCTGCCCCATTCACAAGAAAGGCGACCATTTGGAATGTGAGAACTTCAGGGCGAACACTATTTTGAATGCTGCCTACAAAGTGCTATCCCAGATCATCTTCCGCCGTCTGTCACCTAAAACGAATGAGTTCGTGGGAAGTTATCAAGCCGGCTTCATCGACGCCGGCCGACAACGGACCAGATCTTCACCGTACGGCAAATCCTCCAGAAATGCCGTGAATACCAGGCCCCAACGTATCACCTGTTCATCGACTTCAAAGCGGCATACGACAGTATCGACCGCGCAGAAATATGGAGAATCATGGACGAAAACGGCTTTCCTGGGAAGCTGACTAGACTGATTAAAGCAACGATGGACGGTGTGCAAAACTGCGTAAGGGTTTCGGGTGAATTATCCAGTTCATTCAAATCTCGCCGGGGGTTGCGACAAGGTGATGGACTGTCATGCCTACTCTTCAACATCGCTCTGGAAGGTGTGATGCGACGAGCCGGGCTCAACAGCCGGGGAACGATTTTCATAAAATCCGGTCAATTTGTGTGCTTTGCGGACGACATAGACATTATTGCCAGAGCATTTGGAACGGTGGCAGAGCTGCACACCCGCCTGAAACGCGAAGCAGCAAAGGTCGGACTGGTGGTGAATGCCTCAAAAACAAAGTACATGCTGGTAGGCGGAACCGAACATGACCGGTTCCGTCTGGGTAGTAATGTTACGATAGACGGGGATATTTTCGAGATGGTAGAAGAATTCGTCTTCCTCGGATCCTTACTGACGGTTGACAATAACGTGAGCCGTGAAATTCGGTGGCGCATCATCAGCGGAAGTCGGGCTTACTACGGGCTCCGGAAGAAACTGCGGTCGAAAAATATTCACCCACGCACCAAATGCACCATGTACAGAACGTTAATAAGACCGGTGGTCCTCTACGGGCACGAGACATGGACCATGCTCGAGGAGGACCTGCATGCACTCGGTGTTTTCGAGCGACGCGTGCTAAGGACGATCTTCGGCGGTGTGCAGGGGAACGGTGTGTGGCGGAGAAGGATGAACCACGAGCTCGCTGCACTCTACGGCGAACCCAGCATCCAGAAGGTGGCCAAAGCCGGAAGGATACGGTGGGCAGGGCATGTTGCGAGAATGCCGGAAAGCAACCCTGCAAAGCTGGTGTTTGTAACTAATCCGGTTGGCACAAAAAGGCATACAGGGCGCAGAGAGCACGATGGGCGGACCAGGTGGAGCGTGACCTGGCGAGCATTGGACGCGACCGAAGATGAAGAGCGGCAGCCACAAACCGAGTATTGTGGCGTACTATTGTTGATTATGTCTTGTCTTGAATGTGATGTTGTACAAATAAATGTATGTATGTATGTATGTATTTAAAACTCCTGGTTTTGACAAAATATTTCGTTAATCAAAAAGAGGAGAAATCACTGATTCCATCCTTGGTAGATATTTTCAGAGCCAGCCTAATTTTGCAACATATACCTAACTATTGGCGACCAGTACGGGTTGTCTACATTCTGAAGGCAGGAAAAAGAAACCAACCCTAAAACATTTTGGACGATAAGTTTACCTTCAGAAATGAGCATGAGCATAGATGACCGCACAATTCGTAGTTGCTACTCCGTGATTGACCAGAACAATCGAAATTGCACAAGGAACCAATGAATAGGGCTTAGGACTAGCTTACTATTCTCAATGTACACAGTTCGAAAGCTCTCAACTTTAATAGGGTCAATAACGGCGCCGGCCACGTCCTTACGGTCATCGAGGATGGGAGGGAATGTTAGTAAGACAAACGTTGTTATAAAGACCGCGAATCGCTGCATCTCCACGTTTGTCTCAGGAAGGATTTTTTTTTGTTATTGTGCGTTTAGCACTAAATTGATTTCCGAAAAAACTTCATTGACTTTCGCTGCCTTTCCTATGCGTTAAACATAACGTCGGAAGTAGTGCGCTGTATAGTAAATCTGGTTTTCTATACAGCGCACTACTTCCGACGTTATGTTTAACGCATAGGAAAAGCAGCGGAAGTCAATGAAGTTTTTTCGGAAATCAATTTAGTGCTAAACGCACAATAGTAGGGTAAGGTACATTGTCAGTCCGGGAGTCACCTATGGTTGGTGATATGATTTGACAATGGATCAATATACACAAACCGCCGATAACAACCGACCACTTTTCGACGCAAAAACTTGCAAAGAAAATTCTATCGCGCGTCTCCACTCCACTAGGGAGCAGAAACCTTTAGTCTATTCCACACAGAAATACACTGAACGCGACTCACTTGTCGGCGCCCGGATTTTTTTTCGACCGGCGAGCCCGAACTAACACTTTTCACTCTTTTGTGTAAATGCAAAAAATGAAAGAAAATATTTATTATCAACTAAAAGTGTATTGGAAACTAGCGCGACGGGAAGCGAAAAATTCGGAACCGACTCGATCCACGACGCGTCCACCGCACACTCACCGCCGTCGAAATGCTCACTTCGGAATACAAAATAGAAAGAGAAAAAATCGAACCACCGAAGCAAACGCGCGCGAACTGGCACCCGGACGAAATTCTACTACACACTCGCGACAAGTTTACCTTCAGAAATGCTTAAAATCCCTCAATGCCTAAAAGGTACTATTTACATTTATCAACCATCAATCATCATGATAGATTTGATATTTACATTCAAATGAAAAACATAAAATTCGAAACATGCAAAGTCTTACGCTTAATAAGTGTTATGAACAGAAGGTACGGTAAAAATTTCAGAGGAATCGATAAACTCTAATGAGGTGCTCAACGAGCATGCATTTAGTTTGGGAAAACTTCCTCAAATCAGTGGCGTAGCTGTGTTTGTGATGCTGTTTGAGCAAAACTTTGGGCAACAGTGTTGTTGTTTTCTCCATTTCTTGTAATATAAACAACGTAGTTATCCAAAGTTTTGCTCAAACAGCATCAAATTAGGCAAGGAATCATAATACCCACGCTTTTTGCACCATTTTATTGCAGAAACAAAGAACTGACCTTCTCACCATACTAAAATTCAGCTCATTACTACAAATCTAGTACTACTACATCGAACGTGCCCCATTGAGCTTACATATTTACGAAATGTGAGTGTCAAATTAAGAAAGGTATGGGGCTGTCCATTAATTACGTAAGAGTTTATGGGGGGAGGGGGGATTTGAGAAATCTTACGCGCCATACAAAAATATTTTGGTTCTCATACAAAAAATCTTACAAGGGGGGGTGGGGGTGTCGAAAAATCGTTAAAATTCCCTTACGTAATAAATGGACAGCCCCTATTATTGAACATCGAAAACCCCTCCCAGAGCTAATTTCTGGTTACGCCACTGCCTCAAATGTATTGCTGTGTGCGTTCAAGATGCAAACGGTGCCCAAATGCGCTTCAAACGCGGTAACACATGTTACCAAAGGCAACGTAGCAACCATAGCCAATATCACCGCCAACCTAGGATTCGAAAGCACTGACATCGGGTTGCTTGTTAGAAAATCTTACCGCATTTGGTGCTCCCGCATTTGATATTTGAATTTTGAATGCACACAGCAATATGCAGAATTGCAGAAATCACAAGTTTTAGATTTGTGTCGGGTTTCCAGTTAGTCTAGTGGTTAAGGCTTTGAATCGCCATTGCGGAGACGGCGGGTTCGATTCCCGTTCCGGTCGGGAAAATTTTCTCGACTCCCTGGGCATAGCGTATCATTGTGCTTGCCTAACAATGTACATGCAATGGCAGGCACATAATTGCTCAAAGAACACTAAATCGAAGAGATGCAGGGCAAGTTCGTTCCAATGGAAACGTAGAGAAGAAGAAGAATACTATCTTGTGTAGTGAAGTGGATCTGGTGTGATGGTTAAATCACGTGACTATCACGCCGAGGACCTGGAGTCGAATCCCACTCCCGATAAACTCGCAAAATGTGAGTTCTTCCTTCGGAAGGGAAGTAAAGCGTGGGTTCCGAGATGCTCCAAAAGATTTTCCCAACATTTCAACCACGGCTTTTCTCGGAATTTCCTGAGATTTCCACCAGAACTCTTCCTAGAATATCTACAGAGGTGTTCACGGTGATTTTCCGAAAGCACCTCCCGGAATTTCTTCCACAGGTTTCCTTGGTATTGTTCTCAGAGTTTCTCTGGTGGTTCTTCACGCAGATCTTTACAAAAGTTCCTTCGGGGATTTCTCTTAGTGGGTTCTTTAACGGATTTTCCCAACAATATTTTTTTGGGTTTTCGTTTTAGAGTTCCTCACGGGATAACTCCCTTAGTTTCTTCGAAAATTTCTCTCAAAGTTTTCCAGAGTTTCGGGTATCATTTATACCCGAAACTCCCAGAAGTTTTTTTTAATGCGTCCCATATATCCTCATTATTTCTACAATAGTTATTCTCGGAGTTTTTTTTTGAGCTGTAATAGACATCCATGGATAAGCTACTGTAGAAATTCTGGGCAGAGTTCCTCGAAAAACTCTGGAAAAAATTCCGGAGAAAACTACTGCGGAACTCCCGTGAGGTACGTTGGAAAGAATTGCAGAAAATAATTCAAGAGGAATCACGGAATAAACTCTGTAGCAATCCCATGATAAGCTCTGTAAAATATTCCACGAACATTTTATGGAGAATACACAAGATGAATTTTGGAAGAAATTTTGAGAGGGACGCTGAGAGCGAGACCTCCAGAAATCCTGCAAATTCCCTTCAGCTGGTTTATGACATTTTTTATTAAGAGCAGCTTCTAATGTAGCACATAAAAAAAACATCTGTTCTGCATTCCCCGAAGTGGATATCACGCCCAACTGAACATCCAATTGGTTAGTCTAGTTGCGAACGTTCAACGAAAAAAAAAAATCACAAGACAAACAATTATCCACTCAACCTCATTCCGAGGCAACTAGTTTTTTAAATGTTTCAACTCAGGTATCAGAAGGCCGGCTCCAGAGGCACGTTATCCTCCATTTGGGACATTTGTGCCATCGCCAAAATAACAGCCTATTTCATCATCTACCTGAGGGAAAAGGAAGGAAAAAGGATTTGGATGGGGATAGGGACAGGTAGGGAAATAGGAAAAATACCCTGGAAGAGGGTACTAACGCACAAGCGTACCACAATGGGTTCAAACAGCGCCCTGAAAAGGGCACTGTAATAACGCATAAAGCGAAAGAGAGCCTATAGCTCTTTACCACAGCGGGTTAAGAACAACAGAATATCCTGAAGATTCAGGTTTCTGAAGTCAGTTTCACTTAATAAGTGTTTACCGAATACTCGGAAACGCAGTTGCGCGAAAACTGGACAGTTACATATCAAATGATACGAAGTTCCATAATCGGATTCACAGCTATCACAGGCAAATGAATCAGCTTGCTGAATATTCGCCATGTGATAGCTGAGTCGGCAGTGGCCAGTCAATGCTTTGACCAGCATGCTGCAATTCTGCTTAGACAGATTAGTTAGATACTTCGCCACCCGTAGAGATGGCTCAGCACTATACAATTTGGTTTGACGACATGACTCCAAACTTTTCCAATATTGTCTGTGTTGAGTGACAGCCCAGGTGTGAATCTGAAGCTTAATCCAACACTTCGATATCGGAATAGCTGGCTCAGGGCCAATGAAGTCATGTGATGCTCCAGAGCGAGCTAACTCATCAGCCAATTCATTTCCAGCGATGGAAGAATGACCAGGTACCCATAGAAGGTGAAAAGCGTTTGCTGAATTCAGCTCCTCGATTTGAGTTCGACAAGCGATAACTATCTTCGACCTGGAGTTGGCCGAAGCAAGTGCTTTAATAGCAGCCTGGCTATCTGAACAGAAGTATATTACTTTGCCCATTACGTGCTGCTGAAGTGCTGATTGCACTCCGCACATAAGAGCCAAGATTTCGGCCTGAAAAACGGTGCAGTGTCTACCAAGTGAGTAAGACTGATACAGCCTTAGCTCACGAGAATAAACACCAGCCAGGGATCGGCGGCATGCACCGTGCGGTGCGAAAAAAGCGTGTGCTTCACACAATCGCAAGTGCTCGTCTCCCGCTTTGCCGAGAGACAAGAGACGTATGAGTGAGAGCTTTCGTAATTGTGCGAGAGACAATCGCAGCACTAGCTCTACGGCGCAGGGAGTAGTGCACGGTGCTTGGGACTGCGCTTGTCTCCAAACAGAAAAAATCAATTAATAAATTAATTGAAGAGTTTGTGTTTTCGGCAAAGTTGTTAAGCTTGTCAAGGGTTGACAAGTGATGGGTAGTTTGATTCGATATTTTTCCAATCGTGCGTAGTATCAAGCCAAGTGCAAAGCACGGAGACAAGCACCGAGAGAGTGCATACGACAGAGCGTGAGAGACAGGAGAGCTCCAGCGCGCGGCAAAGTAAGCGAGCAACACACAACCGATTGCGCGTACTCGTCTCCTTCTAGTTTGTTGTGCTATCTCGTAGCAGAGTGTGCGGCACGCAAAGAGTTTTGAGTCGCACCCTATCCCTGACACCAGCACCTGCTCGACCTTCGAGAAGGGAGCCATCAGTGTAACATACGATGCCGTCTGAAATACTTCTTTCCAGATAACCAGATGTCCACTCTTCCCGGGAAGGGAATTTCGTGGAAAATGTCCTATATGGAAAATTACAAGCCATTGTAAGATCACTTGGAGCAAGAACAATTTTGTCCCAATTCACCAAAAGTGAAAACAACGAGGTGTGTGTTGATGTGCGGTTCACAGGAGTTTCCTCTAGTAGACCGAGTACCCGTAACCGGTAAGTGCAAGAAAGTGCTTCTTGTTTGAGATGAATGTGTAGTGGGGCAACGTCAAAGAGAACTTCGAGCGCTGCCGTGGGTGTTGAAGAGAACGCTCCGGACATCGCCATTAAGCACATCCTTTGGAGATGGCCTAATTTTGATTGGACCGTTCTCACTTCACCCTTTTGCCACCACACAAGACATCCATAAGCCAATATTGGCCGAACCACAGTTGTGTAAATCCATTTGATATACCCCAAGTTGTACCAAAAGTACGCCGGCATTGCCCGAAGGCCATACAAGCTTTCTTGATTCTGAACTCAATGTGAGGTGTCCAGGAAAGCTTGGAATCAAGAATGACTCCAACGTACTTTACCTGTTCAGTCACATCGATTTCAGAATCAAAGAGACGTAAAGGTCGAACGCCATTACGGTTTCGCCTTTCCGTGAAAAGAACAATAGATGTTTTACTCGGATTAACCGAAAGGCCATATTGGCGACACCAACCCTCAACTACCTGAAGGGCGTTTTGCATCAGGTCGAAAAGGGTGCTGATGCACATACCAACTAACAATGTTAGGTAGTCGTCGGCAAAACCATAAGTAGGAAAACCGCTATTATTGAGTTGCCTCAATAGCGTATCTGCTACGAGATTCCACAAAAGCGGTGATAAGACTCCCCCTTGGGGGCATCCACAAACACTCAATTTCCTAATCCCTGCTAGACGCAATGTCGAGAAGAGATATCGGTTTTTGAGCATTTGATGAATCCAATTGGAAATCATTGGAGATATACCATGACTCCGTGCGGCTTCCAATATGGCATCGAAAGGCACGTTGTCAAAGGCACCCTCGATATCTAAGAAAACACCCAAACAAGATTGCTTTTGAGCGAATGCTTTCTCGATATCGCAAACAACCTTGTGTAAAAGAGTCACAGTGGGCTTACCAGATTGGTAGGCATGTTGGTTCACATGAAGAGGCACGTTAGCCAGATGAATATCACGGATGTGATGATCCACAATGCGTTCTAAGCATTTCAGAAGAAAAGAGGTCAAACTGATAGGTCTGAAACTCTTTGCTTCTTCATACGACGCACGACCCACTTTCGGAATAAACTTTACAGTAATATCCCTCCAGGATTTGGGAATATACCCTGTAGCAAAACTGCAAACAAGTAGTTTTTTCAAAACATGTTTAAAATAATCAAATCCCTTCTGAAGCAATGCAAAATAGGATAAATCCCATCTGCCCCAGGAGATTTGAAAGGAGCAAAGCTATTAAGAGCCCACTCAATCGATTCTATAGTTACAATACTCCGAGCCGAAGCTAAAGAATCATAACTACAAGAAAAGACATCAGGATCATCCGAAGATGTAATATCCACACATCCAGGGAAGTGTGTGCTGAATAAGCATTCCAGAACTTCCTCATCAGAGGAAGTCAGATCGCCATTTGGCAAACGAAGTTCGTTCACCCGGAAATCCTTAGATTTCGCAAGGATTTTGTTTAACCGACTGACTTCACTCAAGCTGGAAACATTTGTACAAAGGTTTTTCCAGCCGGATCATTCAGCAGACCGGAGAGCTTTCCTGTAGGCATTGCGAGCCGACCTGAAAGCCTCCGAACCAGCCGAACGTCGTCTGTTCCAACTCTTTCTACATTGTTTCCTGAGTTTCGCCAGATCAGAGTTCCACCAAGGGGTTCCTCTTGTGATCTTCACAGACCGTAGAGGGCATGCTTCTTCAAAAGCTTCCATGATGAAGGTCGTTGTAGTATCAACGGCATCATCTAAATCACTTGGAGTGTCAATGGATGGTGAATATCCATGAAATTTGGCTGCAACCAAATCAGTATAAAGATCCCAGTTTGTTGACCGAGGATTCCTGAAACGCAATGTTTGCGAAGTAACATTAAAATGTTCAAAAAAGATGTAGCGATGGTCAGATAAAGATTCTTCATCTGACACATGCCAATTGGTCAGCTCGTGACTAATTCTGCTAGAGCAAAGCGTTATATCTAACACTTCCTCTCTAGCAGATACCATGAAGGTTGGGCGGTTGCCTATGTTAAGTAATGCAAGATCTGTACTACTTAAGTACTCCATCAAACTGGAGCCTCTCAAGTTAATGTCTGAGCTGCCCCAGATGATATGGTGAGCATTAGCATCACTGCCAACAATTAGCGGAAGGCCTTTTGAAGTGCAGTATGCGATGACTTGTTTGAAAGCATCCGTAGGGGATGGTTCATCATGCGGTAAATACACAGAACAATAGACGTATTTCCTGTTGAGGTTTCCAACAGATACATCAATTGTGATAGCATATACATCTCTGGTGGTTAGTTCTGAGATGAGTGTAGCAACTATTGCGTTGTTGACAAGCACACAGGCTCGAGGCATGACACGCGGGTTTGCCATTTCATGTTTACTGAAAGTGGCAAACACCGGGTTCACAAGGTTCCCTAGATAGAAATTTCCCTTACGAAAGTAAGGTTCTTGTACCAAGGCCACTTGGGCTGTACCATTTTGCATAAGTCTGCAAAGATTGATCGTTGCTGTTCTTTTATGCTGAAGATTGATCTGAGCTATCTTAACCGTAGCCACTACCCAAACTAGGTAAGATTAAACTCTTCGCAACAACAGCACAACAAAGAACAGCAACGATAAAACCAAATCGGTATCGATTGGAAAACGCCAAAGGCGAGGATACACAGAATACACTGTGTAAATCGCATAATGCGAAACCATATAGGTGAAAATTTAAACTAATTAACAACATCTTCATAATCCCGCCCTTATTTAGACTCAAGTGAGACTAAAGAAGGGCAGCGCAGTAAGGGCTACATACTGTGGAGGGCGCCCTGGTACTCCACAGGCTCCGTTAGCGGTTAGGTTTTTATTAGACCCCCCCTAGCCATTCATTCCTAGGCACGGTAAGCATAAAGCCGCATCACACCATGAATTAGGGGTCACCTGTTGGTGGATTCTTACCACCGGAACAGGCGGTCCGTAGTGTTATTCTTAGCCAATTGAGACAATCGCTACCGACACTACACAGCTATCTAGGCTGATCGAGAAAAGAAGTTAATATTGATGATCAACTTCATACGGACTCGAACAGCCGACAATACACAAGATGAATTTTGAAAGAATATTTTTTTTTTTTTTTATCTGTATTAACGAGCCTAGGGCTAAAGGCTAGTTCATCTCGGGACCCACGCTTTACTTCCCTTCCGAAGGAAGAACTCACATTTTGCGAGTTTGTCGGGAGTGGGATTCGATCCCAGGTCCTCGGCGTGATAGTCAAGTGTTCTAACCATCACACCAGGTCCGCTCCGGAAGAAATTTTGAGAGGGACGCTGAGAGCGAGACCTCCAGAAATCCTGCAAATTCCCTTCAGCTGGTTTATGACATTTTTTATTAAGAGCAGCTTCTAATGTAGCACATAAAAAAACATCTGTTCTGCATTCCCCGAAGTGGATGTCACGCCCAACTGAACATCCAATTGGTTAGTCTAGTTGCGAACGTTCAACGAAAAAAAAAAAATCACAAGACAAACAATTATCTACTCAACCTCATTCCGAGGCAACTAGTTTTTTAAATGTTTCAACTCACTTCGCCAAAAGGCCAGCCGTTCTAAAGGTTAAGCATTTGTAAGTACCAAACAGAACAAACACGATCGCGCTCTTATTCATGGAAGCTTCGTCGTGGGCATCGGAACCATAAGAGCGTGGGTCCAAGGAAGGATGGAAGGAAGAACGGTGGCGATCCGAGGGAAGTGGCACACAATTTATTGGTTTGCTATTTACTTCCATAACGATCCGATTGGAAGAAATATAGTAATTGTTTTTCCTTCACCGACCGACTGCAGCCCGTTTGCCTGATGCGCCCGTCGCACTCATGCCAATAAATCTTTAGTAAATTATTTTAATATCTTCATTAAGTGCTTCAATTTTATAGGGTACCACGTCGCGTTGCACGTCTTGCGTGGAAACTTCAATCTTCGAGGTGTTCGATTCCTCCGACGACTCCTTTGGCACTTGGCTCAGGCGAACGGCCTTGCCGGCAGATCCCAATCAACTGCTCTAAGCGCAACTTCTATTCACCTGGCCGTAGTGGGGGAGTAGGCAAACTGGTTGGTAGATGCTTACAAGCACCGGGCGGGCGATGAGCCCCGGTGTGTTAGGAATTTTTAGACACGGCCAACAATCAAGTCATTTCATCGCGCGGGGTTCAAAAAGAACCTTTCCGCCAAACCTCGAACCGAACGTCATTATCGTCATCATCGTCGTCGTAAGTCGCGCATCGCGAACACACAGTCGCAGTCAGTCCTCAGACAATTGCATTCTACCTCGGTCACTGGGAAAGGTCACACGGCGGCAACAATCGAAATCTGATCGATACCGGGAAGGTAAAGTCCTCCTCATCTGCTGCTGCTGTTGCTCTGTGCTGCACTGTCTCTCACGACAAATATCCGAAAGCTTCGGCTTTGGCGGGCGCGCGCAATACGTTCACGTACAGAATGGAAACATGGAACTCGCGTCGCATGATGCCAGGGCTGATGGCGGTTGTGTAGCCAAGTAATAAGTAGTGTTGTTTTAAGCTTGAATTAGTTTAAATAGGACCTAATTCTGTGATTCTTTCAGGAACAACTTTCGGGATTATTTCGAAAATGCCTCCGAGCACTCTTATTGAGATTCCTTCAGGAATTCCTCCTGGAATCCATTCGAAAACTCCTCCAGGAACTGTGTTCGTCCAGCAATACCTCTAAAAATTCCACTAGAGATTACTCTAGGAATTCCTCCTGAAGTTCCTCCAGAAATTCCTTCAGGTTTTCCTCTAGAGAAACTTCAACGATTTCCTCTAGAGATTCCACCCGGGATTCCTCCAGGGATTCCTCTAGGAATTCCTCCAGGAATTCCCCAGGGATTCTTTCAGGGATTTTTCCAGGAATTCCTCGAGGGATTCTTCCTGAAAGTTCTCCTGTGATTTAAAAAAAAAATCCTCCAGAAGTTCCTCCACGGATTTCTCCAAGGATTCCTTCAGGGATATCTCAAGCAGTGTTGGTAAAAACTCAAATTCTCAAATCTCATGGTTGAGTTGTTTCACGCGCGATTCTTGACTCGCCAAACTCACCGCCGAAAAATCATGCATGAGTTAACTCGTGATTTCACTCATTGCTTTATTTCTTGGTGTTGGTATTATTTACATCGAAGTTTTAGGATTGCATGATAGAACAAAAGCATATCTAGCGTACAACAACACTGAATGTCGTTCAAATTGAATTGAATTCGTTTTACAAGCAAATGAGATTTCGGCGCTTGACTCGTGAGAGCGAGATTTTGCATGAAAAACTCGCGCGTGAGAAAACGATTCAGAATCGCGCGCAAGTTTGCTCATGCAGGAGCGGTTCATGAGTGTGCTTTGAGTGTGATTTTACCAACACTGATCTCAAGGAATTCTTCTGGAGATTCCACCAGGGATAGTTCAAGGAATTATTTCAGGGATTCCTACAGAGATCGTACCTGATAGTTTCCAGTGATTTTTCAAGAAAATCCTCCTGAAATTGAAAAAAAGACACAGACAACGTCTTCAGCTTTCGGCTGTACTGACTGTTTTAAACTTAACAGTAGACAACGGACAAACGGAGCATGCACCAGTGGAAACGGGGAAGAAACTATTCTCACGAAACGTTTCAACACCCGAATCGGGAATCGAACCCTCACCCCATAGCATGCTGCGATTGTAAGCTTGGTGACCCTAACCGCACGGCTACGAGACTCCACCAAATTTCATCAGGGATTTCTCTAGGGATTCTTCTAGGAGTTCCTCTGGAAATTTCTCAAGAAATTTCCCTAGAGATTGTTCCAGGAATTGTTACAGGCATGTCTCCAGGAATTTCTCCAGGGGTCCCTCCAGGCATTCTTTCAGGAGATCCTTTAGGGAATCCTCTAAGGATTGTGCATGGGATTCCTCCAGGAATTCTTTTAGGAGTACCTCCAAGCATTCCTTCAGGAGTTCCTTCATGGATATCTATACGGATTCCCCCAGAGATTCATCCAGGCATTCCTCCAAGATTTTATTCAGGGATTCCTTCAGGAATACCTTTAAGAATTCCACCAGGAATAACCCTCAAGGAATTCCTTCAGAAATTACTACAGCAATTTCTCCAGGAAACTCTCCTCCAGGAGTTTAGACAGACATTATTCCAACATTTCCTCCAGGAATTTCTGCATGAATTCCTCCTTAGATTCCTCTAGAAATTCCGTCAAGGATTTCGTCAGGAATCACCCAGTAAATCCTCCAGAGATTCCTTCAAAACTTCCTCCAGGAATTTCTCCCGGAATGTATCCAGGAATTACTCCAGGCATCTCTCCAGGATTGCTTCCAGGCATTTCCTCAGGATCTCCTACAGCAATTCCTCCAAGAATTTCTCCAGGAATTCCTCCAGGGATTTCTCCAGAAATTCTTTCAAGAATTTCTTCAGCAACTCTTCCAGGAATTTTTCCATGGATTCCTCTGGGAATTCTTCCAGGATTTGCTTCAGGAATTTATGTATGAATTTCTCCTCCAGGGATTCCTCCAAGGATTCCTCCAGAGATTTTTCCATGAATTATTTCACGGATTTCTCCACAAATGCCTCCAGTAATTTACCAGGAATTCCTTCAGGTATCCCTTTAAAGATTCTTACAGAGATTCCTCCAGGAATTTCTTCGACAATTTCTCCAATTCTCCAATCCTCTGGGAATTCCTCCCAGAATTCTTCTAGAGATTCCTTAAGAATTTATTCGGACTATTCCTCGGAAGTACTCCATGAATTCCTCTAGGAATTTCGCCAGGATTTTGTCCAGAAGTTCCGCCAGGCATTCCTCCTGAGGTACCTCCAGAAATTCCTTCAGGGATTTTTCCAAGAATTCCCCAGTGATTCTTACAAGAATTCCTCACGGAATTTCACAAGAGTTTTTTTCAGAAATTTCTCCAGGGATTCCTCCCAGAATTCTTCTAAGGAATCTTCCAGGAAGTCATCCAGGGATCCTTCTGGATTTCTCCCAGGGCTTGCTCCAGGAATTCATCTAGGAATTGTTCCTGGAATTTCTCCAGGCATTCCTGCAGAAATTTCTCCGGGAATTCATTCAGGGGTTTCTCTAGAAATTTGTACAGGGAAAACTTCAGGCATTCGTCCAGTAATTTCTCCAGGTATGCCTCCAGGGAGTTCTAAAATTGTTCCTTCAGTAATTCCTTATAGTTTCAAAAACTCGTCCAGAAATTTCTTCAGAGTTTCTGTCAGGAATTTGTCCAGGAATTCCGCCAGGAATGTGTTCAGAAGTTCCTCCAGGATTTTTTCCAGGATTTCTTCCAGAGATTCTTTTGGGAATTGCTTCAGGGATTTTTCAAGGGATTTCTCCAGGGATTTCTTTAAAAATTGCTCTGGGAATTCGTCCAAAAAATCCTCTATGGATTCCTCTAGTAATTCAAGCGATTTTTTTAGATTTTTTTCCAAGGATTCCTCCAAATTTGTTCAAAGGATTCCTCCTGGAATTTATCCAGGGATTCCTCCATGTATACTTTCAGAAATGCTTCCAAGGATTCCTAAAGGGTTTAATTCAAGCATACCTGGAGGAATTCCTCTAAGGTTTTCCTCAGGAATTCCTTCAGAGATTGCTCCAGGGCTTCTTTTAGGGATTGCTCCGAGAATTCCTGTAGTGATTCATCAGAAATTCCTCTCTAGATCTTATCAAAATGTATTCGAAACTCGGTCAGAAATTTCAGAAATCCGTGCATCATCTGGGGATTCTTCCCAGAATGTTTCCACAATTACCTGAAGATTTTTTGACTTCTTGAAGGATTTCTTCACCATCAGTGAAGTACTTTATTTGTAGTAATGAGTTGAATTTTTGTATGGTGAGAAGCAGACCTGCTAAATATCAGTGTCAGTGCATGTTTTGAATGACTGCGACAGCCCTTTTCAGTTCCTCGATGTGAGAACTGACAGAGTCCGAGAGCTCCATTCGGGAGCGGTCCAACAAGTTCAATTCCCAATTATTCACACACTACACACTAAGAATAAATCGCAGAATTCTGTGAAATACTTCATCGAATCTATACTGTAAACCAAATTTTCACAGATCTTTCTGCGAAATACAAAGCTTATAGATCCAACTGTCAAAACTTCACAGAACATTCGGTGAAAGCAAACAAATTACACAATTCTGTGAAATTTTTACATACCGGTACGGTAAACAACAAAATTTTACCGCGGACTGCGATTTTCACCGAATTTCTGTAAAATCAGTAGGCCGACATATTTCCAAGAGCGTGCGGGGAGTCAAAACAAAACTGATTTGTTGTATTAGCTATTCCGTGAAGATAATAAAACCAAATAAAATTAAAGTGAAATCCAGAAAAAAAAACATTTTCAGCAGGTTAAGAGGCTGGTTGGTGTAAGTACTTCACACACTAAGAATAAATCGCAGAATTCTGTGAAATTTCACCGAAATCTCAACAGCAGATGTTCGGAGAACTGTTCGGTGTTTTTTTGTTTCACCGAACGATCTGTAAAAATTGAAAATGCTCATCTGTCAAATTCACCGAACATTTCGGTGACTTTTTTTTACCGCTTTTCTGTGAATTCGTTATTTATTTTTGTAGGTTTCACAGATCTTTCGGTGATTTTCTACAAAATTACGATGATTTTTCAGTTGTATTATTTACTGTTCACCGAATTATTCGGTGTTTTTTTTGATCTTCTCAAAAAATTAAAATCAAAACTAATATTTATTGGATTTGTTTGAAGCTACAATATTTATTCCAATAATCAGCTGTACACATTGCGAAGGCAAGATATACCAATTCACGGAACGAAGGCGGCTGTTTACACAATTTTTCATGCGGTTGATATGTCCGGGCACTTCAATCTAGCAAAAAAAAGCAGGCAATTAACTACACACAAATATATTATGAAGGTGACTCATGCTGACAGGCCATTCGTCTCAAGCGGTGGCTTGTGAGAGTGAGTGCCCTATACGCTACCACGGGTGAAAACATTCAACTACAGAAAACTGAATGGAAATTTAGTCCTGTCAGCTCTCGCTTTCAGTACGCTGCGTACGAGTTTGAGTACCTATTTAGTTTCGCTCCCGTGTTGCTGATCGGAAAGCAACAATGACAGGAAAACCAAAACGTAGAAAATGAAAAAAGCAAAGTATCGCTATCAAAAAGGCCTGTCGAAAAATTGCAGCACTGGTGAGAAGGCAAATTCTCCGTTTCTGTAATAAAATGGTGCAAAAAGCGTTGGTATTATGATTTCTTGGCTATTTTAATGCTGTTTGAGCAAATCTTCGGGTAACTGAGTTGCTGTTTTCTCCATTTCTTGCTTCTTCAACGACACAGTTTCTCAAAATTTTGCTCAAACAGCATCAAATTAGGCAAAGAATCATAATAACCACCCCCCTCTTTAGCTACGCCAATGCTTGGTAATATTCTAGTCATTTCTGTTTTAATCTCTTTTATAGTTTTTTTTGTGTTAGGGAAACATCAATTGTATTCGTTTTGGATATTTCATCAATGATTCCATAAATTGCTCCTGGGAATTCCTCGAACGCCAGAACTTTTTGTGGACCCAGAAAAACTCCCTATAGAAATCTCAAATGGAATTTATCTAGAAATTTTAGAAAAAAAAACTAGAATTCTCGTATAAATTTCTTCAAATCTTTTGGGGACACCTACAAGTTGTTCTAAAGGAATTCCAAAAGATTTACTAAACGTACCGTGGTAGAAACTCCTAAAGGAATGCTTGAAAGAATTTCTGGAGGAATATCAGAAAAGTCTCATGGAGAAATTACTGGTGGAGCTTCGTATGGCATTTCCCAAAGAAGGTCCTGGTGAATCCTCGGAAGAACTCTTGGTGGGTAGTTCTGTGCAGCTCCTGGAAGGATTCCAAGAAGAACTTCTGCGGAAGCCCATGAAGAAACTTCTTCAAAATTGTCAAAAAAAAAAATCAGTATTTCCTACTGATTACCTGAAAATGGTCATGAAGAGTTTAGCAGGACTTCGGCTTCGGACTGCTGACTTCACATACAACGGTCCATTCTAGTCAGCCTTACACACGGAAAACAGACGCTTCGGCGAAACCCGCGAGATCAGTGAATTGGGTATTTGTTAGCGATCCGTAGTATGGCATTACGCAGGCGACCACCGATGCGGAGGCTACCGTCTTAATCTACAAAGGGTTTCAACCACTTGAGTGCTGAAGGTTTGATTACACGATTAACGTTTGTTAGGTCCGAGAACTCCTTAGCGAATGCAGAGAAGATGGTCAGCTTGAAGAAAACAGGTGAAGGCCTCAATCGATTGCTGATGCTTGGCGCAGCGGTGTCCGATTCGGGACGGCGCAACTATATGCTTTCCTTCAGAAGGTGCAGATATCGACTTCAGAATGCTGTTGCTCGATGTAGCTTGTTGTAGCGGCAGTTACTAGTTACTACTAAGTCGGCCCAATAATGGCCAAACAAGAGTGGGTGCTTAGTTAGACGTAGCGTTGGATGGCATTGTTAATGTGCTTGATTTAACGTGCGTTAGATTTGGAGATCGTCCAGCCTGCCGACGCAAATCTTGCGGTATGAAAATGGTAGATTTGTCAATGGTCGAATTTTTCCATCAGCGTTCTACTTCGACAACGGAACCTGCTTCAAGATGGTCAGTAGTCTGGTGGCAGGCAGGTTGAAATCATACATCAGAACCGTGCGGTCACCTTCGTAAATGCACTTTAAATCGCTAGCTTTGCCCAACATACCGTGAAAGAGGAACAGGTAGATGGTGGCTCCAGAGAGTAAGGTTCTGCGGAGCTTTACGAGCGGGAAAATGCAAAGAAACCACAAGACTTGCCAAATGCAATAGCGTCACCAATAAGTTTCAGTTATGATGAGAAGGCTTAATTGCAAACTACACTACCTAGAAACAGAGGAAGGAAGTTCATGTAATGTCATGCATGATAGTTGTTCGATTAGTTTAGCCTTCGTGAAATTTTTAAATATCTATGAAGCTTTTTAGATCTTTAACAGACCCGATACAAAATTATTACAAAATTCTACAACAATGATTACACAATTCATCTCATCGAGAGTTTAACTATTGATATGAAATTGTACCACCTGTAGTGAGAAATGAATGTGGGTCTGATAGTGATAACCTTCACCTTGACTTCAGATTACTGTACCTAATAATGATCAAGGAAACCACAGCCCTGATATATGTGTGTTCACCATGCTGGCTATAATTTAATACCGGTATGTTTCATTGTTAAAAAAACAGTTAGTCTAGATCTAGGTCTAGATAGGGTTGATGATATTAGTTGTAAGTTTGTTTCAGAAATACTTTTCAAATCGACTTGCATGGGATTTGATATACAGTGTGTTAGCTTCATGAGTGCAAACTTTTTAAAGGGTGATAGAGGACCATAAATGGTGAAAAAAATTGTTCTACGCATATGGTCAAATCTCAACCGTTACGTAGTTATTGAACTCCCCATGTTTTTGACTCTTATTGCCTTAACTGGCTGTAACTTTCAAATGGTCAAACTTGTCGCAGTTTTTTACCCTTATTCGAAAGAATATTGAATTTTCTATCAAATGGCATCATTGAATCGATTGGTTTAGTTAAATAACTAAGTTTTCTAGAGCAAAATAGCTAAAAATAGTGTGTTTTAATTTGTTTATTTCAATTATCTTTTAAACATGCGTAATAAATTAAAATTCTTTCTTTGGCAAAGTTGTGGCCCCTGTTTCACTCTACAATTCGTTCTTTGACGCCAAAGTTCTAACTCTTATTGTTTTCTTGCAATTTTGATTTAAATGTGCGGCACAGTGCGCAAAAGAAACGCTTATCATGACGATTGCAAATTTATGATCTGAAATGCGACGTTTAAATCGAAATTGCAAGAAAACGATAAGAGATAGAAGTTTGATATCATAGAACGAATTGTAGAGTGAAACAGGGGCCACAACTTTGCCAAAGAAAGAATTTTAATTTATTACGCATTTTCCAAAGATAATTGACAAACACAAATTAAAACACACTATTTTTAGCTATTTTGCTCTAGAAAACTCAGTTATTTAACTAAACCAATCGGTTCAAAGATGTCATTTGATAGAAAATTCAATAATCTTTCGAATAAGGGTAAAACAACTGCGATAAGTTTGACCTTTTTAAAGATACAGCCAGTTAAGGCAATAAGAGTCAAAAACATGGGGAGTTCAATAACTACGTAACGGTTGAGATTTGACCATATGTGTAGAACAATTTTTTTTTACCTCTATCCTCTATCACCCTTTAAAAAGTTTGCACTCAGGAACCTAACACCCTGTATAATACTGAACTTACTTTGCTGTATAACTTTGGTGAATATCTCGCGATTAAATCACATAACATTGACTCGCTACCAGCCCTGGGCTCACACATGAGGTTGGTATGCGTCTGTCGATCTCTGCACCGTGCAGGCTGGTCGTTTATAAGCATTCGGCGCACGTTCCCGGTTGCCTATCGGGCTGTTGCATCGATTGCACCGTTTACACTTCGAACCTGTGTGTTCCGGTGCCTTGACGAAGATTAATAAAAGCATTTCTGTTCCTTGCTGCTGCCGCCCGTGCCTTCTGCGCCATCGGTCCGTCCGTTCATCGCACAAATCGGCCGTGCCGTGGTTGACGAGCAGCAGAACAAGAAGAACAAGAGTATGACGACTGCGATTTCACTGCGACGGCGATGATGCGAATTCGTTGAACTAAATCACGTTCCAGTATTTTGTTGTTTCGTCGGAGTACTGTTCTTTTTATTTTATTTCATGCATTTCATTTTTGAAATTTTGCTACACAGTGCCATGCGTTTCATTTCATTTCTCATTGCTTATTTTGTGGTCAGCGTGCGGGTTCAGGTCTTCTCTGGGCCAGCGACGACGGCGACGGTTGAAACATTATTATTACTGAGAAAATTTATGAGAAAACAGTTTTATTGATACGCCAACGCCAGCGTGGACCTTGGCCGTTTTGCTGAATGTGATGCTGTGTGTGCGCTACGTCAGAGGCGTCTCCAGGCGTGGTTGACCATACTACGATGTGAAAAGCAATGAACTTATTGTGCAGGTTACAAAGAATTGAGCTGGCAAAGAGTTTTCTATAAAAGTCGTATATCTCATTGGATCCAGTCTATTTGTTTGCTTTGCAATTCATAGAGTCGAATTTTGAATCGTTACATGTTTTAAAATGTACCCTTACTTAAGCACCAACATGTACCACATTATTTGTGCGGGCTCTCGTTTCGGTGGATTTATTCTTATCCTGGGTGCGATGCTGATGATGACCATGGCAAACAACGACAACAAAGACGACGACGGCGACGGCGACGACTATGATGATGATGACGGTGATGGTGTCGATTCACACGACCTGGGCCACCGCACTCGGTATACCGATCGAAACGCGCTGCTGCACACCTCATAGCCAGGATCGGACGAGCGCGAGAGTTTAAATCTTCCCTGTAAAGACCGCGAAAACAAAACAAAAACGCAGAAGTAACGCAGAAGAAACCTTCAACCCGAAGGAGATCAAGATTTCGCACTCAATGCGCGCGCCAAGATTTTGACAGTTTTCTTCGTTTATTAAAGTTAATTGACTAGCTTCGCGCGCGCCCCCTCCTATTCTACGGCTGGCACTCGTCGCAAGTCGATTTGTGAGAAGTTTTTTTTTCTTTATTTCTTGAACGAAGCCGCCGACGACGATGGTAGAGCTGGAACAAAAAATCGATCTGATCTTGTGTGATCTTCTGGAGGTCTATCTCTGTGAACCTACGCGCCGTTGTTCGCAATACACGGTGTGTTTATAGAGCAACTTAAAAACAAAAAAATAAGTAAGTCTGAAATTTTGCCCAGTGATACTTTGGGCCATTCCCTTCAATTTGCTGGGTTGGTTGAAAACATCCATCGGGGGGTCTAGAACAATTTTTTTTTTAAGGTTTTTCATGCAAAAACTGTTAAAAGCGCATATTGTAAATTATTGCATCTCCTACAAATAGTCACAACTTTTTTGTCTTTGAAGATAGAACCATAAACTTTTTAGGCGTTTCGAAGTAGTATGCGTAGATGACTGTGTGAAAATTTCATTGAAATATGTTGAATGGTTTTCAAGTATTAGCAAAACTATCAAACGCATTCTAAAATACTAAGCTTGATAGCAAACGATCAACAAAATATCTATATTTTTTATACAATAATACATGAAAAATATTTTATTCTAAACACCTTGAGTCATTATGATGGCGGTACTGTGAAAACTTGTTTTTCAAATGATGAACAGATACATAGTCAAATACAAGAAAAGAAAACACGCACTGTCATTATGTAGCTTTTCACTAAAGTATTAATTATTTATTTCAAGAACGTGGTTTTGCGTATATATGTTCACAAGTACAAGTATGCCTCTATTACGAATCCTATAATAAACACAATTATCATGATTGCTGTGCATGTCGGCCTTCCCTAAAGAAAATATTTGAATGTTATTTGGTAAGCCAAGAAAAGCACTCGAGAATTGGGAAACATCTCTGTTTCGAAGAAAAAGTATAGAAACTAAATTATTTTGGAGTTAATGTTTACAAGCTCAAAATTAAATAATATTTTACCTTAGTCAATGAAGAAAAACAAGTTAACGCTGTTAAAGACCTCATAATAACATTGAAGTTGTGGGTATGAGTCCACATTAAACCAAGACAGGACACAATAACGAGAACTGAAATCAAAACAGAATTCAGTTGGGAAATATTCGATATTTACGGTACTAAACATAGTTTCCGGATTATTCCACGACATTTGACACACCTGTTGGACCTAAACTTAGGTTTATCTTTAAATTTAATAGCAATGTAATGCTTATTTCTTATGCCACCATTTATTAACAAATAACTGATAATAAGTTCTGAAAGAAAAGTTAAAAGAACGGATTACTCATTGAAAATGTTTCTACATTAGGCATGAAAATTAGGCTGTTCAGCATAAAGCCAAGGAAAAACAATTTGATAGCAATGGTTTAAATAGTCTTATCGATTTGCATATGATGTCTCAAAAATATTTTCTGTGGTTTCCTCCAAGCATGAGGAAGAGTGATTGAACATTGTTAGGGCGTCGTTGACTAGTAGAATATTTTCAACATAAATCTATATCTTTCGAAAAAATAACAAACAGTTTTTTTGTAATCCAAATTATTGCGCCACGCTCTCCTAAAGCCTTTCGCTTGCAATCTGATACTTAGATAAGACCTTAATCATTTAAAAAAAAATGGAAAAAATGAACATGTATACGCAAAACCACGTTCTTGAGATAAATAATTAATACTTTAGTGAAAAGCTACATAATGGCAATGTGTGTGTTTTCCTTTCATGTATTTGACTATGTAATTGTTCATTATTTGAAAAACAAGTTTTCACAGTACATACCGCCATCATAATGACTCAAGGTCCTTAGAATTAAAATTTTTTCATGTATTATTATATAAAAATTATAGATATTTTGTTGGACTTTTGCTACTAAGCTTAGTATTTTAGAATGCGTTTGATAGTTTTGCTATTATTTGAAAACCATTTAACATATTTTAATGAAATTTTCACACAGTCATCTACGCATACTACTTCGGAACGCCTGAAAATTTTATGGTTCTATCTTCAAAGACAAAAAATTTGTGACTATTTGTAGGAGATGCAATAATTTACAATATGCGCTTTTAACTGTTTTTGCATGAAAAACCTTCAAAAAAAATTTTTGTTCTAGACCCCCCGATGGATGTTTTCAACCGACCCAGCAAATTGAAGGGAATGGCCCGTAGTATCACTGGGCAAAATTTCAGACTTACTTATTTTTTTATTATAAAGTTGTTCTACACAACACACCGTGAATATATAGATCAATCTGCAGAGACTGCTGAGCGGCACTAAATAGTGAAGGTATACTAATTAATGCGTACATAGAATACATTTTGGGCTTTTCTACATTTATGATTCTAGTGCTTGGCCTCATTTTGTTGGACAGCCGGAGACTAGGGCTGACGATGAGGAGAGAGTCACCGATGTGGAACTTGTGGAGATAGCAAGCAAAGTCGCTTAGGGTAGGTAAGGTCCCAGGTCCGGACGGAGTCCTGAACTTGGTCGTAAAAGTGGCTATTGGGATTTACAGGTCTGATTTGCAGAAATTCCGGACGACGGAGTTTCCCCAGAGGTTTGGAAACGGCAGTCTGACAAACGGATGGTGCAAATGGTCTCTCGAGCAACCAGTTCGGCATCCGGAAGGGGAGGTCGACCGTAGATGCCATTGGATTTGGCTCACCACAAAACTGATGTAGTGGATGTGAGCAACGGGAACTCGGAGCCGCAAGCGGTGGTCAGTGTAGGCGATTGCACTATCACTTCGAAGCGCTCCGTCAAACACTTTGCGGTGATAATCGACGATAAGCTTACCTTCGATAGCCACGTTGATTACGCCTGTAAAAGAGCCTCCACAGCTATAGTGGCACTGTCCCGGATGATGTCCAATAGCTCTGCGGTGTACGCCAGTAAGCGCAAGTTTCTAGCTAGTGTCGCTACGTCCATATGGTCCATATGGTATGGCGGCCCGGCGTGGATCACGGCGCTAAGTACCGTAAGCTACCGTGGTAAGCTGAAAAGTATGTACTTATAGGCTGATATGCCTGAGGGTTGCGATCGCGTACCGTACCGTACTGTAACACGACCCGCTATGCGTCATCACTGGTATCATGCCTATCGGCATCCTTATCTGGGAGGACATAGAGTGCTTCGAAATGCGCGGCACAATGTTATAATACAGTTACGACAGCGCAAGTTTTGGTTGTATAGAAGTTTATTTTAAGTAATTCTAACATTGTGTTGAAATAACGTAAATTAAACTTCTTTACAACCAAAACTTGCGCTGTCGTAACTTTTATATAACATGTGTGTTGCTTGGGAGGTGGTCCAGGGGTTCGGAGTCGGCTTTGTAGGTCACCCTTACAGCGATTAAGCGGCCGCGGAGAGGAAGTCCTGGTAGCGTTGCTGTCGTAGTCACGTTGAGGCAACGGGTGACCCAGACCACGAATCAGAACTATGAAGTAGGTGATAACATGAAGGCCTACCTCGCCGAAACTGATAAGCAGTGTGCACGTCTCGAAAATTCCGGGTTCGAGATGCAAGAGTTCCTGAAGGGAACAATTACAGTTCCTTTACACGTCTCGATGAAACTGTTCGTCCGATGATGTCGACCACCCGACGGTAAAGTGTTGCGTACGGTAAGCATCGGTGACTGTGTCAAGTCCGTGACCGGTCGTAACAAAAAAGTGTCAATTACGTTGACTGGTGTGATTTTTGCCCGAGACTTGAAGGCAATTTGATTTCCTTGCAAATCTCGCGGAGAAAGGTGGGCGTGTGAAACCCGATGCAGATCAGTATCGGTTGGTGTACAACCGGTCGGTGATTGTGACGGCAGATCGCGCCAGTAGATTGTACTGACTGAACGTGTCTGAAAAATCATTGCAAGTGAGCGATACGCAGCACAACGGCACACGTGGCATCGAAGGTTCGGCCTCGGAGATTCGGATGTATTTGGCGATATTGAGCGGCGGACTCTTGCCACTGACTGGAATGAAGATCAAACACTGTGGCATTCTAAAGACCTGAGAGTGTTGCGTTGAAGGGAAGATGGCTCGGCTGGCGTTTCCACAGGCAGCCGAGAAGAAGTCGAAAGTGGTGCTGGATATCGTGCACAGCGATGTATGTACTCCTATGGCAACATCGTCGAGTGGGTGCTGATATGATATGACGACGATTGACAATCACAGTCGCTGCACGGTCGTCTATTTCCTGGAAAAGAAGTCCAAGGTTGCCGACAAAATCCGTGTCCAACCGCTGGATACGCTCAACAACAAAACAGTGTGGCTAGATGCGCCAACTTGGTCAAATTGTTTGGGGGGGAAAGCCTCATTTTTCTGATTTTTTGTATGGGAAAATCGAAAAATCGTCAAATATTGGGGGAGCGAAACCATGCTTGCCCCCTTTAAGTTGGCGCGTATGGGTGTGGCTGAAAAAAGAAACAGAACGTGGGCTTCGTGGCGGAGCGATTTGCGGCGTCGGTCGTTCAGGTGTCTCGTAAGCCTAGGAATGTGGGTTCGATTCCCGCTCCAGTCGGTGGAAACTTTTCGTCAAACGGAAAATTCATCACTGGGCCACTGGATGTTCTGTGTATTAACGGGTATGGTGGCCAGAATAAAAATAGGTGAATGATAGGTTGATGTTAGGTTTGACGTCATCAACGATGGTAAAAGCTTTGAATTTACCACACCACAATTTTCTGCTTCCTAGCTGGTGCTCAATTGAATGATATGTGCCTTGACTGAGGCTGGAGCTGATGTCAATTGAATGATCAGAGGCTAGTTAATTGATGTTACGATGGCAAATGGAAAAAATGAGTGGATACCTATCTCAATTTCAGCTTTAAATGTCGGTTGATACTGACACTTCGCAGCACTGGTTCTAGATCAATCGGTCGAGTGCCGTTCGGTCAAACGCCATTTGGCCGAAGTGAGCATGCCACCCCAAGCAACCAAAAGTTCGGATTTCACTTAAAGCGCGGACTCAAAAGTTTAAATTTGGTTCAATTCTGGCTTCGTCGAACTTGATTCTCCAAAAAGTTACTCATGTATTGTTTATGAACTTGGAAGTACATGTACAAGCTTTTGACTTCTCTTCAAAACGACATTAAAGTAGAAAAAAGGTTCAGAAAGAACTTATGTTGAACTTTAAAACAGAGTACAATCAAATATTAACCGAACTCATGTTGAACTTTTGCGTGTCTTTAAAATTCAAATATAGTTCATTTGGACATATTCCAACAACTTGAAATCATCCGTTCCGAACTTGCTTCGAACTTGTTTTGAACTTACTACTCAAAGTTCGGATAAATATAAACCGTACCAAAAGTGAACTTCACTTGAACTTCGGCGACAACGGGGCCGGGGAGAAGTTCACATTCAATTAAATCACTCGAAAATCGAGCGCATCAGCCACAGCTTGTGTTAATTTCACAAGTACACTTTGTTTCACTATAATATTTCAACGTACTTACTTGTAATCAACGCAAAGCATCCGTATTGTGTGACTCAAAGGCTGCCCCCGCAGCGGACAACTTTTCCTCCTCGGATTCCGCCGGAGTTTTTTTTTTGGCTGTGCATATTTTTTCCAGCTTTGCTGGATATTTCCAACCCCGTCTCACTTGTCGCTGCAGTGCGCCGGTGATCGACGCAATCGTAGTCACTGCACGAACAGAAATGTTCTCTGATTGATATAACCTTTTCCATAGTTCTATTAAGCTTTAAAGATATGCTAGTCATAATTGCTTTAAATAGTTATTTCACAATGAGGTGATGTCTACATCAAGCATATGTTTCATTTAAATGAACATCACTGAACACCAACCATCAAATGCTCAAACCAAGCATAATATGTCATTACTTGAATCCGTGTTGGCCGGGCCTCCTGACTGCTGTCCACTCAGGCATTATTCATCATGGCGGCGGTTGAAAAGTGACGACGGCGATATTGCCGTCTTGTCTTCATTTGATTGAAAATCCAGTTGCTCGTCATTGTATGAATAGTTTTTTTTCTGGGAATTTCAAAAGTGCACTTTTCTGGTAATCAATCTGTGCGTATTTCACCACTTCAGGTAAGTGTTCCACCGGTAATGGGCATGAATTTGAAACCTTATGATGTATTTTTTTGCTTATATTTTCCAGGTGCAGTTTGTAATCGTACACCACCGATCCAAAGATGGCCACAAATGCAGCAGTATTTGCACCGAAACCGGAGAGACAGCCACCGGAATCAACGCAATCCTGTTGGGAACGCCCGGTTCGTGCAAGGAAACACAGGTTCCACTGGTGAAGGAGAAATTCTGCTTGTGCCACCTGTCCACAGATGACATGCTGCGAGTGGAAATTGCTGCTGGCGCTGAGCTCCCGGCTCACGACCTGCTGGAAAAGCTCTTGGCCGGACTGGATCCACAGCAGGAGTTCGGATGCGACGACAATTGCTGGTGTGCCGTTCGATATCACGAGGAGTTAACTTTACCAGGTCCCTATGACGGACGACGTGACCAGGGAGCTCTTGAAAGACGATATTACTTAAACATTATTTAGGAAAATAAACTATTTTTGTTTTGCTACTTGAACGTTCCTGTAATGGTGATATTCAGAGCAATATGTTACAGTTTGAACATATTGCACTTAACCCTCCTTTGGCATTAGGGTCATTTTTGACCCAAACCGTACACTACGTTAGCGAGCTCCTGCTAACGTGATGCAAAAGGAAGGTTAATACGACCATTATAGAAATGTTTATTTTAAATCAAAAAGCTTTTGATGATTCTTGCAATGCAACATAACCTCATTCTAACGGTTTTTTGTACATGCTCAAAGCAACCATCCGATAAAGTTAGTTTGGCCCTCAAGTAAACGGTTAAGGTAATCATTAACATGCTTGAATCTACCATGACAATAAATGAGCTGTCAAACCACCAACAATAAATATTGTTGAGACATGCATAATATGATTGAGTCAAGCATATGTCTTGCTCCATTCAGTTCAAGAATTCCAATCATTTTAAGCTTCTGGTATGCTTCGACCTATGATATTATGCGTAATACAAACTCAAAAAGGGCTTGTATAAAAGTCAGTGCACAAATATGCTTGTTTGCGACCGTAATATGATTGATATAACTTTAATTTTTTCTCCGTGTGGAAACCAAGCTGAAAACTTAAAATCTGTTCTTAAAGTCGACACACTGGCCCTAATTTATTGCTTTGCACTGCGAACCACAACAAACTGAAAATGTCAAACTGTGTAAGTTCACAAGAAGTTCCACGTGAACTTTTTTCGAACTTTCGACTTCAAAAAGTATTTCAAGTTCAGAGAAAGTTCACAAGCGAACCTGATTGAGCTCTACTATATGATAACAGCACATTGAGTAAAATCCCACAGTGCCTAACAACACATACATGGAGTAGTGGTTAGGCACCGGCTTTCAACGAGGAGAACCCGAGTTCAAATCTCAGTAAGTAAAAACCCTAATTAATCCACCTAGCGGTGATGGTGCCTTTCTCGTGCTTTAAAATATCTAACTACAAGTTTTTCTGTATGTTTATGACATACCAGCTAATCTGGTAAATGCCAGTAAAGGGCAACATATATCAGTGTACCCTACCTTGCGTCATCGGCGCAGTTGGTCGTGGAGCGTGCGACCGTGCCGAGCTCTCGACGCATACTGAATTAGACACCAGCAAACAGACTGCTTGGTGGCTAGGTATGCGGAGTGCGAGAGTAAGTCTCGGCTTCAAATAAAAATAATACGCTCTCACTTGTAGTTGTTGGGCACAAACGAGGCTGTGTTGTGGATTGACATCTAAGCCGAAAGAGAGATAGATGGTTCTTGAAAAAGTGAATGTTCATGGTGAGGGCTCGGGTTCAGTTTGGCTTTCTATTCCGCAGAATTATCACCTGTTCTGTGGCTTAGTTGGTTAAAGCACCGGTCTAGCGAATACGGGGTCGTGGGTTCGAATCCCACCAGAACGCGGTTTTTTTCAAAAACTCATCCCTCAATTTGTCAATTAGCAACATTCTGTGTCTTCTAACTACAAGTTTTTCTGTATGTTTATGACATACCAGCTAATCTGGTAAATGCCAGTAAAGGGCAACATATATCAGTGTACCCTACCTTGCGTCATCGGCGCAGTTGGTTGTGGAGCGTGCGACCGTGCCGAGCTCTCGACGCATACTGAATTAGACACCAGCAAACAGACTGCTTGGTGGCTAGGTATGCGGAGTGCGAGAGTAAGTCGCGGCTTCAAATAAAAATAATACGCTCTCACTTGTAGTTGTTGGGCACAAACGAGGCTGTGTTGTGGATTGACATCTAAGCCGAAAGAGAGATAGATGGTTCTTGAAAAAGTGAATGTTCATGGTGAGGGCTCGGGTTCAGTTTGGCTTTCTATTCCGCAGAATTATCACCTGTTCTGTGGCTTAGTTGGTTAAAGCACCGGTCTAGCGAATACGGGGTCGTGGGTTCGAATCCCACCAGAACGCGGTTTTTTTCAAAAACTCATCCCTCAATTTGTCAATTAGCAACATTCTGTGTCTTCTAACTACAAGTTTTTCTGTATATTTAAAATATCCTTTCAACAAAACTCGAGCGACATGTTGATGGCATTGACATAATTACAAAATGAAAACTGCATGCTAAATCTACTCAATATGGATACATTTTATATTAGCTCCTCCTCTCTCTCCTCTTCTTGGCGTAACGTCCTCATTGGGACAAAGCCTGCTTCTCAGCTTAGTGTTCTATGAGCACTTCCACAGTTATTAACTGAGAGCTTCCTCTGCCAATGACCATTTTGCATGTGTATATCGTGTGGCAGGCACGAAGATACTCTATGCCCAAGGAAGTCAAGCACATTTCCTTTACGAAAAGATCCTGGACCGACCGGGAATCGAACCCGTCACCCTCAGCATGGTCATGCTGAATACCCGTGCGTTTACCGCCTCGGCTATATGGGCCCTATTTTATATTAGCATAACATCCAATATTCAGAAAATATAAGACAATGATCCAAAACTCAAACCAAACAAGTGTCATGAAGCCGCAAAATTTTGAAACGTCATTTTTATTCCTGTTTTCTTCCATAATTAGAGCTATGTTGCCCATCTGTGTGTCGTATTCAATGCAACATGCAATGAGCCATTTTACGAGACGTTTCGGATCAGCTGATCGTTCATTTCATGAATGAAAATTTGACAGGAGGTTGCGCCCAAGCCCGTGAGTGTTAATATCAATATCAACACTGTTGTCGTTTCGTAAAATAGACTATAATAAACTAATATTAACATTCATAATCGGAATTGGCTGAAAATCTATGCGTAAAGCTAGAATTAGGCACATGTCATCGTGTCAGATGACATTGATTTGACCTTTTCTTATGTTTATTGATCTTCGTTCTACTGCTCGTGTTGTGTGTAGGTAAGGGGCTGTCCATAAACCACGGGGTCATTTTTTTGGGACTTTTCAACCCCCCCCCCTCCCCCGCGTGGTCATTAGTCCATACAAAAATGTTTATTTGTCCATACAAAATGGTCATTGGCCGAACCCCCCCCCCCCCCCTCATGACCACGTGGTTTATGGACAGCCCCTAGGTAACGATAGCGCACGAATGTAACAAAGCCGACTGACACCCGACTGCGGCAACGAAATGAAGGTAGTAAAAAGTGTCGAATGTTTACAAGACTGGTCGTGATTTGATGTACCGCATCCATGGGTTTGGTTGAATTTTACATTTTACTACCTGGATCTGATTCCGGGTAACTACCGGCTGAACCAAATATGGTCTAACATTATTGTCTTGTTAACTGCTCATCGGTTAACCAAAAACGCTGCAAATTGAAGGTGTCACATGCAGGGTTTGACAATTTCGACGGGACTCTCGGAACCAATTCCGGAACACTACCAGTTGTCTTTAGTGTGACGTAGGGCTATTTTCTAGCTAACTGTTCATCAGGTTATCGCAAAAGCCACGATTTGATGTGTCACATGCCAGGATTTGGTTTACTTTTACATTTAGCCTCTTCCAGCCACTCAAAACCGATTCCGAAATACTTGCTGTCCGTTCATTAGGTAATCTAAAAAGCCGCTATTTGATGTGACGCATGTACGGGTTTGTTTCTCTTTCAGATTTAACCACTTCGGCAAGAACCCCGGAACGGGTTCCGGAACACTACTGGTTCAGATATGGTCTGAGATGGTTTTCCTGCTTATTGTCCATCAGGTCATCGAAAATGCCTTGGTTTGATGTGCCGCATGCATGGGTTTGGTTTAATTGTATATTTGGCCACTTCCAGCGGGACGCCTAGAACCGGTTCCGGAACACTACCGGTTCAGATATGATCTGAGACTATTTTCCTGCCTACCGCTCATCAGGTTATCGAAAATGCCGTGGTTTGATGTGCCGCATGTATGGGTTTGGTTCACTTGTATATTTGGTCACTTCCAGCGGGACGACTAGAACCGGTTCCGGAACACTACCGGTTCATATATGGTCTGAGATGATTTTCCTGCTGATTATCCATCAGGTCATCGAAAATGCCGTGGTTTGATGTGCCGCATGCATGGGTTTGATGCAATTGTATATTTGGCCACTTCCAGCGGGACGCCTGGAACCGGTTCCGGAACACTACCGGTTCAGATATGGTCTGAGACTATTTTCCTACTAACCGTTCATCAGCTTATCGAATAAGCCGATATTTGATGTGTCGCATGCATGAGTGTGGTACACTTTTATATTTGACCACTTCCGGCGGGACGCCTAGAACCGGTTCCGGAACACTACCGGTTCAGATATGGTCTGAGACTATTTTCCTACTAACCGTTCATCAGGTTAATGAAAAAGCCGCTATTTGATATGTCGCATGCATGGGTTTGTAGCATTTTAATAT
Source organism: Aedes albopictus (assembly GCF_035046485.1). NCBI lineage: Eukaryota > Metazoa > Arthropoda > Insecta > Diptera > Culicidae > Aedes > Aedes albopictus. The sequence continues at coordinate 120,401,805 of NC_085137.1, read as the reverse complement.
TTGACCACTTCCGGCGGGACACTCGGAGCCGGTTCCGGGACACTACCAGTTCAGATATGGTCTGAGACTATTTTCTTGCTTACCGTTGATCAGATTATCGAAAAAGCCACGGTTTGATGTGTCGCATGCATGGGTTTGTAGCATTTTCATATCTGGCCCCTTCCTGGGGTACTGGTCCGGAACACCTAAATGGCCATAACTCCAGAACGGCTGGACCGATTCGAACCATTTTCAATAGGAAAGAATGGGACCAGATTCCGCGTCGAATGAACCATCGGTCATTAAAATCGGTTGAGGTTTACTGCCAAAAAGTGATGTGAGTTTTTTTGTACACACACATACACACACACATACATACACACACACACATACATACACACACACAGACATCACCTCAATTCGTCGAGCTGAGTTGATTGGTATATGTGACTCGACCCTTCGGGCCTTCTATCAAAAAGTCGTTTTTGGAGTGAACATATAGCCTTTCCAGTACACTTAGTGTACGAGAAAGGCAAAAACATCAAAAATTATTTCAAGGTATTAGTCAATTTGGATTCCATATGAACTAATGTCTCTTAATAATAAATTACTTTTGAGGACTAAACACTTTTTTTTTCATTTTTTCGAAGCTTATTTTTAAGCTGAATAGCGTTCCTTTCAGCGACACAAGTGTACTTTTTGTGAACTCAAGTTCGGTTAATTACTTAAAAAGTGAGCTGAATAGAATGCTATTAATCTTCCTTCGAATAGCTGATTACAGGGTGCGGCAGGAAAAAATGCGAAAAGTTCAAGGCACTATTGCACGCTAAATATGGGATATATATGACTATTTTTTCATGACAGTGTATCAGTCAATGTCTATATTCTGAAAAATAAAAATGAACACATTTGATGTTTAACATCTGATAATGTAGGCCTAATTAGCGGATATCAATAAACTGCGCGCCCAATGGTCATTAAACAAAATGACTATAACAGTAACAAAATTAGCTCAAATTCGATGAACAACCAGACCACACTGATCCAGAGCCATGTAGTTTCACATACCAGATGAAATAAGTACATATATTTGATGATATTGTAGAGAAAATCAAAAATTTTGTTTTATCAGATGCGAAATTTAGCGACCTGTGCGATTTTCTGCGGTTTGAAAATTCTGGCTGTCTTCATCTTCAGGCGCCGCCCTGTAAAGGTTAGTGACCAAAATGGGAAATTTTTTAATTAACTTTTCAGAAAACTAGCCTATTATAGATCATGGAACGTTGAAACATAGATTGGTTAATGTCAAATGGACGAAAATGAGGTTTGAAGTTGAAAAACACTTTCGCATTTTTTCCTGCCGCATACTGTAAGCCCAAACATGCTATTTTATCCGAACTTTTGGTTGCTTGGGACTGTTCTCCATATCAGTATAGCTCATAAAAAACAACCTATGATTCAAAGAAAGAAAAGCCTCTGTCAAAAGATCACAGTCTCAATGGTAGAATTTGAAAGAGCAGTATATTTTTCATGATATTGTTAAGAGAAGAAAATATTTCATTTTGGCAGCTAGAACATTACCCGGAGTATGCCGCAACCTCTGAATTTATTTGATCATAATTTGGCCAAACGGCATTCGGTGAAATGACCTTTTTGGCCAGATGGCTTTCGGCCAAACGACAATCGGCCATACTGAATTCGCCAAATGGCAAGACACTGCTGCGACGACTGCATCTCACTAACAGCTGTGAACAAGACCTCTCAGAAGTCTCTTCCTTGAGGGCGTATCTCCATTAAAAATTCTCCTGAAACCAGAAATCTGAGACCTTTTTTTGATGATATCTGTGGAAGTGGTCATAGCACAGCTGAGAAGCAGGCTTTGTTCCAGTGGAAATGTTACGCCAGGGAGAAGAAGAAGATGAAGAAAGCAAATAAGAAGAAAAAGTTATGATGATGATGCCGTCATCTTGCAGGCATTGCACACATTTGTTACGCTTGGTTTTATCGTCGTATTTGAACCCTCCGACACTAAAGCGTTAAATGAGCTAATAATTAGAACAATTACTGTTCTAGCCATCCCACAATGGTCCAATTTTGAGAAAAGATGGCAGAAATTCAATTTTTGAACACCTATTAAATGGGTTTCAGTATATCGATCATTCATATTCAATATCAGAAGCGTTGACTGTATTTTAAATAAATTGGAAATCATGATTTTGTATCTTCTTATAGCGCTAAATTGCTGCTAATTTGCTTGCTGATTTTTTGATAAAGAACACAAGCAAGTTCAACCACTTCAAAAGTCTAATAATATAAGTAATTCAAGGGTGGAAAAGTGAAAGCAGCACAAAGGCAAACCAGTTCGATATAGTAGAATAAGAATATAATAGAATACACTTAGGCGCTGTACAAAGTGTAAGTGCAGCTGCCAATTGGAATCGCTCACGTAGTGCCCTAGTGGACAAAAGAGCTGGAAAATAGGTTAAGTAGTTAAGAATAAAAAAAAAAGTAATTCAATGACTTCCAGAAGTTTTTTCGTAAGTTCTTGTATATATTAGGCACCTGCAATGGAAAAAGAGATCAAAATAACACTCTTGGCTTCAAAATGAACATCACATATTATTAGTACGAGAAATTCTTATACTTCAAAGTGTCGTACAAATCACTCCCAGCTACACCCCACGCAGATATTCGGTTCAAACACTCGTCTAAGTATGCAGAAGCGATTAAAGAAAATTGCAGCTGCCAAAACATTAGCGCCATATTGATATGGGTATAGCCAAATTGTATGATAAACAGCGATTTTGTTCGTATTTTCAAATCTGGACCATTGTTGCGTCCATATTTCTCAATTGGCTGTTATTTCCATATTTCATGCCATATTGGGTATGAAGAACAACCACTGTGAGACGTAGTCATTTCATCCCCTATTTTGATCCACTGTGCGTGAGATTCCAGCATTGTTCCAGTCCATTTGGTTGATTGTCAAAGTCCTACTTCCACCTTTCGATTACCTCTTGTTGATCCATCAAGGTGTTCTTGGTTCCGTTTCAAATCAAAGTCAAAACTAAGCTTGACATATTTCTACATCACCGCGAGAAATTACAGAAATTTATTCATAGATGGAGTAAAGTAGGGTTTGTGTTAAGAGTTGGAGAAGAAGAATTGTTGCGTCAAAGGTGGTTCCCATTTTTTTCATTATCTAGCCATCTCGTATTTTCATTATTTTCTTCTTCTTCTTGGCGCAACGTCAACACTGAGACAAAGCCTGCTTTATCATTTTAGTGTTCTAGCAGTATTTCCACAGTTGTCAACTGAGAGCCTATGTAAATTTTTCATGTGTGTATTGTGTGGCGTGCACGAAGATGCTCTATCCTCTACGAAAAGTTGCTGGACCGAACGAGAATCGAACCCGTAACCCCCAAAATGGGCCTGCATGGCCTGCACAGCTGTGTCTATATGGGCCCTTTTATTCTTTTATTGTTCATTTTAATTTTTCAACCGTCATGCAAACCCTTTCTCAATAGTAAAACGACGACGGACGAACTAACCCACTCAGCAGACATACGGAGATCAAACACCTGTTGTCATAATTGTATACTACTACAGTGTATTGAGTGGAATAAAACAGTGATTAATCTGTCGCCATCTGATCTGTTTTTTTTCTTCCTTTAATATATGTTGTGCTTCTTTTTACATTATCGTTAGTTGAACGAGCTCGCACCCGCATCCAGCAGAGAAGGAAGGCCCACACAATCACGATTAGTTATAACCGTTGCGTTTGGCCTGCCTCTTCTCTAGCTCTTGATCGTGTGTACGACTCGTCTTCTTCAGACTACAGCGAAGAAGCAGACCCAGTATAGGTACAGAGTGTTTGTGGTGCTTTTGCTGTTGGCACCGTTGATTGATGGCTTCTCGATTGTGGGATGCATTTTATTAGATTGTCAGATTGTTTTCGAAGGCGCGATGGCAAACAAAAAGCTACAAACGGAAGACAACGGTTAGCACGAGTAGCGAACGACGACACGACGGTGTCATACAAGGATTATTTTCCTGCTGTAGACGAAAGATGAACTAGCGTATAGTAAGCAGGGTCGTACATAGAAAAATAAATCTTGATAGAAAAAGCTCTGGTTGTCGGATTTCCAATTTGAAGATTGTATACGTTCAACACCTAGATCAGCAAAAGATCCACGCTTTCCAGGATATAGCATATCATTGTGATTACTATGACATGTAAGAACAGTCATTCAATTAAAAACTGCAGAGACGCTCATTAGAACACGAAGTTTAAGAGACAGGCAAAGACCTACACTAATATAGAGTCAAGGACGCGTAGATAAAGTAAATGACAAAGAAGGTTGAGAGTTTCGCTGCGCTAATTATTCTACGCTTCTGTTCAGTCCGTCTCTGAAACGGCAACCCACCAACCCGTCAAACAGATGTGTCCGGTAAACGAGTTCACCGTAAGTATTCGCTCGCGCGATCGTAACGCTCCGTACGGTGATAAAATCGATATCGACTCCGAGAAATCACATCAAGATCAGTGAGCTTGTCCAGCGGCACCAATCTTGTTTTCTCATTCAGTGAAGTGCGGTGGAAGTGGAACGGTGCCGTATACCTCCAATCCGACTTTACGAGTGCGTGGTTGGTAGCAGCTCGTTTGGTCATGTTCGTTTGAGTCTAGAACGGATTTGAGCGCAACCTAACTAGTCGTACCCATCCATGCATGCATGGTGGGGGAGGAGCGGGTTAACGGGCGCGGTAAGAATGTCACATGTTGTAACGACTTTCTTCTTTATGCTCCTCACCAACGCTGTAAGTAGCCCGGGCCGGACAGCAGTAGTTCATGTAGCAACAACAACGGACAGAAACGACAACAATCGCAGATCAATCGATTTCTCCGGTTAGAACTAGGAAAGCACATGTTAGGGTAAACGGTCTGTTCTGGTCATGCACAGCAAAAACAAATGTGATATCATATCTTTTAGCTGCACTCGAAAAGTTTTTTTTATCAGTCGATGATAAGAGCTCGCGAAAATTGAGTAAGCTCGTTTAATAATAACTTCAAAGCAACTTTACATCAGCGCTGAGCGTAATGAAGAGTAGGTACTACGTTTGTCGGTCTCAGGCTATGTTTCTCCAATGGGAAGTCTTCTACTTGAACAGATCGTAAGGCCGAACAGGTCATTAGTCCATGGGTCTCCAGTTAGCCACTATAGTGGTTAAGGCTATGGATCGTCAATCCGGAGACAGCGGGTTCGATTCCCGTTCCGATCGGGAAAATTTTCTCGACTCTCTGGGCATAATATATCATTGTACTTGTCTCACAATATACGAATTCATGCAATGTCAGGCAAAGAAAGCCCTTCAATTGATAACTGTGGAAGTGCTCAAAGAACACTAAGTTGAAGCGAGGCAGGCCAATTCCCAGTGGGGACGTAGAGCCATAAGGAAGAAGAAGAGGGTCATTAGGCCGAATAGGTCTTTAGGTTGAAAAGGTCATTAGGCCGAATCAGAGTGAATGTTATTTAGAGGTGATTCAGTCGAGTAGGTCATTAGGCCGAATGGGTGATCAGGTTGAAATGGTTATTATGAGTTAGAGGTGATTCAGTTAGGTAGGCCGAATAAATCATTATTAGGACAAATATGCCATTGCGCAGAATAGGTCATTTAAGCCGAATGTGTCATTAGGCCGAACATCCCAAGTAACAATCTTGATTCTATTTGGTTTTATTTGTTTTTATGATAGTTTTATCATAGCATTGCATAGTCTAATTGATCTTATCATTGTTTCTACTGAGTACAACCATTCTTCATCAATCTGTGATTTTAAGTACATCTCCAAGAATACTTGGGACTCAGTGATTCGCATCAAGAACGTCATGAATCGTTAGTAACCTTTCTTACCTTTGGTTAAGTTGAAATAGATTTAGGATGGTTTTTTGGGGTTTTTGGCGGCGAACGTTATAAATTTGAGTACTCTTGAGTTACGCCTTTAACTTTTGCTTGAGTTGAAAGGAATTTAAGACGATTTTATGATAATGTTGCTTAAAACCACCGATATTCAATGACGGTTCCGTGGATTTAATCGGAAGCCATGTTGAGAAAACTCATGAATAATTATCTCGTGGCCTGAAATGTTTTTTCCCGATGCAATTAAACTTTGCCTCCAACATGAAAGCTGCAGTAGCAAAAGAAGCTAATAAATTTATTATCGTTTTATCGTGCACTTGAAGAGCTCTGCAAGGAGAGACCAATTCGCCTAGAGAACATCTTGTAAAGTTCAATAAGTTTTAAGAGAATAGCGTCTTAGGATGGGCCTCTTTAGTCTTTTTGTGGGTTTACGGTTGGTGTAATGTAGTTATACAGAGTAATTTGGTTTAAGCTTGGTTGTACAGAACAGGCGTTGAAGGATTCTTCAAAAGCATTATAAAATTAATTCATTGGTCATTGAGGTCATTGAGCCGTCAAGGTTCAGCCTAATAGATTGACCAAATCGGCCTTATAACACATTTGGGCCAATGGCATATTCGGCCTGATCACCTATTCGGCTCAATAACCTATTCGACCAAATGACTTATCCGGGCTTATGACCTTTTCGGTCTAATGACCTATTCGGTACAATGGCATATTCATCCTAATGATCTATCCAGCCTAATGACCTACTTGACTGAATCACATCTAATTTATAATAACCAATTGATCCTGATCACCCATTCGGTCTAATGACCTACTCGACTAAATCATCTCTACGTCCAATTCGACCTGATCAGCAATTCGGACTAATAGCGTATTCGGCCCAATGACCAATTCGGCTTAATGGCCTTTTCGGCCTTAAACGGTCTAATTACCTTTTTGGGCAAATAAACATTTTGGTGTAACATTATTTTGCGTCCAAACGAACTTTTTCAGGCAAAACGATACAGTGTATCAAACAATTGTCCGTACAGGATTTTTTTGGTCAAAATAATCTTTCATTCAATTGATCATAACTTTTTTATACATCAATCAAAGACGCTGAAATTTTGACCAATCATGCACCATATATCAAAGCTCCATTGGTAAAATTTTGAGCGAGATCGAGTATGTTTTCTGAAAACTATAGAACTTTCAGTATAACTTATAAAATGTTTGAACACATTTTTAAAACATTATATCTCAATATGTACTCGATGAAACTTTTTCAATTTTTTCTGTAATACAGCTTATACCTAAGGCTTTCATATGCAGCTTCGTTTGAGGTTTTGTATTCACTACAAAAAATATGAAAAATCTGTATATGTTCAGAGTGCCATTAGGAAATTTATCATATTTTGATCAATAAAAGTGCCAAGTGTTTTCAACGTTTTTAAATTCTCTTAATGTAATATTTTTATACAGGACCTACTAAACCACATATGAAGAGTAGGTCCTATGTATTTTTCGTTCAGTTAATGCACTTTTATTGGTCGGAAACGTTTGGCAGGTTTTATGTGCAAATATGGTAAATTTTTAAACATCGTCCTCTACATAAGCACATTTTTCATATTTTTTGTAGTGAATATAAAACCTCAAATGTAGCTGCATGTGAAAGCCTTAGGAATCAGCTGTAACACAAAAAAAATTGAAAAAGATTCATCGAGTACATACTGAGATATAATGTTTTAAAAATGTGTTCAAAAAACTTATAAGTTTTTCTAAAAGTTCTACAACTTTCAGAAAACTTATTCGATCTCGCTCAAAATTTTACCAATGGAGTTTTTATGTACGATTCATGATTGGTCAAAATTTCAGCGTTTTTGATTAATGTATAAAAAAGTTATGAACATTTGAATGAAAAATTATTTTGTCCAAAAAATTGCTGTACGGACAATTGTTTGATACACTGTATATCCACCTGATTAACTTTTCGACCTAATAACGTTTTCGGTCTGACGTTGTTGGTCTGAGAATGTTGGATTATATCTTCCAGGAAGCTTTGATTTCAGGCATGTGGTCGATGTGCTTTGCAGTAATGATTGGAATAGCTGAATGTATAATCAATGGCAACCAATTCTGTAAAAATCAGATCTTCAAGTCATCTGATATAGTTATACTGATCATGACGCTGCATAGTATATCGAACATTTGTCGAAGTCATTTATGTGTCGGGAAAATATAATTCCAAGTTGGTGAGAATATTACAAACTGAGGGAGGGTAATAGGCCCAGTCAGACCCCTAAATGGGCAATGTGGGTTAGTGTAAGGGAATGCCATTGAAGGTTTGTAATATTCTCCGAGGCTTTCGAAATCCAACAGGGCGCGTCCCCGGGTTGCGGATAGGGGGAAAAGGGAGATTTTTCACATTTGTACTGTAATCAGCCAATGTGATATTATCACCTATGGTGTTGTAGTGCGAATGAATGATCTCATTCTATGGGAATTCGAACCTTGTAATGTCTTGTTTATTAACTTTCAATTGGTCGGGGTTCTGCTAAACCGAACCAAAGACCTTTTTTTGAAAAATTGAGTTTTCTTTACCATTGGATGAAGAAATTGATGATCTTCCTTCCATGTAAAAATGCAGTAATTCTGACAGCTCTTCGTGGAGTAAATTCAAAATTTCTGTTTGGCAGAACATACAAAAAATAAAATTGCATCCAACCAGAGTGAACTGTAAACCATTCCATAGAATCATCGAAATGTTTTAGTGTTGGTCCAGATGAAGAACATTTCAAGTTATGCTCATCTCCGTCAAATTTCTTACTTCCAACCGACTCATAGTAACAATCTGTGGGAGAATTGAACACGTTATTAGAAATACGGATGTTGGAGGATACAATTATGCTTCGATGGTGCTGATCGCCATTTTTCCAAATCACATTCAGCCAGACCGAACCAAACCCACTGCATTTTAGAATCTGTTTATTCTCAACAATACAAAAATCAACTGGTTTTAAATACCTGCGTTATGTCGACACACCTCATACTGATAGTTTAACACAGAAGCCGTCATTGAACAACAAGGCTAATAAGAATAATAAAGCTTGAAAAAAATCAAACACTCGGTTCGCTTTGGCTGATCGAAAAATGGCGTTTTCACGAAAACCATGCTAGAGAAGAATGTTTAGAACTTGATTCAGACTTAACGACTAACCTTCAGCTAAGCGAAATGACCTAGAGGTAACGTGGTTTGTTATCACTTAAAGGACCCAAGTTCGAATCCCTTTATTATTTTCGATTTTTTTTGTCTTAGTTCACTTTGGCAGATCATTTTCATGGTTTTCTTCGACCAGTATAAATTTGAAGTACACAAATTGCTCCATTTTCACATCTCAGGACCTCAGGACATGCAAGGACATCATTTTACATAATCACTCTTGCTGTGTGCCTGCACATGCACCGCCTATAAAAAACATAGGTGGGGAGGGCTGAGGGGTGGGCTTCCGCCGTTCATATTTCAAACTATTTTGAAACCTCCATGCTACCATAATATACGCGTCCTCTCTGATTCATGTAAAGAATTGTGAGTGATATCGATTTCAACATCATAGACGATGAAAAATCGAGTTTTTTTTCACAATCCGAATGGTTTTCTATGAAACAAAGAAACACAGTCAGCCACACTGAACTATAAACCATATTCCAATGTTTTTGTTCAGCCAGAGTGAACTAAGTGCGAAGTACTGAAAAATTAAATGTAATTATATCAATGATTTCTAATAATTTACATGTATTCTTCGTCTCTGATGATTAATAAAGGCTTGTAAGTTACATATGTGTGGAAAAGTTTCAACTAATCTTAGCTGTTGTTTATTTGTGAGAGGTTGAACTTAAAGCTTAATTATCTCGGAATAAAGTTTTTGGCGCTTAGTTCGGTTTAGCAGAACCCCGGCCAATTATCTAAGCTTGATAAGGTTTTGAAGACAAATATGAGATGAGAGAATTGCCTAATAGGAAAGTCACATCAGCAAAGCTTTTACATATGCAAATGCTATCCATGGGGTCATGTCTAGCATTTAATATGTATGGAAATGACTGGTTCTTACCTAGCAGGGGTACTACAAGACCACGTGGACAATTCGATTAAAGGCTTAATTGGGGATAATATATTTTCAAGAACTGAAGGGACATTTTTTCCGGGGTGACTGGCGAGTCGGAGCGGGTAGAAGTTTCCGTTTGTTATAATTGACAAAATAAACAATCGGGCGCTTTTTTTTACTATGACTTGCTTGGCATTTTGTGGATTTTTGTTTTTTTTTTGGTTTTGGAAGGTATGCGATTCACTATTGAGTCTTAAAATTATTTTGCATTGAATAGCATTGATATCGTCAAGTCTGTATCAACACCCTAATCCCACACCAAAATACCCTTTTCCTATCCCATGGCGTTTATGTGGTCAGCAAAGACTATTCAGCCATTACCCCTCCTTATCATCGGCTTTGGACTGACTTGCGCTCTCATTGCCCCACCAAATGCTGCAAAATGAAAATGAAAATGAAATAACGTTTTCGGTCTAACGATCTAATGGCTTATTTCGATAATACTGAATATATTTCGAAGTAAACTGCAATGGAAAGGCATTAACTCTATTTAAGTAAAAACTAAATCCATTATGTAATGAATCCATTTACGTAAAGAATCCATTCAAGTATCCCCGACTCATTACATAAATGGAGGTTTTAGTATACTTAAATCTTTTTCTGCGAATTTAATTTATGCAGCTTTTTTATGCACTGCGTAAAAAGAAGGAGAGTCATTCACTACCAATACTGACGGTATCTATGACAACGATGGTCAGCGGCGTTTATACGATAAAGCTCAAGAAGGAAGATCTAAGGAAGGGTGAGGCAAATGGGCGATCTAAGGTGTTAAAAAGGAGTAATAGAAAGTATCAGCATTTTACATGGACTTTGGAGAGGATTTTAGGAGGTTTCAAAGGGTTTTTTTTTGTGGGATCAGCATTGTAATGATAAGAGCTTTTTTCGGGGGATCTCAAAGGAATCTAGGGAGGCTTCATGGCGTTTGAAACAATTTTAGGGGACAAAATGATTTCAGAAAGTTTCAGGAGAGTTCCAGGCTTGCTTCAGAGAGTTTCAGGGGATTTGCATGAGCGTTTCAGGGAATATAAGGGATATTCAGGCAAGTTCAGAAGGTTTCTTTCAGGAGCATATAAGATTGTAATTCAGTGGTGTTTCAGGGGGTCTCAGGAGGATTTAGTGGTGTTTCAGGGTATCTCAGTGCATTTCAGAGAAGTTTCAGCGAGTTTCAGAGGGTTCAAGTAGAATTCAAGGAGCTTCAGAGGCTGTCTAGACCCCAGACAGAGGAGATTTAGGAGCTCTAAAGAGGATTCAGGAAGCGTCAGAAGGCGTTTCGGAGTGCCTTAGTTGGATTTAGAAGATTTCTGGGATGTTTTGGGGTCGTTTCAGGGGTCCAGGAACGTTTGAGGGGGCTCCAGGGGCATTTTAGGGATTTTCTGGAGGAATCAAGGTTGCTTCAGGGAGTTTCATGGGCAATATTAGGAAACTTAGGGGGCTTCAGGTGCATTGCAGAGGTCTCAGCAGGTCTCAGGAGAGTTTTAAGGTTCTCAGGAGGATTCAGAGAGGATCTCAGGGGGTCTCAGAGTCGGTTTTGGGGCTCTCATATACGTTTCAGACAGTCCCAGGAAGTTTCAAGGGGATCTCAGGAGTATTCAGGATGTTTTAGAGCAACACGAATGTTGTTGTTTTTCGGATAACCAACCGAAATGGTATGTTAGACATACGTAATGCGTGAAGTTCATAGGCACAATATGTGTTGAAAAATGGACAAATTGAGTGGAAACATTGCGAAAAAACCACGTAGTTCTCTACACAGGGCGCGTTAACCAACTTCGCCAAAGAACAAGTAACAACTCTGTGAAGTAGAAAGCCTACCTGAATTCAACGCCCACCTAACCCCACGTTCTTTCCTCGCAATTCACCATCTTTTCGATCCTTAGATGTCCACTTCCAACACTCTCTGACACTAAAAATAACATGCTCTCACTGTTGTTCGTAGGCACGCTTTTCGGCGGTTGGCCTCTTCGAATGAGTGTAATTAGTTTCGTACCTGTAGGGCGGAATTAAAAGGTACGAAACTGATTACACTCATTCGAAGAATTGTTTTAGAGGCTTTTCCGGGGGTCTTAGGAACATTTCTGGGGGTCTTTCATGAGGTCTCAGTAGAATTCAGGGGGTTTCAGGAGTCCATTCTGGGAAATCCATCAGGAGCTCATTTAAGGGATTTTTCCAAGAGTTCCTCCTGGGGGTTTCTTTAGGAGTTTCTACACATGATTCATCTCTGGGGATTCGATCAGGAATTCATTCTGGAAAATCATCCAGGATACGCTTTGGGAATACCGCTAGAGATTGTAACTATATGTGAACAATGTCTGTAATGAATAAATGTTTTTAGGCGTCTGAAGATGGTCGAAGAAAAGTAGACCAAAACGCGTCACGCAAATAATGCTGTTGGATAATCGTTTCACCGAAAATAGCCAATCTAACTAAGCATATACCGCTAGAGATTCCCTCCGAGAATTCCGCCAGTGATTTCCTTTAGGGATTTCTTATGAGGATTCTACTGGAAATTCCTTATGGGGACTCCACCAAGAATTTCCTCTGAAAATGTCACTAGGAATTCCCTTTGGAGATTTCGCCAGTGATTCCCATTGGGAATTGCTCAGAAGTTCCTTCTAGGGATACCTGCTGGAGTTATTCAAGGAATCCTGCTCGGGGATTTTTCCAGGAGTTTCTTCTGAGGGTTTCTGCAGTAACTGGAATCTCTTTTGATACCATTGGCTGAGGGTGCGTAAACAAAAAAAAATGTTCAGAAATTTAAAAAAATGCATTAGAAGAGGGAATTTTGTGCATAAATTATGTCAAGACTTAAATAACGAAATTTTTGTTCGCGAGAACAGGTCTTACTCTTGGGCATTGGGCAAGGGAATTCCATGAAGTTCCAAAAGAGCCTATCCGGTCAGGATAGTATAAAGGGGGATTTCAAGAGCACCCTTAAATCCAAGGAGTTTCCGGGGCTTTTAATTTAGCTTACGGGGATTTCCGTGGCCATTTCAAGGCATTTCAGAGGGGTTTCAAAGGGTTTCAAGTGTTAGAATCCCAAAATGGCCGTCACAAAGACCGACTTTGGCAGCTACTCACGATTTCGAAAGCACAAATCTCTTCGTAAACACAACTAGCGCACCTGAGCTTCTTATTTTAAGCTTTTTACAAGTGAGCAAGAACAGAATAATAAAATGCACTGTTGTTGGAAGCTTGCTTCGTAAGATTTGTGCATCTGAAGTTTTGATGCACTGTTGAAGCGGGATTCCAAGACGTTTGTCCTTAATGTGAAGGGGACTCTGAAAATCCTCTGAAATTTTCTGAGATGACTCCAAAACCCACATGAACTCCATGTGACGCACCTGAGACCCTCCGAAATCCCCGAAAACGCCTGAGAAACCCGACAAAAATCCTCTAAAGCTTCCTAAATTGCCTCCGAAATCCCCCTAAAACCCCCACAGACCCCATGTAATGCACCTGAAACCCTCCGAAACCATAAAAAAACGCACATGCAAGACATCCAAACCCCGCCACAAATCCTCTAAAGCTTCCAGAAATATTTCCGATATCCCTCTGAAACCCCCTCGAAGTCCATGTAACGCGCCTGAGACCACCGAAACCACCGAAAACGCCATAGAAACGCATCAGAAACCCACCGAAACGACCCCGACATCTCTTGGTACCGCACTGAAACCCCTTGGGACCCCCTGAATCGTCTCTGCCCCCTTATTTTGCTTTACCTTATAAACAACCCCTGGATTTATCCAGGAATTCCCTCAGGGGATTCCGCTGGAACCTCGTTGTTGGGATTCCGCTTTGAATTCTCTTTTGAAATTCTGCTAGGAATTCCCTTTCCTAGTTTCCAAGAGAACCTTCTGGGAAATTACTCCAGGAGTTTCTCTTGGGATATTCCCATATTTTCTGACGGGCAATTCATGGGGGAATCTCCAAAAGGAGCTTCAGGAGAACTCCCGAAACAGAAGTCTATGAATACCTAGAAGGAATTCCTGGTCGAATATTAAAGAGAGATCTCCAGAAGGAATTTGTGGAAGCTACGGGAAACTACGGGAGGAAGCCCTAGGACAAACTTCAAGAGGAATCCCTAAAACGAACTCTCGGTGGGGTCCTCAAAAGAAATTCCTGGAGATCAAAATGTATATGGAATTTGTTCTTGGGTAACTGAAGAACTTTTCTAGGGACATCCGCAGCCTGCCCAAAGTACATCATCCACCCTATTCAGCCTTACCTTAGGATCTCTCTTCGGATCACAGTTTAAGCAGCACAACCCACAAGAAAGCTAACCGGGAGGATAGAGAAACGGGAGTCCACACGACAGGCAATCACTTCCAATAACAGGTTCCATGTCGCAGCCACTCGCGTCGTCTCATCATCCCAACTCCCAACTCAACCGAAAGAAGTCCGAGCCGGCCGGCCGCGCCGCTCCGCAATAAGCAACCATAGCGAATGAAGATGGACAAGTCCAAGAAATATGGGAAAAAATCCCGCGCAGCCTGCCCGATGTTTGTTTTTGCTCCGGTTTGTCCGCACGTAGCGTAGGTATGATGCTGCTGCTGCTGCCGTTACCTGCCAGGTTCTTCTTGGAGTTTGCTGTTAGTCCGCGTGATTGAATGCTGTTGGAGCGGCCTTCCCGTCCGGTCCGGATCTCGGTTGCTCGGTTCGGGCTTTCCTATGCATGGGGGCCTGCCTGCTGCTGGGTGATTGGCTTTATTCTAATTTCCAGATCTATGATTGATATCTGTCACAATGGAACACTAATATGGATGACATGAAATTAATTAACGGGAGGTGAATAGCGACGATCCGTTCGATGGTGTGATGATCGAGGTTCTTTTTTGGGTAGATGGCTTAATCGATACACAGCGGCGGACCGAGTTTTAGCTTATCAACGACCGGTAGGTGCACTGAACCGTGACGAGAATGAATCGATAATTAGGCACACGGTTTATTTGAGGCATAAATTAACCTTTTGTGGCTGTACTCGAGTGCGGGGAATAATAACTGGGCTCTGCGACAGAAAGTCACGATGAGGATTACAATAAGTGATATGATATGAAAGATTTCATAATCAAGGGCTTTCCGAAATTTCATTTTCTAGGGTAGAAATTTAGTTAATCGTATGCGCCAATTCCCGTCATATCAGATGGCCAATAACTCATTAGGTTGAAGCAAAAATATGTAGACTATCAACAACCAGTCCTTTTAGCACTGGAAATCGAATAATTACGCAAAATTTGTCGTTTCATATTTTTTATCGTTTTGCATATGACGAAGGCAGATAACACCAAAGCAGCAGCTAGCTGAATTGTTCTTCATAACCTGTCAACCCTGTCAGTTTTTTCTTCACCACATTCATTAAAATTCTTCATTCAGGAAATTTTTCAAAGATATTTTTCTGAAATTACTTGTGATTGATTTATCCCTGGATTTGTGCCACAGGAAATCTAACCAGAATTGCTACACTATTTTGTCTATAACTCAAATATTATTTAATTGACCTACGAATTCCACGCTGAATTCCACAAGTTATTACTCCAAGACTTACCTAGAGAATGTCATTATGATTAAACCCATAGATTCATTCGAAATTCCATAAAAAAATTGTGCAGGAATTTATTTAAAGATTCCTTCAGGAACGTTTTTAAAGATTCTTCCAAGAATTCCTTCACAGATTCCTGAAGGATTCTTCTAAGAATTCCCTCAAAGATTCCCTTGGGATTGCTTCAGCAGTTACAGCTGTGATTCTTCCAGAAACACACCTAGGAGCTTCGCAAGGAACTTCCTGAAATATTCGTCCATGAATTCTATCATGAAGTTACCCATCAATTCAATCCGGATTTGCATAAGTTATACCCGTAGATATATTCCCTCAGAAATTTATACTAAACTTATTTCCCGAGATTCCTTTAGGAATTTTCTCAGGCATTCTTTCAGTAACTCCTACACGAATGATTTACTTTCAAAACTCCATTAGGGATATCTATTCCTTCAAAAGTTTCTTCAAGAAAACATTTCAGGGATCTGATATTGTTCAGATAGTCTTCCTAGAACATTTTCAGGGATTATTCCAGATGTTTTTTAAGGGATTCTTCCATGAATTCTTTCCAAAATTCGCCAGGAATTCTCTCGAGGAACTCCTCCAGTGATTTCTTTAGAAATTCCGAAATCTGTTTTTTCGGCTGTGCAGTCTTGAATGAAAGCGTTGATTCTACTTAATCTTCGTCGACGTTTCGGTCCTTGGATCGGACCTTCTTCAGGGCCTGTTTTATTAAAATAACATTTAAATTTTATAACTATACAATTTTGGGACCTCACAAATTACTTACTCGATTCTAATCAACTTTGTTCAAAAAATGAAAATCTTGTTTCGGTGTGTCAGTTTCGAGAGGGTTACAGCTGGTTGGATGGTCTATTGTTATACAAGGGGTTGGTACTTAAAGTGAGATTAATCAAGATAGAGCTATTAATGTCTTACGCATATCATGTGGGGGTGGTTTGGTGCGAATATTGTATGCGTATGGTCTAATTCTGTCGGCGGAATACTATTTTTTTTGGAAACACTGTAGCTAGGTTTGGATCGGGTGTAGATGATGACCGAATACTATTGTACATCGAGAGAGGATGGAATGTTGTTATTGCTATGGCTGGTTTGAGGGAGATCTCTAACAGGTTTTCGCAGTGTGTGTATAATATTGCTATATGATCTGTTTAGATTGTCTGTATCTGTGCGTCTATTGATGGTGTGTGGATTTGTTGCTATATGACACATTTCGAGAATCGGGAGTGTCGATCTCTTGAACGTGTGATCTACTATTCTTGTGTTTGTTAGGTCGAATCTGTGTTGGTGGTCGATGCAGTGCTCCACGAGAGCAGTACGGCCCTTGAGGTGTTGGATTTCTGGTTCATGGTATTGGTGTCCTTGTTGCAGTTTGTTGTCCAGAGAGTTGATAGTGGACTGGTGTCCAGACAGTCTCTTCTGGAGGCTGTTGGTGGTCACCCCCACGTAACAGGAACGGCAGTTTTGGCAGGGTATTTCGTACACAATGTTATACTTGTGCGATTGTGGGACTGGATCTTTGGGGTTGGGGTATAGCTTCTGGTTGGTGTTGGTACTTCGTGTTGTGACTCTGATCGATGGGATGTTGTTTTGCAAGGTTTTGCTGATCATAGATAAAAGAGTGTGTACATACGGAATCGGTGAAGGTCATCATCTACACCCGATCCAAACCTAGCTACAGTGTTTCCAAAAAAAAAAACAGTATTCCGCCGACAGAGTTAGACCATACGCATACAAGATTCGCACCAAACCACCCCCACATGGTATGCGTAAGACATTAATAGCTCTATCTCGATTAATCTCACTTTAAGTACCAACCCCTTGTATAACAATAGACCATCCAACCAGCTGTAACCCTCTCGAAACTGACACACCGAAACAAGATTTTCATTTTTTGAACAAAGTTGATTAGAATCGAGTAAGTAATTTGTGAGGTCCCAAAATTGTATAGTTATAAAATTTAAATGTTATTTTAATAAAACAGGCCCTGAAGAAGGTCCGATCCAAGGACCGAAACGTCGGCGAAGATTAAGTAGAATCAACGCTTTCATTCAAGACTGCACAGCCGAAAAAACAAATTTCGTAATACCAACAGTCGTTCCCAACAGTTTAGAAATTCCTTCAAGGATTCCTCTTGATATTTTCTCAATGATTCCTCCAGGATTTCCCTTTGAAATTCTTCAATTCCTTCGGAAATTTCTCAAGAGATTCCTCCAGGAATTCTTTGAAGAATTCCTCTAGAAATGCCATCTGAAAAGTTCTCTAGAGATTTATTTAGGTATAAATTCAACAATATTTCTTGGAATTCCATCATAGATTTCTCCAGAAATCCTTCTGTGAATTTTCTCAGAGATTCCTCTAGAAAACTTCACAGAGCTGTTTCTAGAATTTTTTTCAGAGTTTCCTCTAGGGATTTCCTTACAGTTTATTTTTTTATTCAACCACTTAACCTAATTTACGGCCCTTTGTCCACCAGAGTACTTACTGCGTGGGCAATTTCAATTGGACGCTGCTAATTCTACTACATCGAACTGACTGTCTTTGCACGGCTGTCACTTTTCTACCCTGTCCATGGTGGAATGATGAGCACGAGGATGTTGATGTGTGACTTTTGTTCCTTTACTAGTTCCATTATGAGTTGCTGTAAGCCAATATCCAAGTTTCCGGGTCCGTTAAAGCATATGCTCAGTAGAGGGTCAGGTATCAGCAGGGATGCCAGATGATTTTTTGGATACAACATTTGGATGACAAATCTGTATCCCATACACAAATAAAATAGCCTCTCTAGCTCAAAAATCTGTATTTCGGAATGGATGCTCAAAAATCTGTATAATACAGATAAATCTGTATATATGGCATCCCTGGGTGTCAGCCTCTCTCTGAGGGAAGAGCAACTGACGAAAAACTGCAAGTGCCGGGGCTGAGATCGAACCCATGACTATACACTCATGAATTAAACGTGTGACCACAACGCCACGGGCCCCAGCTACCTCAGAGTTTACTCCGGAAATTTCCTCCGGAATTTCTCTCGGAATTTCCTCAAAGATTCCTCTAAGAATAACCCTTATGAATTCCTCTAGAAATCTCCTTAAGGATTCCTTCAGGAATTGCCTCTGCTGTTCCTTGAGAGATTCCCTCAGAGATTCCTCCAAAGGTTCCCACAGGGATTCCTCAGGGGATTGCTTAAGGGGATTTTCCGCAGAGGTCCAAGAATTCCCTCGGAAATTCTAGAGGAATTTCTGAAATGATTCCTAGGGGTATTCCTGAATGAATTCGTGGTGAAATTCTTGCGTAAATTGCTGAGGCAATTTGTAAAGAAATTTTCTGGGGACATGATCTCCAAATTTTTATGTGAAATTCTTGAAGTAATTTGTGGGGAAATTCATGGGGTAGTTCCTAGAGAAATTTTTCAAAGAATTTGAAGAAATTCTTGGAAGAATTTAGGGGGTGGGGGTTAGAAGGGAGTTCTTGGATACATTTCTGAGGAAATCAATGGAATGCGAAAATTCCTTGTGATATGCCTGGAGGAATTCGTGGGAAAGCTCCTGAAAGATTTTTTTCTGAAATTCCTAATGGAAATCCTGGTGAAATTTACTAAAGAAATTTCTGAAAAAGCTTCTGGAAAGCTTCCATGGAATTTTTCTAAAGGAATCATTGGGAAAATTTCTGAAAGAATTCCTAGGGAATTTCCAGACACATTTTTAAAAATCCATGGATTATTTCTGAAGGATTTTTTCTAGACATTTTTGGTGAAATTCCTTTACTATTTTCTAGGACATTTCAAGAAGGATTCCGGCGTTTTCTAAAAAGAAAATTCTTGAAGGAATCTCAAAAGAACTCTTGAAGCATTTTATGGAAAAATTTCATAAAAAGTTCTAAGAATCTTCCCGAAAGAATTCCTAGGGAATCCCAGAAAGAATTTCTTTTTCAATTCTCAATGGAAATTAAGAGGAAATTTCTGAAGAAATCTCTTGGGAATACATGAATACATTTCTGGGAAAATTCTTGGGGGAATTTCCGATAGAATTCCTGAATAAATCTTGTAGGAACAACTGTATAAATTTTCTGAAAGCATTCCTAGGGAAATTATCTAAGGACCCGTAAATAAATTTCCGCATCAAATATGGAAAAAATCCCTAATGGTAATTCTTTGGAATTTCTTGAAGGGATTCCTGGGGAAATTTCTAAAAGAGCTCATGAGGATATTTTTGGAAGAATTCCTGCGACAATTTTTGGGGGAGCTTCTGGCTAAATTTTTGGAAGAAATCCTGGTGACATTTCTCGAGGAATCTGTGAATAAGTCTTGAAGATATTTCTGAGAAAAATCCAAGAGGAATTCCCAGGACATTTCATGACATTTCATGGAGGGATTTCTGAGAAACTTCCTGAAAGAATTCCTATGGAAAAACAGAAAGAATTCCGTTTGAAATTACTAATGGAAATCCTATAGAAATTCTTGGGAAAATTTCTAGAGGAATTACGAAAGAAATTTCCAAAGAATCTTCAGAGGAAATTGCTGGGTTAATTCCTAGAGAAGTTCCTGAGGATATTTTTGCAAAAAATGGAGTAATGGGGCATGTTCGGTGTAGTACTAGATTTGTAGTAATGAGCTGAATTTTTGTATGGTGAGAAGGTCAAATCTCCGTTTCTGCAAAGAAATGGTGCAAAAAGCGTGGGTATTATGATTCCTTGCCTAATTTGATGCTGTTTGAGCAAAACTTTGGATAACTCAGGCCAAACATATCTAAAGGTCCTATCTGCAGAAGAGAGGCTCTCTATGGTTTCCCTCTCTTTCGTTAATATCTCAGCTATTTATTTGAATTATGATTATCTCCTTGCATAGAACGATGGTTAAAACAATCGTCTTTTGATTTGTACTGCAAAAGTAGTTGAAAAGTGCACCATTACATTGCAATAATTGAAAGAGAAAGTGAACAAAGAGAGCCTCTCAAATGCAGATAGGACCTATTGAAATGTTTGGCCTGAACTATGTTGTTTATGTTGCAAGAAATGAAGAAAACAACAGCACTGTTGCCCAAAGATTTGCTCAAATAGCATTAAATTAGGCAAGGAATCATAATACCCACGCTTTTTGCACCATTTCGTTGCAGAAACGAAGAATTGACCTTCTCACCATACTAAAATTCAGCTCATTACTACAAATCTAGTACTTCACCGATCTGTCCTATTCCTGAAAATATCCTAGAGAAATGGATGCAGGAATCTCTGGAAAATACTTGAAGGTATTCTGGGGAAAATCCTGAATCAATTTTCTACAGAATTCCTGTGGAAATTTTT
The DNA here is from genome assembly GCF_035046485.1 of Aedes albopictus. Lineage (NCBI taxonomy): Eukaryota > Metazoa > Arthropoda > Insecta > Diptera > Culicidae > Aedes > Aedes albopictus. Next base: position 120,380,910 of record NC_085137.1, on the reverse strand, counting down.
GCAGGAGCAACTTGGTAAATTACTGAAAGAATTACTGGAGAAATTGCTTGAGGAACTACAGGGAAATTCATGAAACGTCTGAACAATTTTTTTTGGAAATATCTCTTCGGAACTTTGTTGAAGAATTTTCTAAAAAAATATTGAGTAAAAATTCATAAGAGGCTTCAAGAAAAATCCATGAATTGGAAGGAATGCTTGAAAAATCTCCTTAAGCAATCTTTGAGCAAAAACCGTATTAATCATGGTGGAATTTCTGGAGAAATTTTGAAGAAATTCCTTGAAGTTTAAATAACAAATATAAAGAAGTTTTTGGAAGCAATTGGAGATGGGGAGCTTGGAGAATTTTTGAATAATTTTCTGTGAAGGAGGAATTCCTGGGAAAATTTAAAAAATCCTGAAAGAATTTCTTCTCAAATTCCTAATGGGAATCCTGGTAAAATTTCAACAGCAATTACTAAAGAAATTGCTGAGGGTGGTCCTAGGAAAATTGCTAAAGAAATTCCAGGAAATTTTCTGAAAGAAATCTTGGGAAATTTCTGAAAGAATTCCTCTGGAATATCCAGGCTCATTTAAATATAATCCAGGGATTACTTCTGAAGGAATTTCTCTAGACATTGGATGTTTGGGGACATTACTTTACTATTTTGTTAGGAAATTACAGGACGGATTCCTAGGGACATTTTCTCAAGAAAAAAAAATCCTGGAGGGATCTCGAAAGAACTCGTGAAGCATTCTTGAGAAAAATCCTTTAGAAATTCCTGAGAAAAATGCTTCAGAAATTTCTGAGAAATTTTCTGAAGAATTTCTGAGAAATTTCCCGAAAGAATTCCTGGGGAATCTCAGAAAGATTTTTTTTTAATTTCGCAATGGAAATTATTCCTGAAGAAATCTCTGGAGAAATAAATGAAGGCATTTGTGGGGAAATTCCTGGAGGAATTTTCAACACATATCGTGGAGAAATTCTTGGAGGAACTCCTGAAAAAAATTTCGTAAAAAATATGGAAAATCCCTAATGGAAACCCTTTGGAAATTCTAGAAGGGATTGCTGCGGATATTTCTAAAATAGTTTATGAGGGTATTTCTGAAAGAGAGAGAAAATTTTTGCAGAAGCTACTGGGTATTTTTTTGGAAGAAATCCTGAGGAATTTTCTGGAGGAATCTGTGGATAAGCCTTGAAAGTATTTCTGGGAAATTTCCTGGAAAGATTTTTGAAATACTTCCTGAAATAATTCTTCTGGGGAAAATCAGTTAGAATTCTTTTTGAAATTACTAATGGAAATTTGAAAGAAGTTCTAGTGAAAATTTTTAGATGAATTACTGAGGAAATTTCTGAAGAATTTTCTGGCGAAATTCCTTGAGAAATTCCTAAGGATATTTGTACATACACTCCCGATCAAAAATTTGGGGTCACCCCCTCAAAAACATGTCATTTTTTTAGGCCCATATCTCCGCCAATTTGCGTCCGATTTCAAAACCCTAGGTCTCATTCAAAAGATAATTAGTCCAAGTAACTTTGAACATGATTTAGCTGAAACTTTTACAAAAATGTTTGTATGTAAACTTTACCCAAAGTTGCCAAACTTTCTAAAAAATAAAATAATCTTACGGCAGTGTCGCTGGAAATTGGGTCGACCAAATTTTAAAATGAGAGCGGTAATATAACCTATTTTCTATTAGCTTTCAAATGCTTTTTACCGAACTTAGCTAAAAAATCTAGAAAAAAAGTTATTACGTAAATTAACTCTTGATGTCATCGACCAAAAGTTTGGGGTCACCCCTCAATATGGTATCAGTCAAAAGTTTAGGGTCACTATCGTAAAACATGGAAAAGTGATTTGGTGATATCTTTGTCATCTATCGTTGAATTTTATTGTTTTTTGGCTCATTTCAAAGATAATTAACTAAATTTACGTCTGATGTCTTTAGTTTAACGTATTCAACGATTTTTATATATGTACTAGCTGTCCCGGCAAACTTCGTCTTGCCGTCTTGTGGTGGTTTGACAACTGTTGAGCTCAAAATAGCACCGCACTCTAGATTGGTTTCATTTCGATCGTGTTGATTTTCTTCCCAGCTGACACAAAATCAGTACTTTATCAATGTTCTTACTTTTCTAATTGATATTCGTAACTTTTTGTACATATAAACACAGCCACCACGAATACGAACCGAACCGTGCAAGAGTCATGCTCATTGGTTCACCCGTTCGTGAGTTTTGTTGCCTCAAAGGGACGTCAAACTCATTTTTATATATATAGATGTATATTACATGTCATGTAAAGTTAACACATTTCACTTCATTTCAATAAATGAGGCAATTTTACATTAAGTTTTAGTATGTAAACTTTAACAAATATGTGTGGTTCAATGTCTACGCAGTAAGTACCATTCATTATGTTTCAAATAAGCCAAGAAGAATTAAAATTGAATGAAAGATGACAAAGATGTCAACAAATCACTTTTCCATGTTTTAGGATAGTGACCTCACACTTTTAGCCAATACATCATTTTGAGGTTTGACCCCAAACTTTTGGTCGATGACATCAAGGATTAATTTACTTAATAACTTTTTTAAAGTAATAGAGAAAAGGTTATATTATTATTATTAGCTTTATTAGGGAGATTTTCAGCCCGAGAAAAGGTTATATTACCACTCTCATCTTAAAACTTGGTCGACCCAATTTCCAGCGACAGTGCCGTAAGTTTATATTCATTTTTTAGAAAATTTCGCAACTTTGGGTAAAGTTTACATATAAATATTTATGTAAAAGTTTCAACTAAATCATGTTTAAAGTTACTTTGACCTATTATCTTTTGAATGAGACCTGAGGTTTTGAATCGGACGCAAATTGGCGGAGATATGGGCCTAAAAAAATGACATGTTTTTGAGGGGGTGACCCCAAACTTTTGATCGGGAGTGTGAAAACAATTTTGGGGGAAACTCCTAAAAAAATCCTGGGGACATTGTCGTATGAATATCCTGGGGAAATGGGTGCAGGAATCTTTGAAGAATACTTGAAGGCGTTCTGGGAAAAAAATCCTAAATACAGTTTAAACCCTACAAGGAATTTTCAGAAATGTCTAAACAAATTTTTGGAAATAACTGTTCCAGAATTTCGTTGGAGGAATTCTCTAGAGAATTATTTTGTAAACAATCATAAGAGACTTAATGAAAAATCCTTGAACAATTACCGGAAGGAATGCTTGGAAATTCTTTGAAAAAATTCCCGCAATAGTGAAGAATCAATCCTTAGAAAAAATCCAGGAGAAACTATTGGCTCACTTTCAGAGAAACCCTAAAAGAACTCTGGAAAAACTTATGAAACAATCCATGAGAAAGTTTTTGAAAATAGTTTGAATTTGTAATTTGAGAATTTCTTGTGAGTATTGATGGATACATTCCGGCGCTATTTCAGAAGAAATATCAGGAGGAACCCCTTATGAAATGTCAGTGTGAATATATAGGAATCCATGAAAAAAATCTTGCAAGCATCCCATATGGAATCTGAGTAATTCTGAGATAAGTCCTGCAGGAGTCCCAGGGAAAACATCCTAAAAATACTAATAGAAATTCTTGGAGGAATCCCAGAAGAAGTACTTGGGAGAACTCCGGAAGAATTTCCAGAGGAATCCCGGAATGAACTCCCAGAGGAATCCTTGTGTTCATACCCAGAAGGAATCTCTGAGAGAATTCCCAGAGGAATACCTGAGCGAAATCCTAGAAGGATCCTTGAGGGTGAACCTAAAGGTATCCCTGTCCCTGGCGTAGTTCCTAGGGATATCCCTAAGGGAGTTCCAAAAGGAATACCCATGGGAATTACCCCAGGAATCTTCTGATAATTTCCCAGGAAATTCTTTAAAAAAATTACTCAAGAGCTTCAAGAATTTCTTCAGTAGCATAGCATAGCATAGCATAGCATAGCATAGCATAGCATAGCATAGCATAGCATAGCATAGCATAGCATAGCATAGCATAGCATAGCATAGCATAGCATAGCATAGCATAGCATAGCATAGCATAGCATAGCATAGCATAGCATAGCATAGCATAGCATAGCATAGCATAGCATAGCATAGCATAGCATAGCATAGCATAGCATAGCATAGCATAGCATAGCATAGCATAGCATAGCATAGCATAGCATAGCATAGCATAGCATAGCATAGCATAGCATAGCATAGCATAGCATAGCATAGCATAGCATAGCATAGCATAGCATAGCATAGCATAGCATAGCATAGCATAGCATAGCATAGCATAGCATAGCATAGCATAGCATAGCATAGCATAGCATAGCATAGCATAGCATAGCATAGCATAGCATAGCATAGCATAGCATAGCATAGCATAGCATAGCATAGCATAGCATAGCATAGCATAGCATAGCATAGCATAGCATAGCATAGCATAGCATAGCATAGCATAGCATAGCATAGCATAGCATAGCATAGCATAGCATAGCATAGCATAGCATAGCATAGCATAGCATAGCATAGCATAGCATAGCATAGCATAGCATAGCATAGCATAGCATAGCATAGCATAGCATAGCATAGCATAGCATAGCATAGCATAGCATAGCATAGCATAGCATAGCATAGCATAGCATAGCATAGCATAGCATAGCATAGCATAGCATAGCATAGCATAGCATAGCATAGCATAGCATAGCATAGCATAGCATAGCATAGCATAGCATGATAAATGATATATCGTTTATAAATCGTTGCAATTTGTTTTAATTGTTATTTGTGTATTTTTAGGCCAGACAAACGATTAGAATATAATTCTTAGCTGCTGTTGTTGAATGGCCAAAACGAAAGGTCGTAATAGTATGTTTACCAGAGATGGTGCTATTTTTAGCGGTATCAATCTATCTCTATCCTTTTAAAACATAATAATGACCATTTTACTAATCATTAAAGTGACATTCTGATAGCGTTACTGAAATTTGATGTTGGGATCCCATTTCAGCTGTGCGACAATAAAATGAACACATAAAAAGTAGCTATTTACGTTGGAATCAAACGTTGACAATCCCAAATCAAATGAAGGAATCTACATAAATGGATGATAACTGTTTACGATCGTGCAACTTTGTTGGGTTCTAAACCCCTTTTTAGTGAGAGTCGGTCGACGTCAGAGATTGAGTCTTCCCGCCCCAAAATCGAATGCCCCATGTTTTGCCCTTAGGTGACCTCAACTCCCTGGTGGCGATAGAGGACCCGGTAGTCCAGCAGGTATGCGTGCCTTCCCGGGTCTAATCCGATAACGATTTTTCGATATATTAATCTTAATGGCTTCATTACCATATCGTTAATGATAACTATTTGTCATACACATATTATAGACAGAGCTGCGTACTGCCGTTGCCGCCACTCCTCCGGGGCTTGGCCATTCCCACGCATCTTCGCACTCATATTGGACGACGACGGGTGGGTAGATTGACCACCGCCGCGCGGTCAACCGATTTCATTTTATGACGGTTCGATGGGGATAGACGTGACTTTTTTCTCTAGGACTGACAACAACACACGGATGGGCGGGAGTGGGACATTCTTGCGCAGGGTGTTGAGCTCCACCAGCACCATTGTGTAACCTGTTGTGGTATGATACTATACTGCTATACTGTACTGCTTATTCTAATGATGTGATCACTTCACATGGAGAAACCAACGAAACAGATGTCAAATATCGAAGCAGATTGTTAATACAATTTGGAATTATCAGAAGAAAATTATATAAGACATGAAGATTTTCCATACCCAAGGAAACCAAAGAAATTTGAATTACAAGAAGATCGTAGACTAATTCATCTCGAGACCATTTATACCTTTCAAAAGAAAAAGCTTTGTGTGAGTATGCTGGGAATGGGATTCGATCTCAGGTCCTCAACATGAAAGGCATGACGTATGATTCACGCCTTTTTAAGCGATCATATCACTATAAAAAGCAGCGTACACGGTAATCGTATTGGAGTTAACTTCAAACGAATGGACAAAGATTATGCGTGAAGAGACGATTTGTTTTCCTGCTCCTAAATAACATTTCTCTGTTATTACAAATACGATTGGAATTCAGATGGTGTGGGGTCGCCTTCAACTTGACTGGGCAGCAGTTCTAAGGCTCCACGATGATGTTCGATGGTCTCCAACGGTCATTGCACGAGTATCACATTTCGCTATTTACCTACACTAGTGGGAAAGACAAAGACAAACTTCCCTTCCGACTTGTGCCAGCCCCATACGAACGGTAAGATAGGCGGTTTTGAGCTCCTCACCGTGAGAATTCCGTGCTCGTTGTTTTGTTGTGTGGTCCATAGATCATTTTTTTCACACCTTTTCTCGGACAATATCTGGACCGGAACATCTCTCAGCACGCAGGCCGAAGAAGAATAGGATCGGAACAATGCAAAAGCGCAGGACATAAAAGGAGTGAGGATCACAGCAATGTTGAGAGCGCTTGCGGCAGCATCATGCACAGCCAAAGGGATGTTATGTCGCTTCGGTTGTAAAAATGGTGTGAACAAACGACTTCGAGATTGTCTCATTAGGGCTGGCAATCGCAGAGTGGACATCAGATCAGCTGCGAAGAGGGTACCATAAAGGGTCTAATGACGGAAACGGACATTCTGTTTTTCCAAAGAAATCTAATGCGTTATTGACCGGACAGGAAGATGCTTTTCTTATGACGTTAATCAGAAAAAAAAAATGTCTATGTCCTTATACTTCAAATGTAAGTTTTATTAATATTTCGTCATTTCTATCTACCCGGGTTTAAACACTTCGACGAATCTTGTTGTATTTCCTGTCCACTTCTCACCTCCAGAGTCGAGTTGTTAAACACAAGATTGACCAATAAATAATATCTATTAAGAAATCATTTCGTTTACGATTGTCAATAAATTTCAAACAGGAGTAGGTCCACCATATTGAAGAGCAATCCCAAAAGGGGCTATAACGCGCCCGGGCGCATCATTAAGTTATTGCACTGAGCGAGAAAGTAAACTCAATTGAAGGCTCCCCTTCTCATAACGAGGCAGTAAAATATGAACGCGGAATAAGCGGTTGCTGCGGCGGAAAACTGGTCCCAAGGGTGATCCATCGCCGCATCGTCCACCGGTCGAGATACAGATTCTATGGCGACGACGGTCCATCCAAAAGCAGCGCCAGCGATCATCGCTAACTAGCCTAGAGCAGCACACTACCGCCGACCGGACCAAGGGAAGAGTTTGCACGCGAGCGGAAGTTAATAGGTCAGCATGAACTTTCGCTAAACCGATAATTTTTTCTCCCAAATCGGTATTTCGGCATCTCCCTGCACCCCGACAAGATTGCCTACCCTGGGTTGTATCGATTCTGACTGACTGACTGGCCTAAACTACAGTGCGTCAGGAAATTGTACGTGCACGGCGGATTGGAATTTGATTGGATTTGGATTGGATTTGGATTAGTTTTTGATTGGATATGGATTGGATTTGGTTTGGATTTGGATTGGATTTGGATTGGATTTGGATTGGATTTGGATTGGATTTGGATTGGATTTGGATTGGATTTGGATTGGATTTGGATTGGATTTGGATTGGATTTGGATTGGATTTGGATTGGATTTGGATTGGATTTGGATTGGATTTGGATTGGATTTGGATTGGATTTGGATTGGATTTGGATTGGATTTGGATTGGATTTGGATTGGATTTGGATTGGATTTGGATTGGATTTGGATTGGATTTGGATTGGATTTGGATTGGATTTGGATTGGATTTGGATTGGATTTGGATTGGATTTGGATTGGATTTGGATTGGATTTGGATTGGATTTGGATTGGATTTGGATTGGATTTGGATTGGATTTAGATTGGATTTGGATTGGATTTGGATTGGATTTGGATTGGATTTGGATTGGATTTGGATTTGGATTGGATATGGATTGGATTTGGATTGGATTTGGATTGGATTTGGATTGGATTTGGATTGGATTTGGATTGGATTTGGATTGGATTTGGATTGGATTTGGATTGGATTTGGATTGGATTTGGATTGGATTTGGATTGGATTTGGATTGGATTTGGATTGGATTTGGATTGGATTTGGATTGGATTTGGATTGGATTTGGATTGGATTTGGATTGGATTGGGATTGGATTTGGATTGGATTTGGATTGGATTTGGATTGGATTTGGATTGGATTTGGATTGGATTTGGATTGGATTTGGATTGGATTTGGATTGGATTTGGATTGGATTTGGATTGGATTTGGATTGGATTTGGATTGGATTTGGATTGGATTTGGATTGGATTTGGATTGGATTTGGATTGGATTTGGATTGGATTTGGATTGGATTTGGATTGGATTTGGATTGGATTTGGATTGGATTTGGATTGGATTTGGATTGGATTTGGATTGGATTTGGATTGGATTTGGATTGGATTTGGATTGGATTTGGATTGGATTTGGATTGGATTTGGATTGGATTTGGATTGGATTTGGATTGGATTTGGATTGGATTTGGATTGGATTTGGATTGGATTTGGATTGGATTTGGATTGGATTTGGATTGGATTTGGATTGGATTTGGATTGGATTTGGATTGGATTTGGATTGGATTTGGATTGGATTTGGATTGGATTTGGATTGGATTTGGATTGGATTTGGATTGGATTTGGATTGGATTTGGATTGGATTTGGATTGGATTTGGATTGGATTTGGATTGGATTTGGATTGGATTTGGATTGGATTTGGATTGGATTTGGATTGGATTTGGATTGGATTTGTATTGGATTTGGATTGGATTTGTATTGGATTTGATTTTTGGATTGGCTTTGGATTGAATTTGGACTGTAACTTGATTGGACACTGAAACTTTTCTGATAAGCCCTGAGTCCCATTATTCCAAACCTGTATGAAATCCTTGATCTTCGTTGTAGGAGCCCTCAAAAGCTCACTGAGAGATGCCAAAAACTTTCTCGAATCGCCTTAAAATCTAATTTGACTCTTGTAAACTTCTCTTAATCATTCTTTAAGGTCCCTGAAACTCCAAAAGCCCCTGAAAAACAGTGAAATACCTGGACTCCTCTGAAGCCCCCTGAAGTTCTCCTAGAAACCCCTAATGTATTTGAAGCCTCCTGAAGCCCCATGAAGATCCATGAAACCACTGCATTGCATTGAAACGCCTTAAAGTCCGTTCGAAACCTCGAGATACTTCCGCTTCCTTGGATCCACATGAAGTTCCAAGGCCCCGTTGAAGACCCCCGAAAGCCTTGAAACTCATTGAACCGCTTTGAAACTCATCTGAAATTCCCTGAAGTTCACTGAAACCTTCAAGAATACCATGAAACGCCTTGGAACTTCTATAGAACCTCTTGATGCCAATCAAATTCTATTTCTCTTCCGGAGATTAAATTCTCCTGAACCTTTCTAGAACCTCCGCAAGTCCCCAAATCTCCCTGAAATACATTGGAATGCTTTGAAACTACTCAGAAACTCTCTGAGGCTCTCCTGAAAACCTCTGAAGTACCCTGAACTCCGGGAAACCCTTCGAAAATTTCCTGAAACTTCATGAAGACCCACTTGACCCCAACCTATTTCTAGGGTTAAATGCCTCAAAATCTTTCTGACATACTTTGAAGACCCTGAAGCCTTCTGAAACCCTTAGAATTCCCCTGAAACCACCTGAAACGCCTTGAAACGATTTTGAAGTTCCACAAAAACCCCTCTGAAATTGTTTGTCCAAATCTCATTGGGTTCTACGACAAGGTGATGCACATTATTACCAGGTGTTCAGAATTGTCCTGCAAGGTGTAATGGGACAAGCTAAGCTCAACAGCACAGATTTTCACGAAATCCGGCCAATTTGTCTGCCTTGCGAAAAACATGGACATTGTGGCTTCCGTTCCACCATGAAAGAAATGTAAGGAAATAGTTGGCCGTCTAATTTTTCCACACCCTGTAAATCTGCTCAGTGGTCCCCCAATAGAGTGTGTTGCAATCGACAAAGCGCGAGAAGAGGGCGGCTGATGTTGGAGAGGGTGTATCTCGGGAAAATGATCTTGCGAGCGGCTGCAGAAATTAGCCAGAAATAAATCATAAAATATAAGAGCACTGCAGTGCAGCCAGAGCAACAACGACCGAGCAAGCAGTCCCAAACCAACAGTCTGGGACCGGAACGTGAATGAGAGCAGAACCGTGATCGCCGGGAGGTGTCTCCTAATGAAATTAACCAGAAAAATGCCCCATAATTCTTTTCCGTTGCACCAACGACGACGACGCCGCTGATGACGATGACGCCGACAACGATGAGTGGGGCAAGCAACTACTCTCTGTGACGTCCTCAAAACAAAACAAGAGCGCAAAAAAAGTTGGTGTGTAACAACAATAAAGCCACCACACTGCACACTGTACACTGTTAGGACGGGCGAGGTAGAATTATGTTGCAGCAGTCGGGGCCGCAAGCTTGCATAGTGGAGCTCTTCCCATGGGAAAGGTGGTCATAAAAATGATTATTTTTCAATTTAGCATAAAAGTGTACGTACGCAAGTGCGTTCCATCAGTTGCACCCGCCACTCAGTAGGTCGCTGGTGTGTTGGGTTTATAGCTACGGCATTAAATCATCTGGAGTATAATGAGTTGCATAATGCGGTTGCATAATACGGGGCGGGTCAGTAGTACCAGGTAATGTGTAAATAACTCTCGGATATGAGGTATTACAATCTCAGAGGTTGAGCATATGATTCGTTAAGGTCCAATAGAAGGGTTGAGTTTGCCTACAGGGCACCGCTGTGCCCTACGTAGCCGACTTCCGAACCCTGAGATCCCTGTTTGTTTCCAATTGACCTATACCCTCCTCCCCCTCGACACGATGCCAATGCCGATGAAACGGCGTTCTAGCCAAATGCATTTCTTCATACTCTCTAGACAAAATTATCCGAAGTCGGGGTAAGCAAGTGACTAGTTGCGCACTAGACAAAACAACGAGTACATGAACAAAACGTGTTTCGCATTTTCTTTAAATCCTGCACAAACCAAACATTCTCATGACCAAAACGATTGTGCATTTCAAAGCATACACTATGTTCATCGATATGAGGAGGCCGATAGTTTTTATATTTACTGGTGATGATACAAAGTGTGACACGGTACGGTACGCACTTACCACACTTATGAACAGCTTATCATGGTAGTTGATGGTACGTAGTTCCGTTCCTCAAGCAGAACTCCAAGTATGGACGAGGTGCAATTACCAGCTCCAGTCACCGCTTGCTGCTCCGAGTTTCGGTTGTTAACAACCACTAGGACCAGTACCTCAGTTTTGTGGTGAGCCAATTCCAGTTTCCTGGAGCTCACCCTCTGGCACTGTCCATAAACTACGTAGACTCTCCTTCCGCCCACGTAGACTTTCGTCTATAAACAATTTTCGAAATTTGTATGGACCGTAGACTTAAGCCAGTGCGTAGCCGACGATTTCCACGATCGCATTGTACATAGTACATGACATTCCACAACACTGGATCAAGTATGAAATCTCGCAGCACTCCAGAGGTTACGCGAAAGCACTTACGACTCACCTCAGTATCATATACCAGTACTCGATTCTGAAAATTGTTTTCGAGAATCTTGTACAGGTACTCGGGTATACTCAGGCTCAAAGTGCTCTACCAGGTGAATGTAAGAGACATCGTCTACCATCCAGGACTACAAAAAGTAACGCAACGCAACGTCGATGATCGACTCCATTCCGTTCCAGTTATAGGTCCTTTTTGTACCGACATTCACCAGAACGACATCGAACATGACCTGCGCCTCTAGAAGGAGATCATTCCATTAATTGTTCATGAAACGGCTTCCTTATTTTACAATACAGGCATTGATGTAAATGTAACTTACTATTGCCACTGGTGTTTTTTTATATTTATTTTAACGACCTTTTAACCAAAAACGGTCATTCAGGTCAATCGATTAAAATATTACGCTAATGAACTACATTACAACTTTCAACATTTTTTTCTTATTTTCGCGAGACATTTTTCCTGTCGTATTGATGTTTTATTAAAACGAACAAGCCATGCATCTACGCCCTTGGGATCTGGTTCTGGTCCAAGATCGGAATCCATATCCACAGTGCTTTCCGATCCACTTTCGCTACTGTCGGTCTCACTCTCGTATTGTTTATCAATCGGTGTCGTTACTGCTGCTATGATAGCTTTATTATCAGTCTTCTTACGCGGTGGTGATGTGGTGTCCGATGCGCTCAATTTTCGAACCATCCGTTTCAACTGCTGCGGCTGGGTCTGCTTTTGTTCTGTGTTGCTTGGTTGCGACGGCGGTGGTGTAGAGATACTTTCAGGTAGCTGCGACTGCTCAGTTGCTCCAGCATTATTTTTGGCGGCTTTTTTGTTCTGCGAACACGTTTTGCCTGAGTGGAGAGGCTGATGGCAAAACCTACAGCTCTTCGGTTGTGTTTTGTACGAAACAAGTGTATTTTCACCGAGAACGGTGATGTACGATTTTATATGGCGATGTAGGGTCATCTTTGCCACACGTACTCCGGATACCTTGTAAGTGAAGGTAGATCCCCACACAAGCTCTTTCACTTGGTGCACAATCCCGTATTGCCGTAAATTAGAGGCAATATCGTCGTTGCTGATGTTCTCGGACAGGTCATGGACTTTGACCTCAATGTATCCGTCGTCTAACGCCAGACGTACTTTGTATTTGGCACCATCAACTTCGATGTGGTGCTGCTCGTTATGATGTTTAACGACATCTTCGGCGATTTGCTGGTTAGAGCACTTGACATAGGCACAGTTCTGTGCATGGTTCACCTGCAGTCTTTTAATTTGTTCACGTTCTAATCCGATGACTACATGAAGAAGATGATGAATCTTCTCAAACGAAGGTCGGGATTTAAATTTGGAGAAATCCACTTTGAAAGTGTTTTCACGGTGCCCGATCACCGCCATTGGCGGCAAAACTTTGTAGTCTATAGCGGAGCGAAATGAGATACGTCCGATTCTCTGGTGTTCACCCATTGAGTTCTCTGCACTGTGACTCGTCTGATGAGGTACTGTTAAAGGTCTGGCGCTTTGGGCCTTCCATCGGATGAATCAAACACTTGGGAGGGTACGTGGTGCGTAGTGCCGTATGGCCTTAACCTCCACGTCGTCAATACAGCTTGTTCCTGTCAGAGCCTTTGCATTGCCTTGACTTGTATTCCGGATCAATACATTTGAAGCAAGCCTCTGGTGGCTCATGTATGCCCATTCGACATACCGAGCATACCTTACCGACATACCTTAAGCTACTTTATTTTAACGGACTTGTCAACGTTCGTCACCACAGGTAGCTGAACCAAGACCATCTGTATCCCCGATGGGCATTTCCGTAGCTGAACGGCTGCGGTGACCACTTGCACCTCGCACTGATACCTCCGCAGGAAGTGCCGCGAAGATCTTTTTCACGCCCGTAATCTCGTCCAGGTTTTTGAACTTTAGAGTCGCTTCAGCCAAAATCTTCTTGCGCCTGACACTTGTAGGCGGTGCCCTTACGCGTTTTGTCCGTTTAGAGGTCGAGGTTCATTTCTCCAGTCGAATACTGCGTACGACTTGTGTGACCTTGGAATCGCTCATTTACGCCTTCAGGACCTCTGAGTATCACGACTGGTCTGCCATGATGACGAGAGCGTCGCCCTTATCACGCTTGCCATTAATGCTCTTACCTCTTCTTGGCGCAGTGATACCCAAAAGGGACGAAATTGCCCTCTGGGGTGGGCGAAAATCCCATCAAACGAGGGGACAAGTTTCCAAATTAATTTATTGTCACAGGGTAGAAACGTGTTTTTTCAGAAATCTTCAAATATTTCGTAGAATTTCTATATGAAAGCTTTTAAAATACTCTTTTCACTATAACTTTTTTGATTTTAATTTTTTTTTCTACCAAATTTTGACACAGAGAAGCCTTTTAGTTTAGGGATTTGCTAGAGATTGTTAGAATGGTCAGCTGGTTTCGGAGTTATTCCGGAATCAAAATGAGTCATTGGAATTGACAATATTCTTTGCAATATTAAAAAAAGTGTATTTTCGATATGAGAACAGTTTAGTTTTCAGACCTATTTAACCCTCTAATACTCAACCCCGCCTTTAGACCGTTCGCAATGCTGTTTTATTTTGTATGGCGAGTTTTAAAATTTTTAAAACTCGCCATACAAAATAAAACAGCATTGCGAACGGCCTAAGACGGGGTATAGTTTGAGCATTTTTTGTAATTTTTGTTTCGAGGGAAATCATTTTTTTTTTATTTTTGGCTGATATTTAGGACTGTTTTGTATATCTCAAAATGGTTTCTGGTGTATTTTAAAGCGTATTTACATTTTTCAAAAATCATTGAAAAATTGATGTTTTGGTCACCTTTTAGAAGTCATTGTTTATTTTGTATGGAATCGCCTCAATTAACATATTTTAAATTTTTCCCAAACCATTCTATCCTTGTTTAATAGGTTAAGGGGATCGAATACACTCTAAAATTATTTTCCTTAAAATAACACGGAAAATAAAATTTTATATGAAAAAAATTTAAAATAAAAATATTTCAAAAATAATCATGAAATCTCAAAATGTTTTCATCCCAAAAAATCCGTACCCCAAATAGGCTTCCAGGAAAAATATAAAAGTGTGGGGATGTTCAAAAATAAAAATTAGAAAAATCAAAAACTGAAATTCACGAAATCGAGAATTAAAAAGAATCATCTTCCAAAACATGTTTAAATCGATTTTAGATGACGAAAAATGATATTTAGATCAAAATCAAAAATTTGGGTATTAGAGGGTTAAGTGTTAGAAAATTATGGCTGAAAGTCCATCCCGATCACTAAGTGCCTTTGAACCAGTTTTACAGATGTACCGTAGAACCGGTTCCGAGATCTATATTGATCTCATATTTGATGGTTTTTCAAGACACATCATTCTGAGTTGTTTTTGCGGTTTTACTTGTCACGGTTTTTTTCACTCTCCTGTTTTGTGCGGTTTCGGTGGAAATTCGGTTGGTCCTATGTTATCCGGAAGCAGACCGCGAGTGATTGACGAAATTTGATGGGCGAAAAAGGCGGATGATTACATTTCGAGAAGAGAACTGTGTTAGCCCAGCACCAGCTGCATCTGACAGAATTTCGTCGAATATTCGGAGCATCGTCGTCGATTCCTGCAACTTTCTGTAATGCGCGTGATTTTCTTTTCTTATCGCGAATCTGTGTAATTAATTACCCTGTGAAAGGTTGTGCCACATGAAAGGTGAAAAAATCTACAATTCACCTATATGCCAGTCAAAATCAAAATAAAATTAAGTGACTTGAAAATAATTTAAAGAAAAGTAAACAATGTACACCCATCTAACGCGTGCTTTAAGGATGACTCAGTTAAATCAGTTGAAAGGTGACCGGTAACATCATAAAGACAGTGCCACCTTGGATGAATTTCGTTTATGGCAAGTTCCAAATTACTGAATTCAAGTAACATTGAAGAAAACGGTAGTGTTGCGTGAAGCTATAGTTTTTATGGTGATGGATGATCGTGACAGGATGTTGTAATGGACCTCCGGTTGAAATTTGGTGAGATCAGTGTGATTTTCATTATTTATTATATGTTTTTTATATATTTTATGACAAAATTTAGAGTGCAATTGCGAGGGATAGGTTGTATTTTTTGTTTAATTTCAGAGAGCGAGTAAAGGCGCTTAAGCCTAGGCATAAGGGCCAGGACACGGACCAAATACCTGTGTTCCATCCCAGGAAGCGACGGACCAAGGGGTGACATTAACCTTCTTAGCATCGTCACCCCCATCGATTTTCACGTATTTTGCTTTCTCAAGAGCTGAGCGGTTGGTACGAGATGTCCCCACTCAATGGCTTTATTGTAAAACCAATAACGCTGCACAGTAGGCCTGGCCGCTTTAATGCTTGTAATGCATCTCCGATGTACTGCAAGCATTAATAATGACAAGAAAAATGGTAGAATTAGTCGATTTTATCATTTTCCAGGATTCTTTCAATGAATGGCTGTGTATGTGTAGACTAGACTAGACTAGACACATCATTCTGAAATGTTTTTGCGTTATTCTAAATATTTACTCCTGTGATTCATTCAGGGACTTGCTAAACAGGGCTACTGGGCGTCTCAACAATTGCTTAATCACTTTTTAGTCTGAAGAACCATACCTGCTTCTACAAATTACGATTTACGAACTAACTTTCGTTTCCAACGTTAACTTTTGATTTATTTAATCAACAGATCAACGGTTAAATTGACTTTGGCGGTTTGAATTTCTTCGATAACGCATTAGCTGCCTCGAGAGGTCAGAACCGGAAGGCTTTTCTCTTAACTATCTTCGGCTCAGTATAGCCTGTCCCCTTTGCCTTTTCTCGATTTCCCTTTTTTCTTCTCTTCCTGACGAGGATGATGTCATGGCGTCCCCTGCTCACCTTTTTGGCTCATTTTGTGTATGTGTCGTCTTGGATCTGTTCAGTGTGGGTGAATATGTGCTTACAAGTTTTGTTCTGAATTTATTAACTTACTAGCAGTCCCGGCAAACGTCGTCCTGCCTGCCTACTCTGTTTTTTGACATCCGGTTCCATGAAGAAATGCCCCTCAAAATGGAATTGCAGATTTTCCTGTTTTTCTTGCCTTCCCGGTAACTTTTTCTAATTAATTTTTCGTCGGACGATAACAGCTTTCCCGGGAAGCTGATTAGATTAATAAGAGCAACGATGGACGGTGTGCAGAACAGCGTAAGGATTTCGGGTGAACTATCACTGTGGGCCCATATAGCCGAGGCGGTAAACGCACGGGTATTCAGCATGACCATGCTGAGGGTGACGGGTTCGATTCCCGGTCGGTCCAGGATCTTTTCGTAAAGGAAATTTCTTTGACTTCCTTGGGCATAGAGTATCTTCGTGCCTGCCACACGATATACACATGCAAAATGGTCATTGGCAGAGGATACTCTCAGTTAATAACTGTGGAAGTGCTCATAGAACACTAAGCTGAGAAGCAGGCTTTGTCCCAATGAGGACGTTACGCCAAGAAGAGAGAGAGAGATCACTGTGGTCAAAAAAGATTCACCCCCGCACCAAATGTACCATGTACAAGACGTTAATAAGACCGGTGGTTCTCTACGGACAAGAGACATGGACGATGCTCGAGGAGGACCTGCAAGCACTCGGAGTTTTCGAGCGACGGGTGCTAAGGACGATCTTCGGCGGTGTGCAGGAGAACGGTGTGTGGCGGAGAAGGATGAACCACGAGCTCGCTGCACTTTACGGCGAACTCAACATCCAGAAAGTGGTCAAAGCCGGAAGGATACGGCATTCCTGATGTGGTTACACTAGAATTTTTTGCAGAGATTTCTGCAGCAATGCTTCCTAGGATTGATCTAGAATTCTCACTATGATACTTCTCGGAATTCTTCTAGGGATTCCTCAAGAAATTTCTATTGTGTGTCCTTCAGGAATTTCTGGTGGGATTATTCAAGACAACCTTTCTGGGATCCTTCCAAAAGCTCGTCCGGTGATTCTTCCAGGGATTCTACCCGAAATTCCTCATGGGATTCCTCCAGAAGCCTCTATTGGCCGTCCTCCGGGAATTCTAGCTGGGATTTATCGAGCAACACCAGCTGCAGTTCTTCCATCAACTTCTCCTAGAACTTCTCCAGAAGTTCTAACTGTGGTACCCTCAGGGATTCTACTACCCAGACAACCAGTATTCGTATAAGATGTTGCATAAGATGATAAAGTGGAGGCCATATGCGTGCATGCCTCCATTTAGGCGCATGCACAATGTACGTATATCGCCTCCACTTTAACATCTTATGCAACATCTTATACGATCACTGGTTGACTGGGTAGGGTTTCCTCTAGAGATTTCTTCAAGTATTCTTACTGGGAGTCTTCCGGTTAATCTTCCTGGGATTTTTCCAGAAATCCCTTCGGTGGATTTTCATGGGATGTTTTCAAGGATTTATTCAGGACTTCCTCTTGAGGTTTTATCCAGGGGTTCTTCCAGAAATTCCTCAAAGGATTTCTTCAGGAACTTCTATTACTCTTACTCTATGAAATTCAGCTGGGATTCCTCAAGCAATTCCAATTAAAAGTCTAGAAATTCTAACTGTGGTACTTCCAGGAATACTTACTCTCCTCCATAGATTAATCTAGAATACCTCTTCCGATTCTTTCAAGGAGAACTGTAGGTATTTATTTAAGGAACTTCTCTTAGTATTACTCCGGCATGCTTGATGGGGTTTCTCTAATGATTTCTGTAGAGATTCCTCCAGCAATTCCTTCAAAACCTCTTGGTGGGACCATTCACGATATTCTTCCCTGGATTATTACTGATTCCGGTACTGAAACTGATCTCCTGGAATTGATTCCAGCGTTTTTTTTTAATGTAAACGAAACACCTCAAATTTCGAAGGTTTTTATTATTTTTGCGTTATCCGGAATACATCCTCCTGATATATTTTCAGGGATGGAATTGCTGGAAGAACCGCAGGAAATATTGCGTGGGGAATTTCAGCTGGAATTCCTGGAGGTTGGCCAAAATAAGTTTCTGGAGGAATCCCATGTCATTCCTGATGGGGTTTCAGTGGAAATTCCTGCAGAGAATCCTCCAGCAATCCCTACTAGGATTTCTCAACAAATTCCTACTATGATACCTCCCGGAATTCTTCTAAGGATTTCTTTAGAGATTTATATTGGGATTTCTTCAGGAATTCTTGGGGAGATATGATGTATATGAAGTTTCCAAGCAAAAGGAGATGTCGGGGTTATTTGAAGAAATTTCAATTTTTAAGGCCGTGCGGTGAGCCAAACCAGCTCCATTCGATACTACGGAACTTTTTACACAAACACGCAGAGTGGGATAAAACGGGCCCTATATACTGCATCGTGCGGCGAAGAACACCCTCCTTATCTGAAACTACAGAGATTTGTGCAGTTTGTGTCAAAAATTCATTCGAATCAATCCACTCCGAGCAGAGATTTTGAATTTTATCGCGATTTATACCTATTTTTTCTATTCTGCATTGGCTCACGCAACTAATCTAGAAGAACCTTCAGAAATTAAAAAAAGAACAAAAAATTTTACAAATGCAAAAAAAAAAAAAATAGAAAAAAATACCTCGGCTGAACGAATGTATGTATTTATGAAACATCTTTTATGATCCCTCCAGGAATTCCTGATGAGATTTTATAAGAGAATTGCTATTTTCCGTAAATCTATAAGGAAATTCTAGAGGAATCCCATGAGCAGATTATGGAGGAAACACCGAAATTTTTTTTGGAAAAATCCTAGAAAGATTGCCGTGAAACATCCCAGCAAGAAATGAAGAAATCCCAGGAGAATTCCTTAGAAGAATTCCGGAGGTATTACAGTAAGAATTTCTGGAGGAGTCCTAGGAGGAATTGCTTGAAGAACCACCATTGCTTGAGAAAGGAAAAAAAAAAACCTCAGGAAGATTTTCTGGAAGAATATTCATCAAGAATGCCAGATCTAATTTCTATAAGAATCACTAGAAGAATTTCTGGAGGTACCATAGCAAGAATTTTTGGAGGAAAAATTGTTGGAAGAACCGCAGGAATTTTGGAGGAAGGTCAGGAAGGTCAAATGAAGTTTCTGGAGGAAACTTTGGATAAAATCGCTGGAGGAATTCCTGGAAAAACAATCGCAGGAATCCTAGTATCACTGTTAGAATTTATGGAAGATTCCTAGAAAGAATAGCTGGGAGAGTCGCAGAAAAAATTTCTTGAGGAATCCCAGCTGGAATTTCTGGAGGAATCGCATGAAAAATTACTGGAGCAATCTTTGGATAAAATCATCGAAGAAATTCCTACAGGAATCACCGGAAGAACTTCTGGAAGAAAATCTGAAACATTGCCAAGAGTGTTCCTAGCTAGGTTCCTAGCAAAAAATCCTCAAGAAATCCCACGAGAAATCTCCAGATAAATCCCCAGAAGGACTTCTGAAGGTGTGAGTATGCCAGGAGAAATCCCTAGAATCTCTGGAAATCTCTACCTAATCCTAGTCTTATAGGAATTCCTTGAGAAATCCCTGCTAGATTTCACAGAAGTAGGCTAATAGGAATTCCTGAAGAATTCCTATGAGGAATTTCTGGAAGAACGAGATGCCGAGTTTTACATTTTGACCTCTCGGAAAGCCACTGTTCGCAATCCCAAACGCCAAAAGCTGGCTGAATTGCGGGGCGCCGGGATGCATTTCACGTACTATAAATATTAGACCTGTTCACTTTTTTTGACCTACCCGTGTCACATCAAATTATCAATCTACATGCAAAAACAAGTCTTCAGTCCAAAATTTAGCCAAATTGATAAAGGTTTAGAGGTGTATCAAATCGATTTTGTGTTTTTTCGAGCATTTTCACGAAAATGTACTCCAATATCCAGAAAATTGCACCGAAAAGGTACAGAAAACACCGTTAAAATATAGTTGGAACAATACTCTACAACTTTGCCGAAGACACTACGGTGTTTAAATTGCTTATTTCAAAGTTATTCAACAATTTTCGTTAAAAAATCGCGAAAAAATACAATATTTTTACGGTTTTTCATATAAAAGTCATGTAAATTTACATTGTTTTAAGTGACTAATTTGATTAGCTATTGCTCCTATGTGTTACGAACATTTCGTCCATACATCATTTTAGTGTAGGAATCCGTTTTCATTGACTAATTATCAAAAGTTTGTCACGTTGATACCAAAAATCGCATAGAGTTGCCAGCACAAAATTAAACAAAGTTACCCATGATTAAAACGTCATTACGTTTCTTTGTCGCATCTGCATCAGTTTCAATTTGGTGTAGATGGTTAAGCATGAGACTGCCGATTCGAAGATTCAGGGTTCGAGCCCTGGAATAGGATTTTTTGCGTCTCGATCCAGCTATAAGTTATTGAGACTACACTCTGCATCTCATTGCAATTTGGCATCATAGCCTTGTTTCGAAACCGTAGAGTGCATAGTAAGAATGAGGTTTCCCTTTATCGTGTAGTTGTGTATTTAGCTTGTGGCTAGATAGATGCAACTAATCTCCGTAGTTGTATGATAAATTTTGCATCCAGAAGCAGTTCCATCATCGTATTGAATTGTTTTAGCTAAATTAATCGGTATCAAACAGATACCCAATATTTCGTCCAGCTGATCTCGTCGACACGATTTCTTGTCAACAAGTAAACTAAATATCTAGCTAGTCCTGGAATGGGCTTAATTGGCAGGTCCCGATCATCATTATTTGGGAGATTGCGTGTAAGTCATGGGCCATGGCTCATGGCAGATTCATCATCCTAACTGCTACAAAGAAAGAAAAAAAAGTTTATTATGTATTTGAGCTTGAACCTGGGACCTTCTGATCCGCAGGCTCGAGCCTTATCATCTGCGCCATTTATGATACTTGAATCAAAAGACATTAGAATACGATGGCATGACGTTTTAATCATGGGTAACTTTGTTTTAATTCGTGCTGGCAACTCTACGCGATTTTTAGTATCAACGTGACATACTATTGATAATTAGTCATTGAAAACGAATTCCTACACAAAAACGATGTATGGACGAAATGTTCGTTACACAAAGGAGAAATAGCTAATTAATTTAGTCACGTAAAATAATGTAAAATTACATGACTTTTATATGTAAAATCGTAAAAATGTCGTGTTTTTTCGTGATTTTTCAACTAAAATTATTGAATAGCTTCGAAATAAGCAATTTAAACACCGTAGTATCTTCGGCAAAGTTTTAGAGTATTGTACTAACTATATTCTAACGGTATTTTCGGCACCCTTTCGGAGCAATTTTCTGGATTTATGAGTAAATTTGTGTGAAAACGGTTAAAAAACACAAAAGCGATTTGATACACCTCTAAATCTTTATCAATTTGGCTCAATTTTGGACTGAAGACTTGTTCTTGCATGTGGGTTGATAATTTGATGTGTCACGGAGAATCGGAGAAAAAAAGTTTCAAAGTGAACAGGTCTAATAAATATATACGTACTATAAATAAATACGTATAGTATACACGTGATCTGCCACATCGCGAGTAGATTCCCAGCCATTGAGCTGAGCTGCACGATGTTGAAGAGGCCGTAAAGGATTCGTATCCGAAGCAGTCAATGCAACGCTGCCGAGGGTGCTTTTCCAACACTAATTACGCTTGAAAAGCGCTGTTCGCACCATTGCTTTAATTTGGTTTCAATCTGGAATAGTATTTAAGAAAAAATAACGGAGAGGATCTGTTGGAAAATGAGAGTGAAAGTATACTTTGTCATTTGAAGATATGCTGACCACGGTGTATATTATTCAAGAAAAATCTCTAGATTTGAGAGAAAAGGTAGTTGTTCACAACTAAACATGTTTTTGAAATAACACTCAATTTTATGATTTTTAATCAAGTAACTCACACTTGATTCACAAAGCATTCCATTAGCAAACGGATCCAAATATTTCAGTGGTCCAGAACCCACACTAGGTAGTGCAACGGATGGCAATCGCAGCAGGACGATAATGTGTAGAAGACCATGTACCACCAACCGACTGCACGAGCGCCTCTCCAACAGCAGGGCAGCAGCAGCTCAACCGCCACCGACCGAGAGCGAGAGCGTCAATTGAAAAGATATAAATCACGAAAACATAAATAACCTTTCAGATTGTGTTTGCTTTCCCACTTTTATTGGTCGCTGTTGGTTGTTGGTTGATACTACACCATCGCACACCGTGACCGCTGCACTGCACATGCCATGCCACCCGCCATCCAATTCACGCTTGCCCCAACCTTCTTCTTGCTTAGGACCGGGCGGCGCGTTGTTGTCGACGAGACCCGGTGTGTCGTATCCACTTCTAATTCGGCATGGACTAGTCGGCGCGACTAGTTCAGCACCATCAACCCGACAGGTATGGGAAGGGAGTTACAAATGCACCGGTTGAAAAAGTCTACACTGACTCCTCTTCCTTTAGGTTTGTCAATTTGGATTCCAGAACTTTAAGTTGTTAGATCAATTAAAGCGATTTTCCACAAGTAGGTCGAACTCACGATACGATGCTTTGGGGAACTTTTTTCGATTCTTTGGAGACCAATAACTATTTAATGAATTTGCAGAAGTTTTCGGCGAACAGCTCCGGGATCTACACGAGACACGCATGATCTCCGGTTGGTTTAGGAATACGAATCATGTCCATGCAAGTTTATTGAAATGTGTTCCATTTTGTTTCATTCTCCCCTATTTCTTTATGCGAAATTCACCCTTCATTAGAGGACGACGACGACGGCGACGTCTACTACGGATATGGTTGTCGCTGATAGAGCCACGACGAACAAGGTGGCCGCACAGAGCCAAGTGGAAGCCACAGCATCAGAGCAGAGCACTACTTAACTACCAACCGACCTACCTATCGGTGGCTGGTTCGCTAATCGCGATTTTATTTTTTCTCACATCACTATATGCTGGGCCGATATGGCAGGCAAGGGTAGGGAGTATACGGAGAGAAAAACATTAGTAACAGGAAGGGCTGCAATGTTGTCTAGGCGGTCGGTCGTGGTTAAACGGACAGTAAATGGTAGCTTAGTTAACACGTTTTGGAGCAAGATTCTCGGAAGCTAATAACAAGTATAATTGGAACTTGCGAATTTCAAGTAGCGTTTGAGCAAGTAGTAATAGTTACATAAAACAAAAAAAAAAATAAAATAATATTTTTTTTAGGAAATTTTTAGAAATTGGGGTATTTTTCAATCGAGGAATGGATTGGTCCTCATGGGAGCCACCATCGATTTTGCTGCAACAAGCACACATTCAGGTAGTCCATCAGCGTTCGGCGTCTAAAAATACGCTGCCGCTACCGCCCATACTCACTGGCATTCACAAATACGTGAAGTGGAAGAGCCTAGTATCGCTTCTTGGTAGCACCAGTGAAATAGCAGCGAGGAATTTTCAGATTTTGAACAATCTTTGAATAAGGCCGTTACAATTATTTATTTTACTTTTTGTCCCCCCTTTTTAAAAAAAATGTATATATCTAAGAAAAATGATGCGTACGTCGAAAGATGCGATTACTCAAGGGTTGATAGCATATCATGCTCCATATTGAGACTAATTTAATGATATTGCCACCAAATGCAGCATACTGACATCACGCAACGTCTTCAAACTCCATGCACCATATGAACATCTAATCTAATATATCATCTAAGCATTTTATTCACATTTGAATTTATAGGCTTCATTTTGGAATATCGTACACCAAATTCTATTCCATGTACCTGATTCATGTTGACTTCCTCATCATATCAAATTCAATGCACCTTTTTTGCAATTCTTGCACCTTGCATCTAACTATGAAATGTTAAGAATCATTGAATCATGGTGACAAGTAACGCACCATACTGACACTTCTTGCAATTTCTTTGTACTCCATGTACATTGTACAACCATGATGTTCACATAATCTTCTAGGCACCCATACTAATCTCACGCATCATCTTTTAACCAATTAGTGATGTCAGTACCACATTTGTCAGCATCACATTTGAATAACATGCACCATTTTGTCATTTCGAATTCCAACATTGTATTCCATGTACGTGAACCGTGGTGACTTCGGCACCACATTGAATTTCAATGCACTATTTTTGCAATTCGTGCACCTAGCCATACAAATTGTCGAGCATCACTGAATAACGGTGACGACTAATACAGTATACTAATATCATGCACCTTCTACTAAAGTTTCCCATGCACCATCATGATGCCAACAAAATCATCTACGCATCCACAAATTATGCTGATCTCATGCACTGTCTTTTAATCGATTAGGTAACTAATGCATCATACTGATATCATGCACCATCGAAGATTTTAAAGCACCAATTCAGCGTTTATTATATCATCTAGACATCTAATGCACCATTATGGTGTGAGCATCACATTAAATGCATTTTTTTGTATTCTATGCACTATTTTTGTAGTTCGTGCCCCTAACCATGCATCACATTGATAATCACTGAATAACGGTAACATTATGAAGTAGTTCACATTTGAATTCCATGTACCACATTCAAAATAGCAATCCATGTACCTAGACCATGGACTTCCGCATCACATTGAGTTTCCTGTACCATTTTTGCAATTCGTGCACATAAATATGTAACATACTGAGTATAACAGAATCATGGTAAAACTAATGCACCATACTGACATCATGCAGCTTCTTTGCATTCCATGCACCATCATGATGTTCACAGAATCATCTAGGCACCATCTCACGCACCATCTTTGAAACAATTATGTGTCTTATGTGAAATCATGCACCATCGTCACATTTCATGCACTACCAAAGCTTTTCAAGTGCAATCGTGGCGTTCACTTTATCATCTGGTCATCTATTGCTTGCATCATAATTATTATTTGAAATTTCATACATAAAAATAGCATTCTATGTACCATTACCCACATAGACTCTAATGCACCGTACTGAGATCATGCACCGTCTTTGGCTGCCATGCTCTCTATCAGCATTCCATGCACCATCCCTATAATCTCAGCGTTATCTAGGGATCTTATACATAATGCTGAAATCATGCACCTTAATGGCCGTACGCAATTTAAATTTTATGCACCCACTAACTGAGCACCATCTTAAAGTCCCCTGCACCATTTCAGAATTCTATACATAAACTTGCAATTACTTGGAATCTTGACGTTCCCTTGATCATTAAGGGATATAATTTACGAACATCAAACATCTTCTTTAAAATTCTGTGCACCATCTTGGTGTTGATTGTATCATCCAGGCATGTTATACGCTACAATTGAACTTCATGCACCATTTTTGTAATTCGTGCATCTGAATAGCGTTCCGTGGACCATTTTAAGAATAACTTAACCCTCGCGCGATCGTATTTTGTACAAAACGTTGAAAAAATCTCGCTTTTTGTACTCAGCATTAGCGTGGTGCTGACACAGGTAGCCAACCGCGCGAGTTACGGAAGGTTAACCAGCTGAATGAATTCCTGGAGGAATCCGTGGAGGCATTCCAGGAGAAACCCCTGGAGGAATCCGTGGAGGAATTTCAGGAAGAATCTCTGAAGGACCTTCTGGAGGAACCCATGGTAGCATCTCTAAACGAATGCTTGAAAGAATTAGTGGAAGAATCCCTCGAAAACTTTTGAAAGAGTGCCTGGAGGAATTTCTAGCGAAATTCTTGTAGAATTTCCTGGAGGAACGACTGAAGGAATTGCTGAAGAAATTATTCAAGGAATTCCACAATCCATGGAGGAATTCCGGGATAAATCCCTGGAGAAATTTCCAGAGGAATCGCTGGAGGCATTCAAAAAAAAAAAAAAATACTTGGGGGAATCCGTAGAGGAATTCTTGGATGGTTGCGTAGAGGGGTTCCTAGAGGAATTTAAGGAAGAATTACAGGAGGAATTTCTGAAGGAATTCGTGAAGGAATTTCTGGAGGAATATTTCAAGGAATTCATCGAGGAATTTCTTAAGTAATTCCTGGGGGAGTTCATTGGCGAATCCATGGAAGAATTCTTGGTGAAAACTCTGGAGGAATCCATGGAGCAAACCCTGGAGGATTTCTGAGAGAAATTTTTGTAGGAATTCTTGGAGGTATCCCTGGAGGAATACCAGGAAAATATTCTGGAGGAATCCTTGGAAGAATACCTGGAGGTTTCCGTGGAGAAATTCCTGGGGTAGAGACGAATGCCGCATAGCGGTAAAGTCTCAAAAAAAAAAAAAATCCTGGAGCAATCCCTGGAGGAATCCTTGGTGACATTTCTGAAGGAATTACTGGGGTATGCTCTGGAGAATTCTTGGAGAAATCCTTGGTTGAATCCCTAGAGGAATTCCTGAAGGAATCCGTGAAAGAATTTTAGGATGAATCCCTGGAGGGATTACAGGGGAACTCCTGGAGGAATCCGCGAAAAAAGTCCAGCAGGAATCCATGGAGGAATGTCTTAGGGAGTTTCCAGAAGAATTCCTGCAGGAATTACTTGAAGAATTCAATGACGAATCACTGGAGGAGTTCCTGCAGAAAACTCTGGAGGAATCCCCAGAGCAATTTCTGGATGAATCCTTGGAGGAATCACTGGCCGAATCCCTGGGAGAGTTTTGTTTGTTTGTTAATAATAAAAAAAGAAAAAAAAAATAGGAGGAAAACCTGAAGGAATTTCTGGAGAAATCAGTGGGAGCATTCCTGAAGGAATCCTTAGACGAGTTCTTGCAGGAACGCGTAGCAGAATTCTTGGATAAATTTCTAAAGAAATTCCTGGACGAATTCATGAAAGCATTCCAGGAGACACTCCTGGAGGCAGCTCTGAAAATTCCTGGACAAGTCCCTGGTGAAATCGTTGGAGGAATTTGTGCAGGAATTCCAGCATGAATCCCTGCAGGAATTTTAGGAGGAATCCCTGAAGGAATTTCTAGAGAAATTTCTAGAGGAATTCTTGGAGAATTTCAAGAGAAATTCATGGAGGAATCCATTTTGGAATCTTTGGAAGAAGTTCTGAAGGAATCCCTAATGGAAATTCTGGAGGCGTCACTGGAGCATTTTTGGAGGAAAGTGTAGAAGAATTCCCGGCTGAATCCGTGGAGGAATTCCTCATAGAATTTCTGGAGGACTTCATGGAGGAATTTTTAGAGGAATCGATGGAGGCATTCCAGGAGGATTTTCAGGAGGAAGCCCTGGAAGAATTTCAGTAGGAATCCATGAAGGAATTTTTGGAGGAATCTTTTAAGGTATTTCTAAAGAAATCCTTGAAAGAATTACTGGATGAAGCTCTGAAAAATTCCTTGAGAAATTCCTGATGGTATCCTTTGAGAATTTTTTGAAGAAATCCGTAAAAAAATCTAGGATGAATTCCTGGAGGAGGCGTTCTTGAACAAATGCCTGGAAAAATCCTTGGAGAAATTCCTTGAGAAATCCCTGTTGGATTTCCTAGAGGAATTTCTGAAGGAATTCCTGGGGAAATTGCTGAAGGAATCAGTGGAGAAATTGTTGGAGGAATCCCTGGAGCATTTCCAGGAGAAAACCCTGGAGAAATTCCTGGAAAAATTCTTGGAGATATTCCTAAAAGAATCCCTGTAGGAATTCCTGGAGGATTTTCTGGAGGACCTCCTGGAGGACCTCTTGGAGGACCTCCTGGGGAATTTTCTGAAGGAATTCCTTAAGAAATTACTGGATGAATCTCTGGAGGAATTCTCGAAGGAATCCCTGGAAAAAATCCTAGAGGAACTCCTTGAAGAATTTCTGAAAAAAATTCTGGACCAATTCCAGGAGAAATTCTTGGGGGAATCCCTGGAGAAATTTCTCGAAAAATTCCGCGAGGAATTCCTGGAAGAGCTCCGGAAGCAATTCCTTTGGGATTTTCTGGAGGAATCCGTGGAAGATTTCCTGGAGAAATCCCTAGAGGAACTCTTGGAGGAATTCTGGAGGAATACCTGGAGAAATTGCTGGAGGAATCCTTGGAGAAACTCCTGTAGAAAACCCTGTAGGATTTCCTGGAGGTATTTGTGGAAGAGTTCTAGAAGAAATTTTAGGAGGAAACTATGGAGAAAATCCTTGAGGAATTCCTGGAGGAATTACTGGAGGAATTCCTGGAGAAATTCTTTCAGAAATTCTGGAGAAATATTTGAAACTTTCTGGAGGAATATCTGGAGGAACTCCTCGAGGATCTTTTAAAAGGAATTCCTGAAGAAACTTTTGAAGGAATTTTCAGAACAATTTCTGGAGAAATTCACGGAGGAATTCCTGGAGGAATTCCTGGAAGCGTTCCAGGAGAAATTCCTTTAGGATTTTTTGGAGGAATCCGTGGAGAAGTTCCTGGAGGAAGTCTTGGTGAAATTCTGTTGGAAATTCTGAAAGATTTTCTGGATAAATTCTTGGAGCAATCCCTGGAGAAATTCCTGGAGTTATTTATGGCGGAATACTTGAAGAATTTTTAGAAGAAAAATATGGATGATTTTTTTGAGAAATTTCTAGAGAAATAATTGAGGCTTCCTGGAGGAATGTTTGAAGGAATCCCTCGAGGAATTTCTAATGGAACTTTTAAAGAATTTTTTGAGAACTTTCTGAAGAAATTCATGGATGAACCTCTGGTGGAATTCCTGAAAAGATTCCTGGAGAAATTCGTGGAAAAGTTGTGGAGGAAATTCTCTTAGTATTTTTTGGTGGGATTCCTGGAGGAATCCCTGGAGCAAGTCTTGGAGGAATTCTGGCAGAAATTCTTAGAAGATTTTTTGGAGGAGTCCTTGCAGAAAATACTGAAGCAATTCCTTGAGAAATTCCAGAAGGCATTTCTGGAGGAATTTCTAAAGGAATTCAGGAACTTCGGTAGAAATTTTGATCTTTCTTTAAGGAATGTCTGAACGAACTCCTCGAGGAATTTTTGAAGGAATTCCTGGAGGAATTTCTGGAGGAATTTTTGAGGAATTCTTTAATAAATTCACAGATGAATTCTTGTGGGAATTCCTGGGAAAATTCCTGGAAAAAAATCATGGTTGAATCCATTGAAGGATCCTTGGAGGAATTTCTCGAGGAATTCCTGGATCTCGAGTAATTCCTATAAAAAAAACCTCAGAAGATTCTAGAGAGAATCCCGGAAAAATCCCAGAAGAAATTTCGGAAGCAATCTCAGTTTCCAGGAGAGTTGCAGGAGAAAACTCGCTAAATAAATAACGTGAGGAGTCAATGAAGGAATACCAGAAGAAATCCCTAGGAAAACCGCACAAGAAATCTCTTAAGGGCATCCGAGAAGAAGCAAAGGAGAAAATTCGAGAGGAATTCTGAAAAAAAAAACAAGATTTCAAGAAGGAATCACTTAAGACATTCCGTGAAGAGTCCCTTGAAAAATCTATATAGAACCCGGGTAGAAAACTCTTGAAAAGTACGGTTTTTTTTCTTTTTATTCCTGAATTTTAACTTATGCTAATTCTTCACAAGAGAGTATGAAATAATATGTAGAAAAATCCTCAGCGCACAGTGTTCGAAATCGATGATTTTGCGATCAAAATTAAATAACTTTTTTTTAGGTTGGTTAAAGAGGTTCGACATGTTCTACAAAGTTTTTTGCATGTTAAAATGCGTCTTCTGATAAAATGTAATAAATGATTAATGCCCCTAGAAATGAGATAAAAATGTTATTATCTCAAAAAATTTTTTTAGAGGTTTGACGTCTTCGGCAAAGTTGTAGCTCATAATAAGAGACAAAACTTCGTAGAATATGTCAAAGCTCTACCTCTTACGGTTTTTGAGATATGCAGCGTTTTGGGCGAAGTACCCCTAAAACTAGTTTTTTCAGTGTAGCTTTAACAGGTAAAATCCTACAGTTTTGTGAACTTCTATAAAATTGTTCACGACGTCAAAATACACATTTCTTCCGAAGATGTTAAGTCATTATATCTTAAAACAAAAAAGTTATAGGCAAATTTATCATATTTTAAGGTGTACTTTCACCTTAACTATTTCCGGCTCAAAATGGTGCAAATGGCTCAGTCGGTAGGTGAAAGATTTGACTTTTTACTATCTCTTGAGGGTGGAAACCTCGTGGGCAATAGTGGGAAAGGTGTTTTAAATACAAGGCAAAAACTTTTTTATTTTGCCTGTAATACAAGAAAAAATAAATAAAAAAATATAAAGATGCCTGCAGTAATATAAACTGCATTGCGTAATTTCCGAAAATATTTTACAACATTTTTGAGTATTGTGCTTACCAAACAGAATAAATTTTGATGATTTTGATTTCATATTGTTTACTATCAGATGGTCAGGAAATTTTTGATAAAGTTTCTTTAATCTCTTGACGTTAACCAATTATTGTCGGGCCGCCACCAAACCGGATGTTGCACAATCAAGTCGTCTTGATTCCAACCGGATAAACAATACATGTTTTGACGTACCATCGTCTGTATCATTAGTGTTATTTGTATTTTTCATATTTTTAACAGTACTTTTCACAAACACCGGGTTGAAAATAATAAAATTGCTCATTTGATAAAAACGACATGCTTTACTTTCATCAGAAAATCGTCAAAATATGAATTGAAGAGTGCGAAATTACAATTATCTTAATTGTGTTTTTACATTTTTTTTTAAAATTTATTGATTTTTTAATATTATACAAAAAAACACCTTTTCCTGAGCCACTATATTTTTTTTTTCAGATTTTTAGAACTTTATTTCGGACCTTGAAATCAATTTCAAAGAGATTTTTTGAAATCACCTTTTGACAGCTGAGCAGCTGCTTGACAGCTCCGCCCAGTACGAAATGCGACAAGGGGTGATTCGACAAATCGCTTCCATACAAACTTGAAATTGATTTTCAAATAGGGTCCCGGGCACCAAAATTAATGAAAATTTGGATTTCGGCTCAGTTTGGCATGCAGATTCAGAATATGGAAGTGTCTCAACATCGCTAACTGCGAAGGTATTTATCAAAACGCATTTAGTATTCTAACCATAATAGCCATTCAATTTTATGACTATTGGGTAGGTAGTCAATCGTTTGAGCATATGGTGTTTTAAAAAATTCAATACTTTTATTTAGAACTAGCTTTAGTTATAACTCTCGGATTATAACAATATTTTCTACAGATTTTTCAATTTTTACTGATAAAAACTCACTGTTTTCTGCAAAAACGTTTTAATGGTTTTGCCGGAAGCAAAACAGTGCATTAAAAACTACTGCGGGCATCTCAATTATTCTTTTTTATTTATTTTTCTTGTTATTATTATTATTATTAGCTTTATTAGGGAGATTTTCAGCCCAAGGCTGGTTCATCTCCAATTTTTCTTCTTGTTTTAAAAGCAAAATAATAAGTTTGTGCCTTGTATTTAAAACACCTTTCTCACTATTGCCCACGAGGTTTCCACCCTCAAGAGATAGTAAAAAGTCTAACCTTTCTCCTACCGACTGAGCCATCTGCGCCATTTTGCGCCGGAAATAGTTAAGGTGAAAGTACACCTTAAAATATGATAAATTTACCTATAACTTTTTTGTTTTAAGATATAATGACTTAACATCTTCGGAAGAAATGCGTGTTTTGACATCCTGAACAAGTTTGTAGAAGGTCACAAAACTGTAGGATTTTACCTGTTAAAGCTACACTGAAAAAACTAGTTTTAGGGGCACTTCGCACAAAACGCTCCATATCTCGAAAACCGTAAGAGGTGAAGCTTTGAGATGTTTTACGAAGTTTTGTCTCTTATTATGAGCTACAACTTTGTCGAAAACGTTCTAGGGGGATTAATCATTAATTACATTTTATCAGAAGACGCCTTTTAACATGCAGAAAAACTTTGTAGAACACTAAACCTCTATAACCAACCTAAAAAAAGTTATTTAATTTTGATCGCAAAATCATCGATTTCGAACACTGTGCAGCGGGTTTCTTGAATAAATCGCAGGAAGAGTCTTGAGTAGAATACCGGGACGAACTCTAGAAAAATTCTAGAACGAATCTCAAGAGGTTTCTCTGATAGGATCGGGTTTTGATAGATTCCTGCATTTGGCCGTTTTTTAAAGACCAAGATATCCGTGATATAAATTACATCAGTACTATTAAGTGTGATAATTTCCAACTCGAAACGTTTTCGACAAACGATTCTTACGCACTTCAACAGTTTTGTTTTAGACGCCATCTTCATGTCTCTTCATTGAACCGAGATACTAGGCTTCGTGAAAGCATTGTTTTCACCTCAGTTCCACCTGTTTGAAATATTCTTTACGAATAAGTACTTTACCAGACCAAGTTTCGCCAGATAATAATATTTTTTTGCAAAAAAAAACACCAAAATTGTATGTTTTTGTTGGACAGCGATGTTGTCAAATAGAGCCAATTGTTTTACGGCTCCATCTAGTGAGACTTTTTTCAACTACAAATCATGGGGTTTTTTTTATTATCGTACAAATTGGGCCAAAGGGTCTCAGATTATCATGAAACTTTTTCCACAGGCAGGGCTCATGGATATATGAACAACAAAAAATTGAGAAAAATTCAATGTCGCCTATTTTCCCGGAAAACTCAGTTGTATTTTTTTTTGTTTTCCCCTGGCACTACTTACTTTGAAAAATCATAATTCAAGAACGAAGCATTGAGAAAACAAAGTTTTTTTTTGAAAATTAAGCAAATTGCCTCAGAAATAATAAAAAAATGAACCGGAAAAAGTTACAAAATTTTTCAAAGTTAAGAAAGTTTGTTAGGAAAAGCCGGAAAAAGTATGCCTGAACTCGTGGAAAATTTTCAGAAAAAAAATTGAGAAAGTTATTTTATAAGTTTGAATTGTCGATATTTTTAGAATGCACTTTTATTTTCGTTTTTGAGTTATGGCCAATTTAGTTGCAAAATGTTCAAATGTGCCATATAAGCCTTTTTTAATCATAAGTCAAGAACGAAGCATCGTAGAAAAATTTTTTTTAATGAAAATAAAAGCAAATTTTCTCAGAAATCAAAAAAAAAAAAAAAAATAGTGAAGTGGAAAAAGTTTTCCACAAAATTTTGCACTGTTGAGAAAATTCATGAAAAAAGCCAGAAAAACTATGCCCGAATTCGCGGAAAATTTTCAAAAAAATATTCTTGAGAAGGTGATTTCAGAAGCTTTGATCGCTGAAATTTTTGGAATGCATTTATTTTTCTTTCCTAAGATGACCAATTTTGTGAAAAATTACCATGTTAGTCTTTGTAAATAAGTCATTATTCACAAAATTGGCCATAAGTCAGGAACGAAAGAAAAGGGCATTCCAAAAATCTCAGCGATTAAAGCTTGTGAAACTACCTTCTCAGAAATATTTTTTTGAAAATTTTCCACGAGTTCGGGCATAGTTTTTCCAGTTTTTCCTTTATGAATTTTCTCAGCGGTGGAAATTTTTGTGGAAAACTTTTTCAAGTTCATTGTTTTTTTAGATTCCTTTTTGCTTTTGTTTTCATCAAAAAACTTTATTTCTACGAAGCTTCGTTCTTGAGTTATGATTTTTCAAAAAAGGCTTGTATGGCACATTTAGACATTTTTCAACAAAATTGGTCATAACTCAAAAATGAAAAAAGTGCATTCCAAAAATGTTAGCGATTAAAGCTTATGAAATAACCTTCTCAAGAATATATATTTTTTTTTAAATTTTCCACGAGTTCGGGAATAGTTTTTCCGGCTTTTCTCTTCAAATTTTCTCAACTGTGGATAATTTTGATATTTTTGCAAGTTCATATTTTTTGGATTTGTTAGATAATTTGCTTTCGTTTTCTAGGAAAACTTTGTTTCTGCGATGCTTCGTTCTTGAGTTATGATTTTTCAAAGTAAGTAGCGTCAGGGGCAAACAAAAAAAAATCCACCTGAGTTTTCCGGGAAAATAGGTGACCCTGATTTTTTTTCAATTTATTTTGTTCATATATCTATGAGCTCTGTCTGTGAAAAAAGTTTCATGACAATCTGAGACCCTTCGGCCCAAACTTGTACGGTAATAAAAAAAAACCTCATTCGAATAGAAAATTCACATCCGTATTAACAAATCTGCTAAAGAAAGGGGCATTCAGTTAGCCTACTGTTAAGGCTTTGGATCGCCCAAGGGATCACCAATTCGGAGACGGCGGGATCGAATTCCTGTTTCGATCGGGAACTTTGATCGACTTCCCTGGTCATAGGGTATCATTGTACTTGCCTCACAATATACAAATTTATGCAAAGGCAGGCAAATAAAGCACTTCAATAAATAACTGTGGAAGTGCTCAAAGAACACTAAGTTGAAGAGAGGCAGGCAAAGTTCTAATAGGCGCGTAGAGCCACTAAGAAGAAAAAGAAGAAGATGAACAAATCTGCCAATGATGACACCAAAATTAAAATCTTAAACCAGATTTAAGCCAGTAGAGAAACAAACTGGAATGAAATTTGAAATTGAACTCATGGTCATATGTAATCATTGCAACGTTTGTACCACCTTTTCAGCCGAATTTGAAATAAATTATATGGGTCAATACCCAAGTATGAAGTTTCTATGAATATTTTGCTATTTTATTTAATTATGTCTTAGTTGTGGCATATGGTACTGTATTATGATGTATCATTTTACTTGCTCAGCTGAATACTTGTTTGCGAATTTCATTGCATCAAAATCGGTATTGAAAGAGCTCGAAACATGTGAATAGGACACGCCACAGCTTGCCCGACCCAACCTCCGATGATTTTCCCATAAGGGTTCCAAGATGCAAAGCTAACACCTATAGCAGCAAAAAAAAAATGACAAGTGAAGGTCTCTTCGGAACATGAGTGGTTGCAGCCCGGCTGGCATCAGAAATGACACAGTCGTGTCAAGGACTCTATGTCTAGCACCTTCGAAGCCAATCGATGCTAGAGGTAGACGATGGAAAGATGGATTTGCTCCTCTAGACGACCGACCTGTTTGCACACTGACTGGCTCGCTGACGAGGTTGCTTCGTGATCGATAAGGTTGCATGCTAAGTGGGATGGGATCTCAAAATGTTTTAAAAGTTGTTTGCTTTACAGTTGGTTTGATAGAGAGTCAAGCTGCCGTGAAGTTTCAACACCGCGCAGTACATGGCAAGTCCATCAGAGATCTGACGAAACTGCATTGGTTGAATGTTTTGCTTATGAAATGGTTTGGTTGGCAACAGACAAACTTATAACTGAGGCGTCGCCGTGCCATATGCTATCTTGAAACAGATAGAGTGATAAATTACTGGAATTTACGGCAATAGAATCCGATTCAGGAAGCTCCAGAGCGATATGTTTCTTCTTGTTTGATTACCCGCCCTGATCAAATGACATTGCATGTCTCGTTGCATGTAAAACAAGTAACATCTCATGTGTTGGTACACACAATTACCGATTGCTCGGTACCCATAACCACACCGCGGTCGGAGTGCAAGACTAGCTTTCGGTTTGTTGGATTCATGTTTTACAAATCCCAAGCATCTTGGACGTCACATCGTAGACCGAGACGACAACGACCGTGGCCACTCTTTCGGAGCGATCTCCAGCTCCTTGCCCACAGTAGTGTCCTCCTTAATCAATAATTTCTTGTGCTGAACCAATTGCATCTACAACCCAACGAGCAAGAAATATCCCAACATACATACGTACCTACATGGCTGCTGCCTACATCTGCTCTGGTTATTCGCGGCAGCATGGATTGGTCCAGCACCAGCCAGTCAGCAGATGCAGCATAGACGGCAATGACGACGACGACGATGGAGGCGCGAGACTTCAAAGATCGCGCTCAAGTGAACACGGTTGGCATTCGTACTTACCTTCAGTGAAACCCGACGACTGGGGGCTTGCCATTTGGGTGGAAGAACTGACGTAGGATTATTTTCGGTATGTGTAGAGTCTGGCCTATAGTAGCTTGTTTTTGTTAACTTCGTAGTGGATTAGTTTTCTTAAGATTTTGACCTGATTTTCAGCATGGCGCTAGCGTTGTTAACTAAAAAGATCTTTTCGACAACAGTTGTGCTAAGGGAACGTCCAAAGATTACGTCACGCTTTTAGGGGAGGCGGTTCAGCAAAGTGTGGTGACCTATACAAAAATGTCAGAGGTCTCATACAAAAAGTGTGACAAAGGGGGGAAGGGGGGGGGGGGGGGGGTTGAAAATGGGCAATTTTTGCGTGACCTAATTTATGGACGTTCCCTAACGCATAAATTATGTGAAAGGTTTTTACAATACTTTTCCAGTAATCCTACGTCAAACCCATACAGCATAGTTTCCATCAGCAGTTGCATCATTGCGTTCGGCGGTCAGTCCTCCAAATTCCACCATATCACTGAACGAATAAATCTTCCAGACGGAGGTGTATGATAGGCTCTCGCTGACACTATTTAATTAATACAAAATACTTTAATGGAGCAATGGAGCATCCATCAAGTGCACGAAAAATTGAAATATTTACTCTCCCTCTGCCCTTCGTTCGGGGTTTTCCTATACTTGATACTTTACTTGCTTCTTCCCTCTTCAAGTGTGACGTACTTTATGGATGGCCAATAAGTGTACGCACCGCCATGCGGCGCACAGACCATAAGCACCTCGGCAAATAAATACGAATGCAGATCATCCTTGATATTTTTCGAAATTTTCGTTTTTCATATAAGTGTGGGCCACCCTATTATCCACATTGCGTGAATGGAGCCAAGAGACACATGGGTTTTCTAATTCTGCATCGCACGTACGAGTTCCGACCTTCGTAATACCCAGAGGATCCAAGTTTTTTTTACTTGATCGTGGTGTGATTTTCATGGAAAATTAATGTTCGACATGGACTACGTCTAATGTAAGAGTAAATGGTGGTTATCATGGTCTACGGTCATGGTTACGGATTGGAATTTTAATCACATTCAAATTACTGATGATGAAAATGTATGAATTTCAATTATTGAGGCTGCTTGGGTGGCTCCCAAGATAGGATAGTGGCACTACAACTATGCTTCTTTTCTTTTTTAAAAAAGATATACTGGAACCCCTTTTTATGCCATTGGCTCGGAATGCAGAAATTAAAAAAGACATACAAAAATAAACCCCCTTGTATTTTGTACAACAGGTTGAAAATATACTCAGCATTAACCTGGTGCTAACGGTGGTGGCTAGGCCAATCACGCGACTGTCGAAAGGTAGATAAATACTCCGGGAAGAAGTCCTTCAGGAATTGTTCCAAGATTTCTTTCATGACAATTTTCGAGAAGTTGTGCGGGAGTTCCATCGGGCTTTACTGCAGAACATTTTTTTTTCAGGAAATCCTCCAGAAGTTTCATCTGATATACCTCTAGGAGTTTTATTTCCTCGAAAGTTTTTTTTTTGGATAATTCCTCCTGGAGTTTCATCAAGTATTACGTTGAGAATTTTTGATGAGTTCTCTCATGAATGTTTTTTTTTCGGGAGGAGTTCCTTCCAGAACTTAAAAAAATCAAGAATTCGTCCAGGAAATCCATCGGTAATTTCCCTATGTGTTCCTAAAGATTACTACAGGAATTCATCAACCATCAATTGCTTCAAATATTCCATACAAAAAAGTTCACGGAGGTTGATCGGAAAATCCTAAGTTCTATTGAGAGTTCCTTAAAGAGATGCATCGGTGTTTCCCACAGGAATTGCTTCGGCAAATCCTTCAGGAGTGCCATCGAAAATCCCTGCCAGAAATCCCCTGGGAATGCTCTCAAGAGTATCTTTGAAAATTGCTTCAAGTTTTATTTTCTTAATTTTTTTTTATAAATTCTTTTGGAAATTTCCTCATGAATTTCTCCATG
This sequence comes from Aedes albopictus, assembly GCF_035046485.1. NCBI lineage: Eukaryota > Metazoa > Arthropoda > Insecta > Diptera > Culicidae > Aedes > Aedes albopictus. The sequence goes on along the minus strand of NC_085137.1, from coordinate 120,342,620 downwards.
TGTTTTTATTTTTTTAAGTTTGCTAGTGGAAGTTCTCCATAAGTTCCTTTAATAAATACTACATGAGTTCCTTCAAGAAGTTCTCCAGGAAATGATTCGGATTTTTTTTCCCGGATTTCCTTCGGGAATTCTTTCAAGACACCTTCCGGGATCCATCAATTATTTGTGCAGGTGTTAACTCGGGATTTTTTCCAGGAGTACCTTCTGGAATTTTTTTTGGGAATTTCCTTTAACATGTTTATGGAATTCTTTCAGGAGTTTTTTCGAAGATTTTTTCAAGATTTTGGTCGGGTTTTTTGGTAGTTCCTTCGTAAATTTTTCTAGTTTTTTTGTTTTTTTTTTCAGAAATATCTTTCGTCCAGGAGTTTATTCACGAAGTTGTTCAGAATTTGCTGCGGTAATTCATTAAAGATTTCATTTGAAAATCCAAGCACTTCCTTCGATGATTCCTCCAGGAGTACTATCGGAAATTACTTCTGCAATTCCATCGGCATTTTCTCCAGGAGAGCCATAGGGAATCCCTCAAGGAGTTTCATCAGGAGCTTCATACAAAGTATGCCCAGGAGCTCCTTTGGGAATGTTTTTAGAAGTTACCCTAAGAATGTTTCCAAAAGTTCTTATGGAATTTTCTAAATTTTCATAATGTATTTCCAGGTGTTCCTTCAGGATTTTTTTTGAAAGGTCTTTTATCATTACTCCAGGAATTACTTCCAGAAATCCTGCTTTTAATTTTTTTCCGGGTCTTCCTTCAGGAATACTCCGACAATTGCTTTGTGAATTGCTAGACATTTTTTCCCAAAGTTTCATCGGGAATTCTTTCAGAGGTTTCTCAGATTTTTTTCTCAGTAATTAAAAAAATCCTCCAAGAATTCAAAAATTCCTCCAAGTTGCATTGTGGATTCCTCTAGCAGTTACATCGAGAATTTTTCCAAGAGTTCCTTCGGGAATTCCCTAATGACTTTTTTTCGATTACTCATCCAAATATTCCCGAAATTTCACCGGGAATGTCTCCAGCAGTTTCTTTAGGAAGTCATCAAGAAGATCCATCGGGGATACCTCACCCCTCTCCCATTATCGACGCTCCATACACTAGGCGTTTCTCCGCGTTTTGCCAAAATTGAAAAAAAAACCCTCCCTTGGCGCCACTTCTGTGCATGGGCCTGTTGAAAGATCATCGTAGGTCAGCAATCGGTCTCTAGGATGGCAAGGAGACCATGGAGACACCATCAGTTATGAGGACGACGGCGAGTCAGATAATCTTGGGTATGAGTACCCTACTTCAGCATATGTCCCTATATTTTGTTCATCCTACTTTAAAAACTAACGGTTTAGGCATTGAATTGTTCCATTCGTTTTGTTATCATGCATACTCACTCCTAACAAAAACATAACAAATAGTGCTTACTTGCTTCGTTTTAGTTTGGATGAAAATGGGAGCACTTTGCGTAAGATGGGTTCCGTTCCTCCACTATTACTTCTAATTAGGGACAAACTCTGCTTCACAGCTTAGTGTTCTATGAGAACTTCCACTGTTAACTGAGAGTTTGCTCTGTCAATGATCATTTTTTTCTGTGTATATCGTGTGGGGTCTCTGGTCCTCACAAGTTCCTACTCCATGCTCCACGGGCCAAACGATGACAAAGACCGCCAGCTAAGAGTTGTGTGCTTAGTTGGTAGTGCAGCCTGGGCACAGGTGTCCTTCATACTTCAGCTAGATTTAGGAGGTACAAAAGTCGCGTTGTACAAGTCTCTGATTCTTCCGGTCGCTTTATAGGTCATGAAACGTGGACGTTGAAAAGAATATGATCGGAGAGCTTTTGAAGTCTTCGAACGTAAAGTGCTATGAACAATACTCGGCGGTAAACTGGAGGACGGCATCTGGCGGCGTCGCATGAACTACGATTTGTACCAGGTATATAAAAAGATGGATATAGTGAAGCGAATTCAACACGGCATGCTGCGGTGGGCTTGACACGAAGCTCGTATGCCGGAGGAAAGACAAGCTAAAATTATATTCAGCAGAGAACCAGGAAGGGGTCGTCGACTTCGTGGAAGGCCGCGCACACGTTGGTTTTTTGCAGTTGAGGAGGACCTAAGGACTCTAAACGTTCAGGGCGACTGGAAGTGATTGGCCCAGGACCGAGGCCAGTGGAGGCTGATACTTCATTCGGCGTAGACTCACCGCTACGAGTTGTAGCCCATCAAGTATCAAGTAAGTAGGTTTATCGTGTGGCAGGCACGAAGTTACCCTATGCCAAAGGAAGTCATGGAAATTTCCTTTAAGAAAAGTTCATGGAACGACTGGGAATCGAAGCCGTCACCCTCAGCATGGTCATGCTGATTACTCACGCTTATACTGCTGTGGCTATATGATCGCGCCAATTGACAGCTAGGATTCATCATGCGTACTGCCAAAGACTTCACCGACATTCATTGCATCAAAACGCTGTACAACTCGCTGGTTCGTTCAATAATACACCGTGTCCAATAAGTTCTCATACAAAATACAAATTTAGAAATTTTAATTTTATTTCACATCTGTTATTCATATTTTCAAAGTGAATGCATGTATTGAAGGGTCACATAATACTGATTCAATAAAGCATACTGTTTAGAATAACGTCATTTTTTGTTGGTTTTTAGAAGCCTAGTAGTACACTTCCGTTTTCTGAAATCCGTTTGCACCGGCACGCAAGAAAAATGTTCGAAAAGTTTTTCATTCTACGGTAGCTAAATAGAGTCCATAATGTTAAATTTTCAGTTTTTATCCCCAGTATTGTACCAAATGGATATACTAAGGTTAAATTTAAGCAATTTTAGTGATGATATGGTAAGAAATTTCCTTGTAAGCTCAACTTGGGCTGATTCCCTTGAAAATGACCGTTATATCAAAGATAAACATCATAAAACGTAAATTTTGAACAAGCATGTTTTAGAAGTGAGAATAATGTGAATCAATATGATACTATGCAGTCATGCTTCTTTAACACAACAAATTTCATTAAAACAGGTAGATGTACTTCGTCTTCTTTCTGGCTCGACATTCCAACTGGAACTTGGCCTGCCTTTCTCCAACTTAGTGTTCTTTGAGCACTTCCACAGTTATTAATTGGAGGACTTTCTTTGCCAGTCATTGCATGAATTAGTATATTGTGAGGCAAGCACAATGATACACTATGCCCAGGGAGTCGAGGAATTTTTTCCCGACTGGAACGGGAATCGAACCCACCGTCTCCGGATTGGCAATCCATAGCCTTAACCACTAGGCTAAGAGGAGACCCCAAGGTAGATGTACATTTTTGTTTAATTTACGTTTTATTTTGTACAACATAAAACGGCTTCGTACTTCACCAATACAGATTGTTATATTTTTTTCTCTTCTGGTCATAGTTGCTACTAGCAATGGTGAGGACAGGAACCTAATTTGTTTCAACCTAAAATCTTTACTCGTTAAAATGAGACGAAATACCAATGAAATGGCGTGCGTGCCAGCTGAAATCGACTTACGACACATAAGCGATCAGCAGAGCAGGATAAAGGACAATTAATTCCAAAACATATACTGTATTTGATCAATGTTAGTTGGCCTTTCAATAAATAAACTTACTTTGAAAATCCTAAGTACAGATGAGAAATGAATTTAATTTGATTTTGTATGAGAACTTATTGGACACGGTGTAGAATCGTCCTCAGTTGTCTAGAGTCCATACCAAGCTACCTGAATTGATAGGTTCGAACGGATTCAGAAACGCTTTGTACGTTACGATTGCTACCTTGGAGGACCGTGCCCATCTCCCGCCATACGTTGACCGCTGCGGCTTGGTAGGCATTCAAACTCTAGAGCGTCGTCGGACCATTCAACAAGCAGTGACTGGCAAAAATCCTAATTTGTGAAATAGACTGCCCAACCCTCCTTGCACAGCTGCCGTTAAACGCTTCTACTAGGATTCAACGTTGGACTCTTGCGATAATATTTCACCGTTCACAGTTTGGCTTCTATGAACCTCTTTCCGCTATGGTAAGAGCTTTTAACGATGTGGCCAATCTCTTTGCTCGGTAAAAGTTTTACCGAGATGTCGTTAAAACTTTGCCGAGATCTCGGTAATTCAAGTTTTTACCGAGATCTCGGCAAAGTTCTCCGGGACTCGGTAATGGTTTGCCGAAATCTCGGTAAAAATTTTACCGAGAATCAGTAAATATTTTACCGAGATATCAGCTGTTGGATTCTCGGTAAACCGTTTACCGAGATCAATTTCTGAATTTAAGTGTGTTGGCTACTCCGTCAACAATTCCACGTTCTGCCTTCAGCTCGAGATTTTTATGAAACACGTCTTGCATGCAGCGACTTAATATTCACCTAGCAAATCTACAAAACTAGAATAAATTCCCTAAAATTCTTTGAAAAAATAAATATTATTTCTCAGGAATAACTGAATATGACTCAATCTTGGGCTCAACATATGTATAATTCCCTACATGTGCAACACTCTGACGGACAAAACAAGATCGTCCAACTATTCTACCTCAGCCAGGAGATCGAACTTACTGACGACGATTATTGTGCAACAACCGCATGCCAAGAATGCACGCCACAAAGAGTTGCATTCAAATGAGCCATTCGGTAGATTTACATTCCCCTCCCTTCACTCCATCGATCGGTCTGTTTGTCTTCCAATCTCTTTTCCAGCTACAGCTTGACCATCCGATTACTTTATATGACACATGATGGAAGTAAAAGTGACGAGTGTCAACAGGGCTTAGCGTTAAATAAGAGGCTCAGGTTCTGACTGGCGGTGGCTACTGGTTGTCACTCTTGATCATGTCATAGGGCGTGGGAGGCGGCGAGCAGTCAGCCAGCGTAGCGGTCGAGTTCAATGATCTTTAACCGCCACTCGCAACAGCCGGGACGCGGTTGACATCCTGTCCTAGAACTAATTGCACAACAACTCCGCTTGACCACCCACTTCCCGGACATATGGGATCGTGACTCGTGCTTGTTCCGAACCTATATGCTTCCCATCCGTGTGTTGCCCATAATTAGACCGGTTGATTAATTTGCCATTCCAATGGCTTTAATTGCCGATGATCGTCGAGTTCTGCGGCAGGAAACATACTCCGTCGCCCGACTCCGGTGCTTTAATGCAAGGATGCCCTTGCCAGCTTGTTCTTCCTTCGGAACACATTGATAGATTCCCTCGACTTCATAATTTATGACCGGGCTTTTCCGATACACAGAGTTTTTCACACCTAGGCGTATGCCGAGATAGGCTTGACTGCCTTCCGTCTTGATTGTGTCGTAGAACCTCATACGACGACGCAACGCGGCGCAGCAGAAGCCTTCTTGACATCTATACGAACCTACGAGCAAGATACCACGCGGGTACGAGATCTAGATCTGATTTGCGCTCCGGCGATATTTAATCTTGCCTTGGTGTGACATCGGCTGCGCGGATCACATGGCATGGTCGCGCCGCGCCGAGGGACAGGTTTGGTCGGTGGTAGACCGGTTGGAATGGAAACAGAGGGGATTTGCGGGAAGATTGGTTTCACATGTGACAAATGTTTACATGTGACCGCTCTCGAGTGCAGTTGGGATAAGTCTATTAATTTTACAGTGGATCCATGAGGAGGAATGTCCCACTCATCATGAGTCATGTAGATAAATTGTCTCAACTCGGATATCGATAGTGTTCTGAATATCTTATTTAAAATCGTTTGAAGTCTATTTGTCCAATAATATGAAAACTCACATTCCCTTCATCATCAATAAAATATGTTTTTGATTTCCCCAGCCATATGGCGCCTTTCCGTCTATCCGTCTATCTTTCTAAAAAAATATACGGTCATCGCCCTGTGACCTTTGGGGCCGCTTATCGTGTCTGCTCATCTGAAAACTCGCAGACTAACCAAACAACGCACCCATAACACACGGATCGTTATGAATTGACATACGAATCAAAGATAGCCCTCGAAGGCACACGACAGTAAAAAAAAACATTAAGACGTCTCACGATCATCGACTTGCGTTTGAGCGGTTTCATGTGTGCTCATCATGGTGCTGCGAGTGTACCGTACATACCTTCACGTTATCGATCATGGTGGAGATAATTGTTTATTGATTACATACATTAAAACGCAATTTGAATGTGTACAATACGTAGGGCATAGTATAGGTTCGAATGTGTCACTTTCCTCCCGCATGTGATGTGATTGATGATGGATGTCTATCGAAAGGTCAAAGCAAGGGAGGAAACGGATGTGAAGACTTCCGAATGATCACCATTTTGAATGCCGCCTACAAAGTGCTTCCTAGATTATCTCTATCAGTTTAAGATAAAAAAACTCTTCCAAGGTCAGTGAATTCTTGTACAAAAGCTCTAAATCATAAATCAATCATATTGTTTTTTAAAGAATTCACGTGGGCATTATTTCTGAAAATCCTTAAGGAATTTCCCTAAAAAAAGCTTATACAGAAGGCAGGCAATTATCTATGAATACTTCCAGAGGTTCTTTGCCAAATCTCACTTTTTTCTATGGGGATTTCCCAAATAGATTCTGGAGAGTTTTTATTTTTGAAATATCAGATAAACAACCCCACGTACAATTAATTCATTTCCAAACTTTTCAACATAAGTTTCTATGATAATTTCTATTGCAAATTCTTGTGGGGGTTCTAGATAGCCTACCGTTTAAAGATGCTTTCGAGATTTTTTTTTAGTATTTTCCAATAAATATCTCCGAGATTTTTTTTCCAAATTTTTCTGAAGATTTCTTCAGTAATGTTTTGCAGAAGTTCCTCTGTAGCGATTTTGTGTGCAATTCCACCATTTAGAATTCTGCCATGGCGGTATTCTAAAATTTCTACAGGATTACGAAATTTTACATTTCCTCAATCGAAGGCTTTTTTTGGAATTCGCTCCAAGCGCTCTTTTAAAGATTCCTGCAGGAACTAAAGCTGTTTTTTTTTTTCAGAAATTCCTAAAAGGATTTCTCCAAGATCTCCTCCAATGGTTTCTTCATAAAAATTTCCGGGATTTTGTTTTTCGAAAATCTTCTAAGGCTCTTCCCAGAACTGTTTTCAAAGTCCCTTTAAGAATTTAAGGACTTGTTCAGAAATTCTTAGGATTTCTTCAGGCATTATTCCAAGGATTTCTCTTAGAATTATTCAGGTAATTCCTCATAGAAAAAACAAATCCTCGAGAAAAACTTTCTATAAGAATTACTAGTGGAATTGTAAAAAAATCTGAAGAAACTCGTCCGAAATATCTCCTGCAGAAAATATTGATGTAGCTGAATCAGACATTCTTTGTGAATCTGCAAGAATTCATAATGAATCCCAACACAACGATATTTTTTGCAAAAATTCCTAGAGGAATTTCAGCTGACGTTCCTAGTGAAACAAATTCTTGAAAAAGTTCCAGGGGGAATTCCTGAAAGTATTCTTGGGGAAAGTCGAGATAGACTATCCAGAGAAACTGCCATGTAATTTCTGGCGGCAATTAGGGGAGAATTTCCAAAGTAACTTCTGAATATTTCCAGAGTATACATTTTCGGAAGAACTATTAGATGCACTTCCGTAAGAAATTTCTGATAGAGTTGCTGGATGTTTTAGTAAACCAACTAAAGATCTTTCAGTAGAGTTCCTGGAAAAAAGAAAAAGAAAATCTGGATAATTTTTCGAGAATCTCCTGGAGAAAATGTAGTAGCAACTACAACAGAAAAAGGGGGATGGTAACATAAGGCTGAATTTCAAAAGGCTGAATGCACAAAAGACTGTATACGAAAGGTAACATAAGGCTAAAATTACAAAAGGCTGAAAATTGAAAAGGCTGAAAATACGAAATAAGTTATACACTTCTTCCTTTTCTTGGAGTAAAGCCCTAACTAAGATCAAGCCTGCTTCTCAGCATAGGTATATTGTGTAACAGATACGAAGATACTCAATGCCAAAAGGCGTCAAGAAAATTTTCATAGAGTTCTTAGTCCGAACGCGAATTGAACGAGTAACCCTCAGCATGGGTATCAGTGTCCAAACTGAGCTTAGTGAAGAGGCTCTAGTGGTGCATACCAACGAACATAAAAAGTAACTGATAATACTCATATCGTTAATTTTTCCTTCTTTAGACATGAGCTATTCTTTCTTGTCATGTTGTTTTGAAGATTGTTGTCATTGAGGCTACTAACAATATCATCAGAGATTTTTCCTTCTTTGAAATATATGCTATTCTTTCGGAAAATACTATCTTGGTAATGTATGCGTTCAATAATCCATAGCATTATGACTAGTCGTAAAACTTTCTGATTCATAACATCGTAACTGAAGCATGTTCCCCCAAAATGACTTAGTTTAGCCAACCATGAACTAAGGGACGGTCAATCGTCAAGCTCAAGCAAAACCAATGCGAGTGCCGCGGCTAGGTAATCGACCAACAAGCAAATTCGTTTGAAAACTAGTCAAACCACTATTTCAGCCTCATGTTATTTCAGCCTTTTGATGCATTCAGTCTATTGTAATTTCAGCCTTTCGTGTTTCAGCTTTTTGTACGTAACCCGAAAGGCGTTGAAACGCTAACGGTACGCCTATAGTGAGCAATTTTTGTAAAAAAAAACAAGTGATAACCCGAACATAATAAATTAATCAAATGCTAGACCTCCCTGAGGAGGGCCCATATCAAGGGCCGAAGCACTGGAACAATCCAATAACAGAAAGACCATTTCTGAAAGAAGGATTTTGTTAAAGAGATTTTGGAGGAACTCCTTTTAAAGTGACCGAATTATTACCGGACGATGTACTTATTGAATTCCCGGAAACACGTTTGAAAAGTGTGTATTGAAATCATTGGCATAAATTTATAAAAAGTTCTTGGATGATCTTCTTAAGAAGCTCCCTGGAGAATTTCGCAAAGGAGTTTTGGAAGAATTGAAAAAAAAAACCCGAAAGAACCCAACAAACATTATTACTATATAAAATACGAATAAACCGTTTTTGAGCATGATTTTAAAAAATAGCTGAATAAGCAATTATTCAGCTATCATTGCTACTAAGGATTTCTCAGCAGAACATCTTCAATTCCCGTAGGAACTTTTGGAAAACTTTCCAGAGAAAGTTTTGTACGAATTTGAGGAGGAAATTTTGAAAATACAAGAAAAATTTTAAGGCCAGCTGGACAAATTTCCCGAGAATCTCCAGTAAAATGTCCCGGAACTTACTAAAAATATCTTGCAGTCTTGAAGGAGCTTCCTAAAGAAATTTAAATAGAAACATTTCTTGAAAGATTTCTTTTGCTGAAAGAAATTCAGAGAGACTTGGGGAATTGGTTTTGGAAAAACTCCCAGAAAAAATCTTGGATGAACCACTGACTGGAAGCATTCCCTTAAGAACTTCTGAACGAATTCCTGGATGAATATTTGAAAACATCCTGGAATTACATTATAATGAAATTATGAAGAATTCTCGGATGAATTTAAGACAAAGTTCCCTGGGAAACTTTTTGACGAATTCATTAAGGATCTTCTGGAAGGAGTGTTGGGAAAAATCAGGAAAAAAAATCTCGGTCGAACATTCCCGGTCGAGTTCTCGGGACTCGAACTTTTATGAAAAAAAAAATTCTAGAAAAAATATCAGTAAAACTTCTAAATCATTACGCAGTAGATAATTGTTATTGCTTTGTACTCTTGAATTTTAGCTTAGTGAATTTTAACTACAATAATTCTCTGAGGAATTTCTGAAAGATCTTCTCCATGTATTACTTTTGAATTTTTAACTGGTAAAAGAAATTAAGAAACGTTTTTTGAAAGATTTCTGAGAGGAATTTCTGAAAGAAATTTCGAAGAAACATGCAGAGGCGATTTTGGAGAAACCCCCAGAAAAGATCCTGGATGATCTTCTGGACATTTTCCTGGAGTACTTTTTTGAAAAAAAAAATCTAGAAATCCATTATAATGAATTTATGAGAGGTTCTCGGATGAAGTTATGACAAAGTTCCATGGAACAGTTTTGATTATTCACGGAGGAGCTTAAGGTAGAATTTCCGGAGGAACTTCCAGACGAACTCCCATATGAACCTTTGGAAAAAAAATCAGGATGAACTTCAGAAAAAAATCTCGGAAGAAATTTTGGAAATAAAATGCCCACAGAAACATTGGAAAGCGTTCATGGAGAAGATTGTGGAAGCATTCTTGGCAGAACTTGTGGACGAGTCTCTGGGAAATATTTTAGAAATAATATCAGGAATAACACTAGTTTACAAAATAAAACGAAAGTCGTGAACTTCTGTCAACGACCAACATTTTAGAAGCACAATTTAGCACTGATTTCAAAACCGTGCTTCAAAAAATTTTAAGTGGAGCAGCTTTTGAGTTTTAGCTCAATATCGAGTTTTACAAAAAATATGGAATTTACTAAAATTCAAATATCTTGCCTTTTTTTCAACCAATTTCAAGTCTTTTTCCATAAATTGAAAGCTGAATACAATACCATTAGATCATCTGAATGCAGGTTTTGCGTCAGATTGATGAAATTCAAGATATTGGCGAGTTTTGGGGACGATCTCTTTAAATTTTAGCCAAATTTCCAAAAATATATGAAGAAATGTATTTTTTTCAACAAGAAAAAAACAATCTAAAAATTCTTTCTCAACGTTTATTTGACATACCATATGTAGGCGAGTTACAGAAAAAAAATCAGTTCAATCGGAGCATTGATTACGGAGAAAGAGATGTGTGAAGTGAGCGACGTTGCTTAAAAATAGAACAAAAATCGGTTTCAAATCATCAACCTTGTATGGAAAGTCGAAATAAATTACGCTCTACTGTAATTTTTTTCCTTCGTGTTTTCGAACTCAGGGCATGATTCTACACCAAAAATGATCATCAGCTTACCGAGTTTAAAAATGCTGTAAACTAGTGTAATCATTGGGAAATGAAAAAAAACTCGACAGAATTATAAGAAAATATCCGGCAGAACACCTGGAAGAATTCCTAGAAGACCAGCTGGAAAAATCCCCGGGAACAACCTTCGGAGGAATTTCGGAAAGAACTTCCGAGTAAATGCAATTCAAATTTAAAACGGTGGCGAATTGAAAAAAAAAAACACTGTGATTTTTTTGTAAATGTAGAATAAGCTTAAATTAAAATGCACGTTAATAAAATTTTAAAAAAGAAAATAAGAACTCTTGGAGGAACATCCAAAAAAGTTTAAGAAAAAACTCTTGAAATATCTCTGAAAGAAATTTTGAAGGAATTTGCGGAAGAGTTTTCGCAGACATTCTTTTGAATATCCCGGGTTAATCACTAGAAGTATAACAAGGAGATTTACCCAAAAAAAAAATTGAAAAGTGTGTCCTGGAGAATCATTGGAAAAAAATATTTTCTTTTTCGGATGATCTTCTGATAAAGCTCCCTGGGGAACTTTTAGAAGTTGTGCTTCCGGAAGAATATTCGAAAAAAAATCTGGGACAATATTCGGCAGAACACCTGGAGTTTCCGGAGAATTTGAGGAAGAAATTCTGAATTTTTTTTTACTGGTACATTGGATAGTAGTCAAGGAAGATATTCATGGAGGAATTTGTGGATGAAAATTTTAAGAAATGATTCCTGGATGAACGTTAGGAAGAATTTAGGGAGGAACTTCTGGAAGAGTTCTGTAAGGATCTTGTGACAGAATTTTGTGCAGAGCTTTTAGAAGAATCGAAGGAACTTCCAGATGAATTCTTGATGTAACTGTTTGATGAATTATCCAAACATTTCATGAATCAGTTCACAACGGAATTTCTCAAAATAATCCCTGAGAACTTTTAAAACTTCTGGAAAAACTTCTAAAAAAAGCGCAAAAACATCCTGAAGGAATTTCAGGAGGAAATTTTGGAAAAATTTCAGATGTATGTATCCTGGAAAACCTCCCGAATGAACTTTTCAAAGAAATTCTAAAAACATCCGGAAGATATCCTACCCCAACTTCTAGAATACTTCCCGAGGCTTTGCTCTGACGAATGTCAAGCAAACATTTGGGAGAGCTCCAAGAACACCATCTATAAAAAACAAAATCACAAGATCTTCTAAAAGAACTACCGGACCTGTAGAAAATCATTCTTTCGAATGTATTTTTAAAATAATTTTAAAGGAGATATTTCCGAATGTATTTTTAAAATAATTTCCACAATTTCTAGAATAACTGCCGCATTCATATGAGAATGATTTCTTGAATATGCATATCAAAATGGTTTCTCAAAAGAACAATTGTAAGTATTTTTAGAGGAGCTTCTGGAAGAATTATTCGTTAAATCAAGAAAAAAATCCGGGTGAACTTCATGAAGAATTCTCGGAGAAGTTCCTGGAAGAATTCTTGGAGGAACATCTGCAAGTATTCCCGACTGCATTTTGAGAGAATTTCCAGTAGAAAATCTGTAATAATTTCCGGAAGAGCTGTTAGAAAAACTACTTCTTCGAAGGAACTTCATGAAGAACTCCCAAAAGAATTTCAAGAGAAATAATTAGTTGATATTGTGAATGAATTTGTAGAGGTGCTATTTGGAGCAATCTCGAGAGAACTTTTAGAATAACTCTCGGGTGAATTGCTGAAGAACTTGTCAATGAATACAACAAAAATCTTAAACGGTGGTGACATTAAAAAAAAATCTGCAAAGTTTGGAAGAACTTTCAAAAGAATTTCATAAAGAATTTCTTGGAAGAATTTCTGAAGTAACTTAAAGAGGATATTTCAGACGATTTTTTATAAAAAAAAATCACGGAACCACTGGAGTATTCAATGAGGAACTTTAGGCCGAATACCCAGAGAAACTTTCAAAATTATTCTGGAATTTATGAAGATTTTTTGATAAAGTTCCATGAGGAACTTCTTAAAGATATTGCACACATTTTTTTTGTAAAACTTGCAAAAAAAATGAAAAAATATCAGTAGAAGATCTAGAAAATTCCGGAGAAAGTTTTAAAATAAAATTCATACAGGAACATGGAGAAAATTCTGGAAGCATTTTTGAGAGAAAGTTCGGACGAATTCATGGGAAACCTTTCAACATAATTCCTGGAAATATCTTATGGATACTCTTCTGGAAGAATTCTCAGTAAAATATGTGACTGATTTTCATGCAGATCTTATGTAAGAATTGAACGAGGAAATTCTGAATGAATTCTTGAGGGAACTGTTTGAAGAATTATCCCACAATTTCATGGAAGAGATTGTAAACGAATTTCTAAAAAAAATCTGGAGAATTGCTAGATTTTCTGGAGGAGCTTCTGAAAGTATTTCAGTTTTTAGTTTTTAGAAATATTTCAAGAAAAACTATTAGTAGACCTCTTAGAAGAATTTTTGGCAGCTTTGGAGGAACTTCTAGAAATATTTTCAGAACGTTATCTAAATGAATATCCAAATAAAAAAAAATAAAATAAAATAAAAAAAAATTGAAGGAAAATGTGAAAAAGATCTCGGAGGAGCTTCCATAATAAGTTTTAGATGAAGAACTGGATGAATTCCCGTAAGAACTTATAAAAAAAATGAAAATATATTGTAATGTAATTGTAATGTATGAAGAGCTATTGGATAATTTTATGACAAAGGTTCATGAGAAACTTATTGCAGACTTTCTAAAGAAATTTTCTTAAAATTTTCAAAAATATCTGTAAAATTTTCAGTGGAACATCTGCAAGATTTCCTGGAAAAACATACAGGCGAACTCATGGAGGAAGTTTTAAAATAAAATTCCTAAAGGAACTTGGGCAAGCATTTATGAAGAAGATTCTAAAAGCATTTTTATAAGAATTTGTGGACGAATTTTTGGGAAACTTTTTGAAATAATTCCTGAAGATAGATTGGGAAGAATGGAGGAGCTTCTGGCAGAATACTCGGAGGAACTTGTGGCAGAATTTTGTGGATATTTTTTGGAAGAATTACCGTAGGAATATCTGTTTCAAATTTATTAAAATGGGAAAGAATTTGCATAGGAATTAAAAAAAAAATCCCAGAAAATAACCATAATTCCTGGAAGAACATCTGAAAGTAGTGCCGCAAAATCTTTCTTGAAGTAGGAACTTTTATGAATTTTTCGAAGGAAGATATTCTAAAGATACTCCTATAAGGATTCCAGAGGCTATCCTCTGATGTATTTCAGAAGGAAATTTGTAAGAACTTCAAGAACTTCATCTAGAAAAAATTTGAAGATCTTCTGAAAGATCTCGTGGAACTTTGAAAGCATTTCCGAAGGTATTTCTAAAATAATTTCTACAACCTCTTGAAGAACTTTCGCATACTATTATGGACTCTTGAAAGAACAATTGGATTTTTTTAAGAAGAGCTTCTGAAAGAATTTTGCGAAAAAACACAGGGAAAATGTTCAGGTGAATTTCTGAAAGGATTCTCGTGGAAGTTTTATTTGCATGAATTCTCGGAGGAACTTTTGCAACAATGCCAGACAGAATTCTGTGACTATTTCCAGTGGGTAGTCTGAAAGAATTCCTGGAAGAGATTTACGGAAATCTTGAAGCAACTTGTGAAAGATATTTCAGAGAAGCTCTAAAAAAATCACGGATGAACTACTAAAAGCTTTCCCAGAATTCTTCTAAATGAATTCCCGGCGGTTTTTTTTGAAAAAAAAAACAAAACCACGTCGAAGGCCTGAGATTGAAACCTCCCGATAAACTGATAAAATGTGGTTTCTTCGTTCGGAAGGAAAGTAAAGAGTGGATCCTGAAACGAACTTGCCTAGGGTTGAAAATCTTGTTAATGCAGATAAAAATGTCTAATAGAATTCCCGGATGTATTTTTGAAAAAAAAAAACCCTTCAGGAACATTGGAAGCTTTTTGAAGAAACATCGGATTCCTTGCGAAAAATGCCCGTATGAGTAGGTGCTACTGACAGAATTCTCGGAGGAACTTCTGGATAAATTATTGATGGAACGCTTTAAAAAACTATCCAATAAAATAAAAAACATAATAATTCTCAAAAAATGATCCTGAATGATTTTAAGAACTTTATCTTAACCCCTTCGGGACGACTTTTTTCACCAACCTCGCCTATGTAGAACGCGTCAGTGAGGTGCAAATGACCCAACCGTCCTGAAAGGGTTAATACTCTAAGTTTACTTTCTCAATTTATCAGGAATAGGGGCTGTCCATAAACCACGTGGTCATCAGGGGGGGGGGGTCGGCCAATGACCATTTTGTATGGACAAATAAAATTTTTTGTGTGGACTAATGACCACGCGGGGGGGGTTGAAAAGTCCCAGAAAAATGACCACGTGGTTTATGGACAGCCCCATATAAGTCTTCTTCTAGCCTACCTGTTATAATAATCAAATTATCTGTACATTGTACATTGTACACTGTACATTCTTGCGTTTCGTCCCTCAATCCAATCTTGACTGTGAAGGATTACGCCAATCATATCGTTGTTGATCCATCAGTTCGACGTCAATCGTTGACATAGAACCTTCTTGCGAGAAACCATCCCACCGTTCCAACCAATCGTCCAATCCATCGGTTCCATTGCAAAAAATATGTTAAATGATAATTGAATTGTATTACAAGAAATACCTGACATAATTACCGCCAGAGCAGCCAGAGCGCCCTGCTCGAAGCGCTTGCGACTTGCGAGATGGTAGAATTTAATCTTCAACAAGCTTAAAATGCATTTTTGTCCGTTTCGCCGTAAGTCCGCTTATGCGGGCTTTCAAATGGACGGAGAGGACGAGCTGACTTGATTCGCATCGATTGCCAACTCCGCTCCGGCTGGATGCCAGTGGGTGCGCTGCGTGCCATGCTTCAAGGCGCGCTGGCTGTGTAGGCAAGGCATCGAAGCAGCGGAGCTACAGAACCAACGAGCAGAGCGTGATAAACAGTAATTTGATTTGCTAGACAGGTTTACAATATCCCAAGCATTAACTTTACACCGAGATTGCGCAGCTCCGCTCGTCCCCGTGCGCCCGGATGATGGATTCTTCCGCTATTGCACTCGGCGCGGGCAAAATTAATACTAAATATTTATCCCTTTTAATAATTGTTTTATTATTCCCATATCATATTTATTGGATGACGCATCGGATAAGATATGCAACGGGGTGGACAAGACAGGGCGTTTCAAGAGGGGATCAAGTTCTGCCGCCCGGCATGCTTCCCTGCTGAAGAAGCTGGAATCTGTCCGGAGATCGGACAGGAATTATCAATCTGGACGGGTTCGTCGCCTTGCGTAAAGTTGAGGTCTAGCTGCTAATCGGTATCCGTGTTGGCCGGACACCGGGACTGACTGATCCTTACATAGCTCCGGTCCGATTGAGGTGTGTTCAACGATGCATAGAACAAGGCGCGGCCTGACAGACAGACGCAGCACGCTCCCTTGCGCTTACCTACAGTCTACGCGGAGGGCACCCAACGATTGAATTAATCGTCTTTTTATTGAAAATGGCAGATTTTTCTAGTCAATCATTATTAATCATAGGCGCGTACAACGATAATCTGTTCAGATTTCAACAAGCGAACCACCCGCTCCTCCACTACCTGTCTCGAAATATGACGCATCGATGGGGTTGCTAGGGCTTCATTGCATCATTCTTCGCTGTATGGAGAACCTTGAGCTCTTGGTGAGAGATAAATGAAGTGAGAATCGAATCGCAGCTCTATCCGAGCGAGCGCCACTAGTTTTCTAGTTGACGGGTTGTTACTGCTGCTTCGGTGACGGATAATGATCTTTTGCTGCACACGGAGATTTATGATAAGCAGGTAGGCTTACAACAGTGCAGTAATGTTCGGTAGCTAGGATTTGCAAATTGCAACCCGGTGATCGCGGGGGTGCTCGACGAAGTCGTTTGTGGATTGTAGGTATGCTGCATTTTTCGATGATAAAGATGCTGCCCGAGCAACGATGTCTAGGCAGCCAGATTCGAACTAAATGAAAATGCTTTCCACTTTTGACAACAATCAAAATACTGTCTTTCCTAATGTGTTGGTTCGTTTGCAACCTACATACATACATACATACATTTATTTGTTCAACATCACATTTAAGACAAGACATTAGCATTAGCATTTAGCAAGTCGCACAAATTCGTAGGTGGTACAGCCCTGGATCGCTGTTATGAGGGTTGCATCTTTCCTGTCCGTTATCAAAGCACAAAGATTTGGGACTAATCTCTGACTCTTAGACAAGATTGACGCAATCCTCCAACGGTCGAGTGCTGTCCTGGCCACGTCCTTGCGACAGCTGAGGGATGGGGAAGGAAGATTAGTTGGACACCTATGAAAGTACATAGAGACCTCTACATTTTTTCAGGCCCAGGCGTCACGGGAATTTGGATGTTAGTGAAAGGGTAAAGTTCAAAGGAAACGTTTGGTCAACGTTCAGGTGCACGCATTATTTTTGGTTGATGCCTGGTTCCTTTCCTAATTCCTTGTTGGGTGTTCAATTCCAAATCTGAAATAAAAAGTAAAATTATAGATTTTTAAATGGTGATAGGCTCACAACAGTAACATAATTACAAATTACCTGAATCCTCCTGAAAGAGATGGTTTATTAACAATGAAAAACATAACATGTAAAAGAAAAAAAAGTAGAGCAAATTGTGATCTTGGATTTTTTCTGCATTTAAATTAACAAAGCTAATAAAATACAAGATCAAAATTTGTTATGGTAGATCTTACGCCGTAACGCACCATTATAAGGTGATCTACCCACGTTACGGGACATCACATTTAAGACAAGACATAATCAACAATAGTAAAGCCTGCGCACTTTAGAATCGGTACACTTTCAACCGGCTGCCGCTCAAAAACGGTGTCACTTGGAAAAAAGTGTTGTTAGAAGCAATTGAAGCTTATCTATTGTAGTTTGTAGTAAAAATATAAAATTTGCTGTTTTTATATTTTTAGATGAACTATTGATCTGAATTCGAAAATAGTGACAGTTTTTTCTGCACACATTGAGCAAAAACCAATCATTGTCAGATTCAAGATTTGTGTAGGAATATATAATTATCAAACCCACCAATTACGCAGTAAGAATAGTTCTTGGTATTATGATTGTTGATTAAGGGAGGTAAAACATTCCATGAGTGTTTTAAAATTTCCAATATAGCTATGGTAAGCCTTTGCAGGGTTTTATGGAAAATCAAAGACTTGCATAGATGTTTAAGGTCAAAAAAGTTGTTTTCGCATAAGCTTCAGTTAAGCAAATACGCATACAGGAAGGATACTATACGAATAGTATTGGTATACAAGAAACCAATGATTTGATGCAGAACAATATAAATAATCGTGGCTCGAAAGCTGTATGGACTATTGCTGACGAAATTCATTGGATGTATTTTGATGGCGTGAAATATCTAACGATTTTTTAAATAAAACTGAATCTACTCAGAAGTTTTTTATTTGTGATCATAGAATCACATCTGTAGTTCTATAATCTATATGGTTTTCAGTGGTTTATCCATGGAAACTATCTTATTTTAGGCTTATTATGAGGAGTTAGCCTTATGACTGTTAATTTCTGATTACTGTGAGGAAAAACTGCTGATAATTCCAAAAATAATCCAGGTTTCGATATGAATTAAGTTGGGCCACTTGAATTGGGGAATTGTAGATCCAGAAAACGATCTCAGGAAATAATTTTTCATAAAAAAATAGTTTGAGTAATATTATGTTTTGAATATAGCGTGCATGGACAATAAGGCTACATATAAGTTTATCATGGTCTTGTGAACCATATTTGTCAAGAGTTTAATGTCGTAACTTGCTTTGAGCATATGTTTGATGAGTATAATTTTGTTTCTTGTGGAAATATCAGCCCGTAAGCTGTGAAATTTAAAAATATTGACGATCATTAGTGTGTGCAGAATAAAATGCCATGAATTTCACAATCAGGTCAAAATTTTTGTCTTGAAGAAATAAAAACTGATTTTTTCATATTTTTCCTACAAAATACAATAAATGAGCTTCATTTGCTTCTTACAACATTTGTTTCTAGGTTAAACCGATTTTGATCTGCAGCCGGTAGAAAGCGTACCGATTCTAAAGTGCGCAGGCTTTACGCCACAATACTCGGCTTGTGGCTGCTGCTCTCCATCCTCGGTCGCACCCAATGCTCGCCAGGTCACGCTCCACCTGGTCCGCCCATCGTGCTCTCTGCGCTCCACGGTGCCAACCGGATCAGTTGCAAACACCAGCTTTGCAGGGTTGTTGTCCGGCATACTTGTAACATGCTCTACCCACCGTATCCTTCCCGCTTTGGCCACCTTGTGGATGCTGGGTTCGCCGTAAAGTGCAGCGAGCTCATGGTTCATCCTTCTCCGCCACACACCGTTCTTCAGCACACCGCCGAAGATCGTCCTTGGCACGCGTCGCTCGAAAACTCCGAGTGCTTGCAGGTCCTCCTCGAGCATGGTCCATGTCTCGTGCCCGTAGAGGACCACCGGTCTTATTAGCGTCTTGTACATACATGGTGCATTTGGTGCGTGGGTGAATCTTTTTCGACCGCAGTTTCTTCTGGAGCCCGTAGTAGGCCCAACTTCCGCTGATGATGCGCCTCCGAATTTCACGGCTCACGTTGTTGTCAGCCGTCAGTAAGGATCCGAGGTAGACGAATTCCTCCACCACCTCGAAAGTATCCCCGTCTATCGTAACATTACTACCCAGACGGATCCGACAGTGTTCGGTTCCGCCTACCAGCATGTACTTTGTTTTTGAGGCATTCACCACCAGTCGGACCTTTGCTGCTTCGCGTTTCAGGTGGGTGTACAGCTCTGCCACCGTTCCAAATGTTCTGGAAATAATGTCCATGTCGTCCGCAAAGCACACAAATTGACCGGATTTTGTGAAAATCGTTCCCCGGCTATTGAGCCCGGCTCGTCGCATCACACCTTCCAGAGCGATGTTGAAAAGTAGGCATGAGAGTCCATCACCTTGTCTCAGTCCCCGGCGAGATTCGAATGAACTGGATAGTTCACCCGAAACCCTTACGCAGTTTTGCACACCGTCCATCGTTGCTTTAATCAGTCTAGTCAGCTTCCCAGGAAAGCCGTTTTCGTTCATGATTCTCCATAGCTCTGCGCGGTCGATACTGTTGTATGCCGCTTTGAAGTCGATGAACAGGTGATGCGTTGGGACCTGGTATTCACGGCATTTCTGGAGGATTTGCCGTACGGTAAAGATCTGGTCCGTTGTCGACCGGCCGTTGATGAAGCCGGCTTGATAACTTCCCACAAACTCATTCGTTTTCGGTGACAGACGACAGAAGATGATCTGGGATAGCACTTTGTAGACAGCATTCAAAATAGTTTCCTGAGGCAGGGACTGCTCGATGCAAGAAGCTCGTTTGTGCAACGGAGAGAGTGGAGAATGTGTGAGGGTACAACTAGTGATCGCCCTGAAGTTCTCACATTCCAAATGGTCGCCTTTCTTGTGAATGGGGCAGATTACCCCTTCCTTCCACTCCTCCGGTAGCTGTTCGGTTTCCCAGATCCTGACTATCAGCCGATGCAGACAGGTGGTCAACTTTTCTGGGCCCATCTCGATGAGTTCAGCTACGATACCATCCTTACCAGCTGCTTTGTTGGTTTTGAGCTGGTGAATGGCATCCTTATCTTCCCTCAGCGTGGGAGTTGGTTCATTTTCGTCCTCCGCTGCACTGGCGTCGTCGTTTCCTCCGTTGCCGTGGGCTCCGTGCCTACGTTCTCCACGCCGTTCAGGTGCTGATCGAAGTGCTGCTTCCACCTTTCGATCACCTCACGTCCGTCCGTCAAGAGGCCTCCGTCTTTATCCCTGATTTTTTCGGCTCGCGGCACGAAGCCGTTGCGGGATGCGTTGAGCTTCTGATAGAATTTCCGTGTCTCTTGGGAACGGCAAAGCAGTTTCATTTCTTCACACTCCGCTTCTTCCAGGCGGCGCTTTTTCTCCCGAAAGACGCGGGTCTGCTTTTTCCGCTTCTGTTTATAACGTTCCACGTTCTGTCGAGTCCCTTGCTGCAGCATTACCGCCCTCGCTGCGTTCTTCTCCTCCAAAACCGTTCTGCATTCTTCGTCGAACCATTCGTTCCGTCGTTTCCGTGCCACGTACCCGATGGTGCTCTCGGCTGCGCGGTTGATGGCTGGTTTCACTGTACTCCAGCAGTCCTCTGCAACCTGCATCTGAGAATTGATTTTGTAAGGTTTTTCATACAGTGTTATTCCATGAAACGTCACCGTGTTATTCCATGAAATATCACCGGTCTATAGCTTTCCTTCGCAATTTTTTCGCTATTTTCTATGCTTAGCTGGAATTCAGAAGTTCCTTCTGGAATCTCTCTAGAAGTCTCTTCAGTAATTGGCTTCTTTAACGATGTTGAGATAATTCGATATTCTGAATCTGCATGTTAAACTAAGCTGAAATCCAAATTTTCATGAATTTTGGAGCCCGGGAACCCATTTAAAAATCAATTTGAAGTTTGTATGGGAGTAATTTGTCGAATCACTAGGCGCAGCTGTCAAAAGGTGATTTCAAAAAATCTCTTTGAAATTGATTTTAGGTACCAAAATAAGGTTCTGAAAATCTGAATAAAATCATAGTGGCTCAGAAAAAGGTGCTCTTTCGAATAAAATTGAAAAGTCAATACATTTTTCATAATTTAAATTGTTTTGGGAGATTATTAAGGAATTGCTGCAGGATTCTTTTCAGAAATTATTCCAGTTAATCCAGGGATTCTAGAAGGAGATTCTTCAAGAACTACTCCAGGACTTGCGCTAGGAGTTGATTTAGAAACTATTTCAAAAGCTCTTTTAAGAATGGTTGTAGGGTTTACCTTAAGAATGCCAGCGAGAATTTCTTCAGTAGTTCCATTTGGAATTTTTTTGGAAATCCATCCAGAATTCATTCAAAAATTCTGCGAGGTGATTCTCCAGAAATTCCTCTAGGAGCTTCAACAATAATCTTGCTCAAATTCTTTTTAAGGATTTCTGTAAGAGTTTTCTCAGCAATTTATGCTGGAGTTTCAGTAATAGCTACTAAAGAGATTGTTCTAGAAGTTCCTTGAAGAACTTCTATAGGAGTTTTATCGAGATTTTCTGTAGGCCTCTTTCCAGGAATTTCTTCCTAAATTCCATTGGGTATTCCTCGATGAGTTTTTTTTTGAAAATTGCTCTAGATATTTCTTTATGAATTGCTTTTGGAGTTCTTTCAACAATTTCTCCAGATGTTGAAATTAGTCTCTATGATGAATTTCTGAAGGGTATTTTGATTGAATGTTTTAGAGAAGCTTCCAAAGATATTCCTGCAAGTATTTCTAGAGGAATCTCTGGAGCAAATAGTTATTGAAATTTGAAAAAAAAAATATTTTGTTTTTATTACATGACATTTTCATTCCAACAGTACTTTCCCAAAAGACGCAGCAAGAATGCTTGGGATCGAAAATAAAAAAGGGATGGTTAACAGTTTCAGTTTGAAGTCAACAATGAGTTTTGACAAACAATCTATCGAGGTTCCGTAGGTATATGTATTCGTTAAAACATACATCCCAAAACTGAGTAGAGACAGGATAAAGTTGAAGATATTTTTTTTTTCTGTTTCAAACTAGATGGCTCGATAAATATTTATAAAGAGGAAACATACTGTTGCGTATATATAGTGCAAAATGTTTTGAATTAAATTTTGCGAGAAATTCGGATCAAGGTCTGGTAGAGACAAGGCAGCCGAAATGCGTTGCTTTTTTGCAAGGAAAGAGGGATAGCTTTTGTTTTGATAAATGATACAATAATTCAACAATATGAGTGTGTAGGATAAACATGTAAGTATCAGGCTCTAGAAACGTATCAATAATTTTAGAAGTCAACTACTTACTAACGGCAGCAGCGTTAAATTTGATTTCAAATTGTTCATTCATCTAATCATTATTAATTGGACGTAGATAAGTGTACACCTAAAAATCGTCATATCCCCTTTACCTAAGGACTTCTTCAAACATACATTGAAAGAGTTTCTCAAGACTTCCAAGGATCTCTCGAGGCGAATTGTAAATACCTCCATTAATTCCCTTCCGAAGTATGGAATGAGGAAATTTCCTCCAGTGGTGCCTGCAGAGAGTACTTCATAAGTTCTTTTAAGAATATAGGTATAGGGGTTTTAAGAAATATCACTATAGATTGTTTCGAGAATCTCTGTCAGGATTTTCTCGGGAATCCTTTCAGAGATGCAATTGAAAGTTTTTTCAAGAATCGATTTAGAGTTTTACTGGGGATTCTTCAAGGTTTTTCTAGAAATAATGATTTGGAAAATCTTCCACGATTTAAACTGAAAGACTTTCAATGATTCTCAAAACTATTCACTCTTGAATTTTTATTTTTTCTGCTAGGCTGTTTATTCGAAATTTCTCTTACAATTTTTCAAGGACAAAAATCAAAGGTATAAATTTCCTAAGCAAATCCTAAACAGTTCCTGTAAAAAAAACACTTACTGTCCGGAATTCTTAAATATATCTCCCAGGAAGTTTCCGTAATAGTCTAAAGAGAAATTACAAGAAGAAATTTCAGAAAGAAATGCGAATGTATCGTTAAGTGATTTTACGAAGGAATCCCAGAAAGTATGCATACATATTAGGGTGGCCCACACTTATATGAAAAACAAAATAATCGAAAAATGCCAAGTCTTACCTCCTAAATCAGTTGTTTTGGACTCCCAGAAGCTACGTTCAAAATTTGAGCAAAATCGGTTGAGCCTATGAGGGCGCTCAAAACGCTTGAAGTTTGTATGAGAAAACTTGGCCAAATGTATGCAGAAATTTTAAGTTTTAGAATTTTGCCGCTAGGTGGTGCTGTGAGCATTCCATAAATAAACCCTTTTTTATTATTGTAGGTGACTATATGCCAAAGAACTTTGTCGAAGACCGCAAAGTGACCCGACGGCTAAGAAAAAAGTTATACCCTATGCAAAGTGAGGCAAAGTGTTGAGATTTTATTATTCATATTATTCCTTTACATGTATTAGAAAAACAACAATAGAGTTTGTCCTCCCTTTACATAGGGTATTACTTTTTTCACAGACGTTGGATTTTTCGAAATTTTTATTTTTCATATAAGTGTGGGCCACCTTCCCAGTAAACATTTTGGTCTGTATAATTTATGTTATACATATCATTATAAGAACCAACATACTCGTATAAAGTGCACGAAACGGCTATATACGTACCAAAGTGGAGGCCATATATACACTTCTGACGACTTTTCTCGACTTCCTTTGAACAGTAATACGACGACCCAAAGTATCGTCGGAAAAAATAAAAAGGACTTTAAATGACAAGTAATACGATGTCCCATATTACCGATGAAAAGTAAATAAAAGATGGAATGTCAGTATCTAGCTTTGAGCACAGAACCTTGGGATCCAGAATCCAACACCGTACCTCAGTACCAACTCATCTTACTTGAAGAGTTAATGAAATTTGACCAACTTAAACTCAAAGCTTGTTCGTATCATATTATTTACTAATGGCTTGTTTTTTCACTAATGACACTGATACAGAGACTGGGTCGCAAATTTCTCTAAGTCTTTGCGACTTCATTTCATACTCTACAGAGCTGATGTGTGATATGAAAATCTGTCAGATATACAACTTCTAACGATTTTAGATTGCGCTTTATGGTGCTTGTATTGTTTACATCATAACAGTGCCGTCGCGCTCTAGCCGTCGTCGTCGTCCGTCCGTCCGTCGTCGCAAAAAAAATGTTTCCCGCGAATTATTTTCGTTTCTAGTGGAAAGCTGCTTTTAAAATCTAGAACATCTTGTGGGTCGGTCATCAGCAGCAGAAAAAAAACAACAACGTTTCGGTAAGGAGTGCTCTGTATGCCTGGAACAATTATGTGCAGATCAGATTTCCTCATCCAAATGCCGAACGCAGGAGGAATGATATGCAGCACCCAAACATTACCAAGGAACAAGTGAATATCAGCCCCAAATTCCCGGTTAGTACCTATAATTCTGTGTTATAATTGCAATCAACGGATGCACAATTTTAGTATTTTCGTGTAGTGAAAACGGATTCGGGAACGGCAGCGGCGCGGTGAGTGGAATTAGTGCTAAATTTTGGGTAGTACCGTACCGGTTGAAGTGATGTGGGGGAGCGGGATTGTGCTATGCTAATTGCGTTGACTGCTGGTCTGTTCCTTGCGTGGATGTACTACAGGGGTGTGGAAATTAAACATTTTGTCATGTAAGTATTTTTTCCAGTCCTGTGTTGAAAAACAACAAACTTTCGACCGAATCGCAATATCGATTTATGTTCACTATCGTCTTGGTTTGTTGGGTGAAAATTTCATTCAAGTCATTACGATTGCGCTCAATGCTTGTCAGACTAGATATATGACATAGCATTTTCATTGATTAGTAACGATTTTGATTTGCTCTATTTACGGCTTGTGCTGTTTATAATACTGCCCGTCGTAAACACATCGCAATACTGATTTATATACAAGTTTTTTCGACATTATTACTGCAACACTTATCATTTCCTGCGATTTCGATTCCTAACAGAATAAAATACGATTTTGAATGAATATTGTTTTACGATTCGTGGTTTACTGGGTTAATACATATATTGCCTAAATGGTTTAAGAAGGATTCTCAAAACATTACCATGAGAAATCTTCGTTGATATACCCAGAGGAATTCCCGACAGCAATTCTAGAGAAACCGCCGATGATCTTTGGTAGAAACTCCCCACTAATCATTGGAAAAAAATCACCAGGGAAATTATCAAACGATGAAATTGTAGGAAGTATTCTTGATGGAATCTGTGGAAAATTAATCCACAATGAATCCTGTCACAAATCCTTCAAATAATTTTTAAAGAAACTTGCAGTGAGGCGAAATTTCTGACGGATGTCCTATATGAATTTCTCAAAGAATCTCTTGGGCAAATCTGCAACGAATCCTTGTAGAAAATCTCTAGAAAAAAAACCAAGAAAATGAATCTAAAGAAATTCTTCAAAATTTCTGAAGAAATTCTCACATTGGGAAATCTGAAGAAATTGCGGTTGGATTCCCTGGATGAAGTTTTGCAAGAATCGTTGGAAAATTCAGGGCCTGGTCATAACGGACGAGATCATAATGTTTCGGTCTCTATGACGAGTTTTTATACAAAATAACGCCTCAAAGCTTGGCTGCGTCAGAAAATCATATCCGACTTCTTTCCTGGACAATTGCAATGTATCTGCAGGTTTGGACGTTCTGCCACGGAAAAGGCATCTGAGTGTAATGGGACATTATCTGCCCCTCTTCGCATGTCAGTCCCATGTTGTTTCTATAGATTATAATGCGAATCATATTTTTGTCATTCACGAGGTCATTTAAATTAAAATTGGATATCTTTCTCGCCTCATTTCACAGCTCAATATGCCACGAAAAGGATATGCATGAAGTAAATACATTTTTTTTGAAAATAATTGGAGTTATATTAAGAAAGGGAGGCGTTTGAAAAACAACATGAGACTGACATGCGAAGAGGGGCAGTTATGGCCTCAGAAGCTGCGATACCGCGCCGAAAATTTCTTCAACGACTCCTTTGAAAAAATCTTATAGAATTCTCTAGAGAAATACTTCACGAATCCCAAAATAATTTATCGATGGAATATCTAGAGGGAATTCTGATCAACCCTTATGTGGCCGACACCCAGCACCCATTTAAAAAGCAAAAAAGCAAACAGTTTGTCGGGCACATAACGGTTAAACTAAAGAAGAATTCCTTCAGACATTGTATTCTTAAAAAAATATATGGGTGATATTCATAGAGCAGTTGAACATCCGGATGAGTTTCAGAAGAAATCTCTAGAAAACATCATCTATAAAGTAAACAAACAACTTCTTAAGATTCATAGAAAAAATCCCCAAAGAAACAAGGAAGAAGATCCATGGAATTCCAGAATGAACTCCCAAAGAAATTGCTGTAAAAATCATCAGGAAATTTCGCAAGAAATCATTGGGGGAATTTTAAAATATTTCTCAACGAACCCCTGAAGAAATTCTCGTTGAAATGCTCCGATAAATTACTAATGTAATCCTTTGATGAATTCTCGTAGAAATTTCTGAAAGACAGAAAGAAAATTCCAATGAATTATTTGAAGAAATTTCTGCAGAAATATCTTGCAGAATTTTTTTTAAAAATAATTTCTTCAAATAATTTTTAAGTAATTTCTGATTCAATAATCCTGATGGAATTCCGCAAAAAGTGTGCTCCAGAGAAAATTTAGTTGACAAATTTCCGTTGATATGAATCCCTGGAGTTATTCCTGAAAAACAATTTTGGAAGAATTCTTCAATAGATCCCTGCAAAAGTTTTACAGGAATCTTTCAGATGTTTCCTAGTAATTCTTCAAAGAGAGTCCTGGAGAAATTCGCCAAAGAGTGCCAGAAAAACTCTGAATAAAATTATTTTTTTAAAGAATTATCAAAGTGCCCTGTGATGGAAAATTTGAGAACAGGTCTGTTTCCATAGGCGACTATATCGCGGGTATCTTTAATTGCGTGTAAAAGGTAACAGGTGAGGCCTCTTCCTCTCTTAAGTCGGTAGATCAAGAATCGCTCACACCTTACCACTTTCTGTTGATCAACTTCAGTGGTCTGAAGATTCTGTCATCCAAGCCAATGCTACAGCGAGGAAACCTGCGAAGTAGTTGGAACCTGTTCGCGGGCGTGTCGAAAAAGTCATCTCTACAAGAAATGGACGAGTTCGTCAAGCACAAGTAAGCACACAGCATCAGGATTATTCCGTCATCGTGGAGGTGAACCTGTCGAACATGATGGTGACTTCACAGAGGAATCCTGGAACGTCATATAGGTTCACGGGTAGGAGGTTGTTACGATTCCCCTCCCCACTACTGTACAGATAGTTTGGTCGATGAGGCATACGATCATCGATAGATAAAGGAAAACGATTACAGCGGTCCCGAAAATCCGGGTGTAAACAAATAGGACTGAGATGATTGAATAGCTTTACGTATCACAATAGAAACTAAAGTGAGATTGTGGCATGCATTTTGGTATTCCTTAATTCTATTTTAATATCTGAGTGATTTGTTATAAAATAGTTATATTCCTTTATATTCTCAGCTTACGCTTTGCTTAACATCAACTCAGCAGTGAAATTAGTGCTAGTTGCTTAAATTTTCTCTTGAAATTAATAGTAGTTGTGCGTACAGGTGAACATACCAATCCTAAGTAACATTATTGATTTTATCGAAGTTTTTTGCAACTCAAAAATCCTAACCTCAAAACCATTGATGCCGACCTGAAAGTCTTTTCGAGCTCTTATATGCCTCCTATGGCTCACGTTCTGGCTAGTTGGCCCAATCTTATTATGGTCTACTCTACAGGACTTCGTATGCACACCAGCTTAGGGTTTCGGGTTGTATCATAGTTTTATCGTATCCCCGATACAACCTTCTAAATAAAACTATCTTCTGACTTGACAAATATTTGTTTTGCTTATTTTTCAGTAACAATGTTCGATCGTCAGAATAAATTATGCTTGGTTGTTTATCCAGCCATCAATTGGGAAGATGCCGATCTGAAATTTAAGTTTTAATACGTGTTAGGGTCTCCAGTTAGCCTAGTGCTTAAGGCTATGAATCGCCAATCCGGAGACGGTGGGTTCGAATCCCGTTCCGGTCGGGAAAATTTTCTCGACTCCCTGGGCATAGTGTATCATTGTCCTTGCCCCACAATAGACAAATTCATGCAATGGCTGGCAAAGAAAGCCCTTCAATTAATAACTGTGGAAGTGCACTAAGAACACTTAGTTGAAGAGAGACAGGCCAAGTCCCAGTGTGGACGTAGAGCCATAAAGAAGAAAAAGAAGATGTGTTAGGAGACATTCTACGGAAAATTTGTAGTAAATGTGACTGTGATGATGACAAAAAATAAGTGCGCCACACAAACTGAGCATTGATTGGAAGCTAAAAGCAATTAATTTACTTGGTGCAATTGGGTGCACAAAGGTTTTTTCAACAGGGGCCCATATAGCCGAGGCGGTAAACGCACGGGTATTCAGCATGACCATGCTGAGGGTGACGGGTTCGATTCCCGGTCGGTCCAGGATCTTTTCGTAAAGGAAATTTTCTTGACTTCCTTGGGCATAGAGTATCTTCGTGCCTGCCACACGATATACACATGCAAAATGGTCATTGGCAGAGGAAGCTCTCAGTTAATAACTGTGGAAGTGCTCATAGAACACTAAGCTGAGAAGCAGGCTTTGTCCCAGTGAGGACGTTACGCCAAGAAGAGGAGAGGAGAGGAGGTTTTTTCAACATAACGGAGTTTCAAAGCCGTTATGTAATTTTTCTGAAAATAAAATGACGGAAACGCGTTGAATCGTTAAATTTGATCATAGGCTGTACGGGAAATAATAAAATTGAGTAATGATTTTTCAGTATTTACATAAATTATCCTGGCTAGGCGACATATTTTTCTGATAAAACTCTGTGTTCCTGATGATTTCTCTATTAAGGCTTACCCTCCTGAGGTGGTCATAACGGAGCTCATGATAGAACTAACGATTTTATCACAGCATTTCTTTGTCTATGTTACGGCCACGCAATCTTTTATTGGTATTGCCTCACAGTTTTGTTTATTTGTTTACAAAAAAATCTCACCGACAACAACCCCCAATGCAAGTTTTATTGAAATGGTATAAAATAAGTGATAAAACCAATTCATGACTACTTGCAAGTCTTTAACTGAAAATGTTTATGGTAGAAGTTATATGATAGTTTTATGGAATGTCAAAGATGCAGAGCAGAAAACTACCATATAAAACTAATATAGAACCACTAGCTTTTTCACATACTCTTATAAAACCAGGAGAAACATGAATAAACTTTCCAGGCATGCTCATTGTTACTTGGGAACAGGGATGCCAGATGATTTTGCGAAAAATCTGTATCACATTTTTCAAAAATCTGTATCCCTCCCAAATTTTTGTAGAAAAATCTGTATTCCATGCAAAAATAAAATAACCCCTCTAGCTCACAAATCTGTAATATCATATGAAACGAAATCTGTACGGATGCTCAAAAATCTGTATAATACAGATAAATCTGTATATGGGTATTTCTCGCTGCGCAAAAGCGGCATGGTTTACAAAACGGCAGATAACTTTTGAAAGAAGAAAAAGACATCTCTAATTTTTTGATATGTTATGTATAAATGTCTCAGCTTTCAATTGATGCAAAAATTTTGAAAATCGGTTGTTGCCATCATGGTGAAAATAATGTTTTGGTATAAAAATCCAAGATGGCGGCCAAAATCAATATGGCCGACACTACTTTTTATTATTGTAAATAGTAGCTCTATCTTTTCCCTTTTCAACAACAATTAGTTTTGAGGGGGTTTTTGGAGAAACTTTCGAGTTATAAACTGTTTAAATGGACCACCATTTGACCCAAATCGAGGGGTCTGCAAAAATTGTTGTGGCTATAACTAACGGAGGGTCCATCAATTTGAGTAACCAAATGCATTTTTCTTACTTTTTTAGCGAGGACTTTCAGAAAATCGCCACCATTAACATTTTTGAAGACAAGGTGTAAACAGTGGGCCGGTCTCAGCGAGAATTACGCATATATGGCATCCTTGCTTGGGAATGTAATTGAAATTTCTCATAAGTAATTGAGTTGATCGTAAGTCTAGGTGTACATGTAAGGGGCTGTCCATTAATTACGTAAGGGTTTATGGGGGGAGGGGGGTTTGAGAAATCTTACGCGCCATACAAATTTTTTTGGGATTTCATACAAAAAATCTTACAAGGGGTGGAGGGGGTGTCAGAAAATCGCTAAAATTCCCTTACGTAATTAATGGACAGCCCCTAACTTAAAATATCTCTCCTAATTATGCACTTTGCACAACGAATTCCATAGTAAGAATTGATCGCGATTATTTGAATTTATCTAGTAAAACCTTAAATCTAAACCTTAAAACTTTCCTTTACATGCAGATCGAACCAAAAGTTGTAAGATCGTAAATGTACAAAATTGTAAACCAAATACTAAATATACATTATTTTAGCTTAAAGTTAACACCGAGATTTATGAGAAATCAACCTACAGAACCCTTGGAAAAGGTCATAAACGGACTGAAACGTCAGAAAAACAAATCAAAAACTGGTATTTTTGAATCCCCAAAAGACTGCAAAGCCAATAATCCGAAGCAAAATCATAAAGACGACCCATAAAATTTCTTATAAGTAATAAAGCTGATCTTATGTGTAGGCGTGCAAGTAACTAAAACTATCTCTCCCTTGATCTCTCCTAATTATGCACTTCGTACAAAATCGAGTCCCAGAAAATGGTCCCAAATTGATCAACATTGGAGATCCAATTCAGCTATGATGTAGACAATAAGCACACACAATTTATTTGATTCCATTGCATTGACAGATCATAACATTGCGTCAATGCCATGCCGAAGTTCCATTACCGATACGGTCTAGTTTAGAATATGTTCATATGTGAATTACCATAACGTTCAGTCCAATAATGATGCACCTTGCAAATCTTTTCGGTGCATTAGGTGCATTTTGGGGCATGATCTGTAAACCCCTGGCTCAAGGACATAAATCGGCACCAACATTTCAAAAGCGCGTAACTGCATTTACAACCAATGCCTTCTCACAAAGCTGTGGAGCGTATCCCATCCCTCTCGAGCAATCCACTAGCACAAATAGAAAGATAAAACCCTCCTCTTTCGATTAATGGATGTGAATTGCGTGAGATGAATGAAATACGACCCACAGCTCTGTGAGAAGGCATTGGTTGCAAAAGCAGTTACGCCCTTTTTAAATGTTGGTGCCGAAATGAGATAATAAAGATGGCCGTCACTATGATTGCTTGTAAATGCCGCAAACACGGATCTCGTCACACGGAACCAGAAATCAACCCAAATATAGATTCTTTTCACTCATACCGGCTCTACCGTGCGAGAACCCAAATTTGGCTATACCGCGTTAAAGCTCTGAGTGAGTAGTTTCCGTTTTATCCCGGCAGAAAATTTCAACCCATCGCAAAGTTCTTTCTACCTAGCGTTGACTTTCGAAGTACCCTAGTGGGTTGAAATAAACCCACTTTTGGGTAAACGGCAAAAAACTCATATTTGGCTTCTCGCACGGACATTATCGGTTAGGTAGCTGCTTCTCGCTTTGTTTTTGACAACATTGCGAGCGGTAGAACGACGAAACAACCCACGGCTGGGTAAAAAGTTCAAGCGGTTTACTTATTTTTGCGTTCTTTTAACGTATTTTTTAGGTAATCTGTTTTTTCCGTGTGGTAAGGCAGCATTTAAAAATACTGTTAAAAGATCTAAATATCAGTGACGATTTTGTTTTTTTTTTTTCACATAACATTTATCGTTCAGTAGTCGAAAACTCATATTGATAGCCGTTCACATGAATGATTGCATCCATCTGTCATGGTCAAATGTAGCATTTAATTGAAATGCAGCCGTCCGCTATGGCTGATTGACTGCAGCACCGAATACGAATTCACATCGCCTTTGCCCGAACGACTGGGTTGAAGCCTGCGTCATGATCCTCCAGGGGAAATTCTTTCTCGGTGATCATTCCTTTTTCCTCCTGGCTCAACGCTGCGATTCGCACGCAGCAACAGCAGCTTCGCCCCAATCGAGATGCAATAAATCGAAAAATATTGATCTCACATTCGCACACTGTCAGTCGGCTGCCAGTTCTTTCCGGGATAGAGCTCCGAAAAAGTTCACTGATGGTTTGCCAAAACAAGGATCGATCTTCACTGGCCTCTGACCGTGTGCTACGCTGCGCTGGTTGACGTGATCGCCGTTGTGTTGTTGTGACAGTTGAAAAATCACCGACATGGGGTGCGGTGAAGTCTAAAATAGCACCGACAAGCGGCGGAGTATCGCGGAACTTCGAATCGAAGAAAAAAGTCAAAATTTAATTACCATTAATCATTCCGAGAGTAATCAAAATTGAATCGTTTCGGTTCAATGGCAGATTTCGCATGGTTCGAGCGATCAGTCGTCGTCGTCGACGTCGATCAATCGATTGTCGTTCAATCTCGTGTGGGGATTGAGTGATGAAAGCGAAGCGACATTGTTTTCGGTCGCACTGACAGCGAAACGAGGTCAACCTGTCAATTGCAGTGCGTTGGAGCGGCTGGAGAAATTTTCGGAGCGCACTTTTGATGGAACATTGATACTTCCGGTAATCTTGTTTTGGCTTTGAGGATACGATATAAGGGAGATTGAGATGTCCTCAAAACTTTGGTGTTTTTGAACAACATAAAAATACGTCATAGAAGTGAGGTCCTACAGAGGTCCCAAAGTTGAATCGGGTCTGCGATAACCTTCCTTTATATTAATTGGTATTATTCCACAATATCGCTACTTAATGTATCTTATACATACTTTTAGTCCAGAACAATATATTCAAGCGTGCGCTTCTTTGCCCGTCCTGTCACTGACTGACTCGTATCTCTCACACACTCACATCGGGATGCCACATCCTCCCCTTTCAGAAATGTTCAAATGCTATCAATTGCAATCAGTAGTAATTCAAACTCCTATCAAACTCTGAAATAAACTACAGCATTTGATTTTTACAAATTTAGGTACTGGCTTGTATTGGTAGCTACATATAAGGCATGCAAGATGTTTCTCTAAAACCAAACAGTCATTTTAATACTATCAATGTTTCTAATCACACAGGTAAACTTTGAAATCTGACACATCATTTGGGATTTCACATAGTATTGATGCTCCATACCTATTCTCACTACTGCTCCTTCCAAACCAAAGAGAAAAAAAAACTTTTTGTATCAACTAACAAATTTGAGTTATTTAGATAACTTGCTAAAACAACATTGTTTTTTTTTAATTCAAAACAAGGTATAAGCTACAAGTTATAAAATTTGTTGGATTTATTGGAAGCCTGCTTGGGGTGGAGCAAATTTTAAATATCTCCTATATCACCCAGTGAATTCATCAGTTAACCATTTACCTACTGTTTCAGTTTTTCTTAAATTCATTTATTATTAATATTTCTTCTTGATGATTGGGTCAGTACTGTCATTGTGACTGAATAAAAATATATAAATTTGTTTTGACCTGTTGGTAAAATCGGTAAAATGTTATGTTTTCGAGGGTTCCTGTACACCCTCCAACTCCGCCTGTGCTGAAAGAGACATACTATTTTTTTGGCATCTCGTTACAGTCTTGTAAATGACAACGATGGAATCCTTCTTCTCGATTAGGCGAATCGACTCTTACTGAGACACACCTACGACGTGCTTCTCCCAGTGATTAAGGTTCATTGGAACGGAGCCAGAAATTTGGATTCACAGCGTATCATGCTCGAGACATATATACAAATTATATTTCGGGCGGGCGATAACCCTCCCACTGTTATAAATAGTATAACCATAACAGAATTACTTCGAACCAAATACCACAAGTATACGCCTTGATATACAGATGGGTCAAAGAACCAGATTCACGGTGGCATCGGCGACACTGGTCCTTATCGACCGCTTTAACCGTCTTCATGATCCCGACTTGGACTTCTCTTCAGAGGCTGCAGCAGCACAGACGAATCTTCGTTTGTTTCAGCAGTCCTATAATCACCTCTGCAACTCTGTCTCCAAAACCAATTCTTGTATTGACAGACTCAGTCAGCAGTATTGCAGCCTTGTCGTCCGACTAAGCACGTCACTCATAGATTCATGCCATCCAGTTGCACTCTTATCCTGATCCAGTATTCATATGGATCGCTGGTTACTGTGACATCCGCAGTAATGCCATTTCTGACGACTTGGCAACTAATGAAGGTATTGGAACTTCCTTCACAAATGATGTACATGAGCGAGATATGAAACATTGGATCATCACGGTTGTGAGATATTTCTGGTCAACCGAGTGGCTCAACTCGAGAAATCTTTCCTTACGAAAAATACAATATAGTACAAGTCGTAAAATGGAATCCTGAAACTCATTTGAAACAGAAAGTTTCCTCTAAGTTTCGTACAGGGCACACAGAAGTATCCTATAATATGTGCAACCATTTTCTGCAAGATATTTCACGTTTGTAAATAATGTGTGGAAAAATTCATTCATTCATCAACTGTTACCCACTGTATCGCCGACAGCATATTATGTGCTCTAAATAATGACTCCGACAACATTGCACGACTGATGAACGTAGACTTGTGTTTCTGCCCGAAGGAGGGCTAGTGTAATACCCTTTTTCAATATATTTTTTTGATTCAATTTGACCCGCCGCCAGACACATATTTAGTGCGTTTAACCTACTATTTCATGTGGAATCAAGTTTCGATTGTCCTCCCCAATACTAGGCATGGCTTCCTTACATGAATCATTTGTCGTAACTTAAACCAGGAATTACTAAAATACGCATTTCGTCTTCGATGCGCTGTGGCTGTTTAAATTCTTTTACATTCAATAGAGTACTAAATAATATGTACGAATCAACCAACTACACATCCCCATGCATCGTCTTAAATTCAAATGCATTCAAAACAACTGTTACATCCACCGCTATAGTTTCATGAATTAAACTTTCTTATCTTCTTTATAGCTTATCCATCACTGTTTTATTCCCATTCGAATAGATTAGGAACTTTTCGTCTATTTTATATGCATCACCATTCCTTATATTTTTTTTTGTCGAGTCCAACAACACATATTCCGATATTAACAGATTTACTTACTGAATTTGTTAACATAGTTTGTACTAAAATATCTGTAGACCATTATATCCGTTACCATGAGATTGAATCACTTGTTCCAAAACTTTACCAACCTGCTTTATTGTGCCAATATCTTTGATAAGTCGATACTGATCCTCTTACCCTAATGAACTCCACCGAAAACAGAAACAAAAACATTCAGATTTTTTATGTGAACGCACGTGCGCTGCTGCATGTGTATGTGTGCAACGAGCACCTCAACTGTAGCCCGAACTCGCCAACTCAGCCCAGCATCACGCCAAACAAATCACCGGAGGCACTCGTACAAACTCACCAAGCATCACAGTTTCTTCGTCACATTGAATATGCCTTGAAAACCCGCTGTTGCCATTTTTCAGAGCTTATACCTCCGCATTACTGTAAAGTGTGATTCGATTTGAACCGACGAGCGAAAGCTCCATAATATCACCTTGACTTTTACTCTGTCAACACAAATCTTCGCAGTGTTGCTTTAGTATCACCCTCTTTCACCGTCTCCCACGGCGAACAAGGGAAAAAATGAGAGCACCCAAAAACCCAAACACGCACACAGCCAGACTAAGGAAAATGAACTTTCCGTTCTATCATCACAGCCGTGCACGCTTCATCCGTGCAGCCAGAAATCAAAAGAGTATGCTCTGTTGTATTCAATGTGCCAATCGTTGAATTTTTGAATAAAAGTGATTGTTCAGGTCATGTTATTAGCTCTCCCATGTTTTTTTTATTTTTTTTTAAATACAGGTTGGATAATGAAGTATGATTTATTGTTTTCGATTATCCTTTTCGTCTAATCTTGAATCTTAACTCGAATCCCAATTTTATTAACGTTTTATAAACCATCTCTTAATAAAAATCTTGATATACTCTGACACTGAATCCAAACAATTTCTACTTGTTCTTTTCTTCTATCACTTGCTTGGCCTTCAGAGCTCTATTCACTACGTGTGTTGGTCTTGGGCTTTACCCGACTCAAAACTTGTATTGCTTGATTATGAGCTGCACTCTACTCAAGCTTCAGTTTTGTTTTGTATTGGCCTCGATCTGCGCTTGACTCAATACATACACATCTGTTGGCCTTGGGCTTCACCCGACGCAACTTTTGTTATGCTCCCTGTAATGGGATTGTACTCGCTTATTTTTTTAAAAGGTTTGTTGTATTGGCCTTGAGCTACACTCGACGCAATACATAACATACCTCTGTTGGCC
Organism: Aedes albopictus; assembly: GCF_035046485.1. Lineage (NCBI taxonomy): Eukaryota > Metazoa > Arthropoda > Insecta > Diptera > Culicidae > Aedes > Aedes albopictus. The sequence goes on along the minus strand of NC_085137.1, from coordinate 120,305,689 downwards.
TTGGGCTCTGCCCGACTCAACAGTAAAAAGTTCGTAAAACTTCTGTTTTAAAGGTTTATTGTATTGGCCTTGAGCTGTACTCGACGCAATACGTACCTTTGTTGGCCTTGGGCTTTCCCCGACTCAACATATAAAATCTCGTTAATTAAAAATTTAATTTTTTTTTCAACAAACATTTTTGGCAACCCTGTTGCATGAACACCTTACCTTTTTTTTTGCTTTATTGCTACTTCCTGACACTCACATTATGCACATCTCCAAACAATCTGTTTTTGCTTTTTTCTCATTTTCCAAAAACAATTTTCATCTGCACTTTCGTTGCCTTCAAAACACTACTAAACTCTCGAAATGTCATGGCAGGATCACCAATGTGATAACCTTCCTTTATATTAATTGGTATTATTCCACAATATCGCTCCTTAATGTAACTTATACATACTTTTAGTCCAGAACAATATATTCAAGCGTGCGCTTCTTTGCCCGTCCTGTCACTGACTGACTCGTATCTCTCACACACTCACATCGGGATGCCACAGGGTCATCATCGTGGACGATTATCCAGCGTTACGAGCTCGCGAAACAACTGAGCCATGCGTTTTAATGTGCAACGCTTGCCAGCAGACTGCAGATTATATTACAATTGCGATTTTTCTTAAATAATAATGATATATTATAAATTTTCATTTTATTTTTTCATTAGCGTTAGCGTTAGCGTTAGCGTTAGCGTTAGCGTAGTTACGGTATACTTCGTAGATTGGATACTAACAACATTCATGTACCTTTTGCTAATCTTGCTCGGATTGCTTTTCGGAACAAAGCTGGGGAGTTAACTTCGCTCCAATCTTATGCAAGAATACCAAAAGCACAAATGTCATTATTCCCGGCCACGCCCATCTTTACCGTAACTTGGGATAGGGGAAGGAAATGTTGATGTAGCACTTATATAAGAGGCCTCCGACTCAGTGACACTCCCATAAGTACTACGGAGTGGGTGGTTGGGAGATGTATTATGTAGGTCAAGGATTCGCTTGAAAAGCTGACGATGGACCCACGGCATTGGTTGTTTAGTTGGTTACAATTTAATCTTTTGAAAGCCGGCAATCAAAAGAGATTTTTTTTCTATTTATTGTTTAAATAATTATGTTTCTGCTCAGTAAGAGGCCCAAGCAGAACCGATCCCTCCAGGGTCATCGGAACATTACAATAAATGTTTGAAACGCGTGAAAAAAAATGGCGATCCGAGAAAAAAACTCAATTTAAATAAAAAACGCGAAAACAACGAAAAAAAACATCTCAATTTATTAAAAAAAAAAATACGTAAAACGAGTTGAAAAAAATAAAATGTAAAGATATTTTTTCTATTTATTGTATAAATATGTATGTTTCGGCTAAGTGTGAGGCACAAGCAGAACCGATTAAAACGCAAGGAAAAAAACAATTGGTGACTCGAAAAAAAATAATAAAATAAAAAAAAATAAACAAAAAATCGCGTTACACAACAACAAAGAACATCTCAATTTATCTAAAAAAAAATAAATAAAATAAAACAGATCGCGTAAAACGAGTAAAAAACCATTATTGGCAATCCGAAAAAAAAACAATTTTTCTAAAAAAAACGCATCCACACCCGCGACATTACGACAGAAAAACGACGCGGACAACGTGGTCTACCCGCCACCGAATGATATGGCGATCTTGACCCTTCAAAAAAATAAGAAGGATGTTTCGCGTCCCGACTGCAGGGTTGCCCGCTTGTACATCTGAAATAGAAAATAGTATTAAATGGTGATAGTCTCACAACAGTTACATTATTTTCGGAAATAAATCTCTCTATACATAGACAAAAATTACCTGAATCCTCCTGAAACAAATGGTTTATTAACAATGAAAAACATAATACAAAAAAAAAAGTTGAACAAATTATGATCTTGGAATTTTCCTGCATTTAAATTAACAAAGTTAAAAATTACAAGATCAGAATTTGGTATGGTAGATCTTACACCGTAACGCACCATTATAAGGTGATCTACCCACGTTACGGGGTTAAATTTTCATTTTATTTTTTCATTTCACAATAATTGATTCTAAAATTGTGCATGGAATCTATGAATCATCATTACTACAAGTATTTAAATTCCCACAGCTCACTCGTCCTCCGGATTCCGATCACACTCACACGTTCCATCGCAGAGGTGTGACATTCGCAGCACCTTTTTTTCTGAAGAAATTAAATTCTGCAACCACCTTGCACACCTCGCTCGCGTTGATTAAAATCAGCGATAAGCATTAGGCCAATTACGGTTCTTCGGAATTGTCTCCCAACAAACAAATTCTCCGACTCCCGTGGGCTCGTTCGATTCGTACAGCCCCAAAGACAATTCTGCTGCTCGAATGCAAAGCACCCTATACGTGAGAGTGTTTATAATTAACCGACCGGGACAAAATTGAGCTGACGGAGGTGCCTAATCGATTCCTCGTGGCCTTCCCGGTGATTGTGACACCTGGTTTCTTCTTACTGTTGGATTGGCAGCATCGCTTGAGAATCGTTAACTAACGAGACTTTAAAAACTCACACTGGGACGACGAAAAAACTGGGGAAAAAATCGAAAGAAGAAGACCCATACCATCAGGCACCGATTTCGATTTCAAACGCAAATTGAAAGTGTACTTCCTCCCTCCAGTTGGACGGAGCTCAATCGAATTCCACGTCCATTCATAGTCTCCGCGAAAAGAGAAGAGGACGAGTTCAAACCCAGAATGAAGCAATTGTGCCGCAGAAGAACATGCAAATTTTCGGGCACCCCATGCAGAAAGCGAAACTTCCAAACGCGCGCACCCCTGACTGACTGTGTCGCACTCCGACCCATCCGGGAGGGTCCATAAATAACCCAATCAGGTGGGGGATATCGGGCTGAATGTCAACCGAAACTGCACACCGAGTGCACACAGTCGCATCAGGCAATGACGATGGGCATAGAGGGATACTCGGGTCAATATGGTGTCCACAACATCAGTGGACCGGTAAAACTTGTGATAAGGTAGGGTATAGAAATTACGTAACGCAAAAATGGTATTTTATGTCGATCTACACTCCTCACTCCGTAACGCTTTTTGCATTCAAACCCTAAATTACGTCATAACGGTTTCGCCTTTCCGCGAAAAGAGCAGCTTGAAGTACTAAGATTTAACGAGAGGCCATATTGAAAAATCCAACTCTCAAATACCTTAAAATCACTTTGCATCAGGTTGATAAAAATGTTGATCCCCATATCAACCAAAAAGGTGTGGTAGTTGTCGGCAGTCATTTGACCAGCACATTTTGGGTCTGTGGTACACCGGGGGAAGTTGAAACGAGTGGGGTAAGATGAAACTCGAAGTTTTGAAATGGATTTCAATACAATTTGGATTTTTTTTTCCTTCGCTAAAAGATAGTTTAAATCAAATACTATGTGTTATGGAAATCAAACTGTTTATCATCATTAGAAAACATCATGTTAACCCGCTGTTTGAACTTGCACCACCTGTTTCAACTTACCCCGGTGTACCTTATATCAAAAAAGATGTTGACAACAATGCATGTCACTGGGCTGGATACCTCAATGGCATATTGAGAGATTGCAGAAACTGTCTTGGGAGCATCCATAAACACTTTATTATAGCGCTAACCATAAACTACCTAACCTAAGTAGACTCATTTGTGGCCATCTTAGGCCCCCTTTCTCTTTCGTAGACTTTTGTTCAAACACAATTTTTTAATTTTGTATGAACCGTGGAGTTTAACCAGACCCCCTTCTAAGAGTCTACGTAGTTTAAGGATAGACCCTTATCGCCGCTTGATGTTATGTCGGTTTTTAAGCATTTGATGAATCAATTTCGAAACCATTGGAGATATACCATGACTTCGTATGGCTTTCAATATGGCATGGAAAGATACTCTGCCAAAAGTACCATCGATATCCAACAAAACACCCAAAACAAGATTGTTTTGAGTAAATCATTTTCGATATCGTAAACAACACAAAGTTTAACAGAATAACTATGAACTTTGCAGATTGGTTAGCATATTGTTTCACATAAAGATGCATGTTAGCCAGATGAACATCACTGATGAGGGGGTCGATATTGCATTCTATGCATTTCGGAATTAAAAGGTCAAACTGATGGATATGAACATGTTTGCTTCTTCAAACGATACACGATCCGTGAGATATACAGTAAAATCCCAAAAGCTTGTGGGAAAATAATCGGATTGATTTTTTCCAATCTCTTTAAAACGCCTAACAGTATGCAACGCGCATACATCCATTTATAATTGCCAGTGTTCATTTCGCCCCGAATCGACTACAACATTAAAATTGCTATTTTGAGTAAGTTCTGATCAAAAATATAATACTTCATCCATGGCTAAATCTGCGTATACATGTAGATAAGCTAACAACTCACTTGTTTTTATGGTGGACACACTCAGACACTCGTAATACCTTATTTGCTGCTGCTTCTAAATTATAAGAAATCCACCATATGAAAAACATAATTCAATGTCAATGATATTTTGGTTATTTTGAATGAATATAAATGGTACATTTGAAAAACAGAACAATGACTTGTTCCTTTACAGTTATGCAAAGTCAACGGTTTCGGCAAAATCAGGGGTGTCCATTTCGCCCAGGGTGTCCATTATGCCCCTAATCCCCCTACTGGAGATTTAAATATCGACCAAAACTATTTAGTGTCCATTCAATCAATTCTAAAGTTACGATACTCCAGGCCAAACTAAGTAGTGCATTAACAAGAAAAGACGTTTGGTTCATCGAAAATGTAATATACTGGAACCTCTTTTATGCACTTGGCTGGGGATGCATAAATTAAGTTTGGGCTACAATGATGAGAACACTGCCGTTCTACGCTCAACTGTCCCATGTTATATGGGAATCCCATATAACATGGGACAATTATGCGTAGAACGGCAGAACAGGTCTTGACCCTGAAAACCCCCTGCAGCCTATCTTTGCTCTCCTTTATAAACAACCCATGGCCGCCGCTGCAATAGTTACCGTTATTATACAATTTTCTTATGCACAATATTGATTCTGAGGAACTCTTTTTATGCAGGGCATAAAAAAGGTGCATAATTCAAAATTGCGTAAAAATAACATGTAAGGGGTTTTAGTGTATATGTATACGTATTAAGCAAATTCGCCATTTGGCAAATGAAGTTCGTTCACTCGGAAATTCCTAAATTTCACCAGGATTTTGTTCAAAGCAAGCCAAGCAAAGGCACCCGTAGTATGTGGGGCAAAAGTTCGACCTCAATTGTATATTATTTTTTAAATAAAACTTGAAGAGATAAAAATAAAAAATACTCTACACTGATACCATCCATGAGCTAAAACTTTGAAGAACATAGTTACGTACTGCTGTCATGGTCAAATCAAAGCTGATTGTCTAAGGTTTTCAAAATTCAGCGCTAATTTGGAAATGATTTCAGTATTGCACAATATTTAGAAGATTTGAGGATCCAGGATGCAAAGAGGTGTATGTGACCATTTTGTCGATTTTGAGCAGAGCATATAAGAAAATACTTCAGATATCAAGCTTTCAGGAACTTTATTTTTCAGATTTTTTTACGATGATTAGAAAATATAATAAAATTGGGTTGATTGTGAAACTCCATACATTTTGTATGGGATGAAAAGTTGGTGAAAAACTTCAAGCCTCATTTACTCGAAAATGGGTTTGTATTATTTACTCGCCTTTGCTTTTAGTGCTCTCAATTCTTCAAGAAGAAATTATTAAGCTTATATCTCTCATATGCATGTTTTTGCTGAAATGGCGTACAGTCGGTCGTGGTTTCCCAAGCAACACACATGTTATAATAGAGTTACGACAGCGCAAGTTTTGGTTGCATAGAAGTTTATTTTACGTAATTCTAACATTGTGTTGAAATAACGTAAAATAAACTTTTATACAACCAAAACTTGCGCTGTCGTAACTTTTATATAACATGTGTGTTGCTTGGGTTGTTCTTTTCACAAGGAAAAAGTTAAACTTTCTTAAGAAGCTTCAGTTGATTCGAATTTTTTGACAACGTTTCTGAAAGCATTCTGGTTTTCTGGAAGAGTTCGTGATGGAATTTCTCGAAAAAAAAATCCCCGGAGGGATTTTCTAAAAGAAACCACGGAAGAATTTCTGACATAGTCCATGGAACATTTATTTAATTCATCGAAGAGTTCCTGAGCTTCCTAAGACGATTTTCCTCAATAATTGCTGAAAGAATTTCTACTGGAGTCTCTGAAAAAAAAAATCATGCAAGAATATCTGGAAGAATTCCTGGAAAAAAATGATGGCGACATTTTTTCGTAAATTTCCAATGACATCCCTAGAGAAATTTCTGAATGTATCACCGGAGAAGACGTACCTAAATCAATATCCGAAGGAATGCCTGGAAGAACTTCTTAAGTAACCGCTGGATGAATTATTGCATGAACCCTTAAAAGAGTTTTTGTAAGGAAGCCTGGGAAAATTTCTGAAAAAATCCATGGAAGAATTTCTGAATAAATCTTTAGATCATTGAACGATGGAATATGTTTGGGAGTATTTTTTTAAAGAATTCGTAGTCAAAGTGCTGAAGGAATAATCTCTGGATGTATTTCTAATTAAACCCATGCAGCAGTTTTGGGAGGAATTCATGAAAGATTTACTGAAGTAATGCTCGGAGCATAGCTTCTAGAAGTTATAAAGGAATTCAGAATTTCAAAAGGATTTTTCTCGAGAAACTTTGGAAGATCTTCCGAAATAATCGTAATTTCTGAGAAAGTCTAAGGATATTTTTGGTTGTCTAGTTTCTGATGAATCTTCGAAAGAATTTCTGAAGAGAAGTCTTGAAGAATTTCTGAAGAAATTCGTGAAGGTATTTTTGAAGCAATTCATGGTAGATCTTTCCCTTCTACTTGACCTTCATCTTCCTCTTCTTATTTTCTTTTTTTTAAGAAATTCTTAGATTAACCCTCTAATTCCCAAATTTTTGATTTTGATCTAAATATCATTTTTCGTCATCTAAAATCGATTTAAACATGTTTTGGAAGATGATTCTTTTTAATTCTCGATTTCGTGAATTTCAGTTTTTGATTTTTCTAATTTTTATTTTTGAACATCCCCAAAGTTTTATATTTTTCCTGGAAGCCTATTTGGGGTACGGATTTTTTGAGATGAAAACATTTTGAGATTTTATGATTGTTGTTGAAATATTTTTATTTTTAATTTTTTTCATAGAAAATTTTATTTTCCATGTAATTTTAAGGAAAATAATTTTAGAGTGTATTCGATTCTCTTAAACTATAAAACTAGGATAGAATGATTTGGGAAAAATTTAAAATATGTTAATTGCAGTGATTAAATGCAAATAAACAATGACTTCTAGAAGGTGACTAAAACATCAATTTTTCAATGATTTTTAAAAAACGTACATACGCTTTATAATACACCAAAAACCATTTTGAGACATACAAAACAGTCCTAAATATCAGCCAAAAATATAAAAAAATAGATTCTTCACGAGACAAAAATTACAAAAATGCTCAAACTATACCCCGTCTAAAGGCGGTATTGGGTATTAGAGGGTTAATATTTGAAGGAATACGAAGAAGATTATTATTGCGTAGTTTTAGAGGCATTCATGCAAGATTTTGTTAAAAAGTACATTGAGAAGTTTCTGCAGAAATCTCTAGATACATTTTTCACAGAGCTCGTGGTGTAGTATGTAGAGTGAGTAGATAATACTCATGGTGTCCACGGTTCGAGTCTGGACAAAATCTTTTTCCCTTTTTTTATCATTCCCGTTCGTTTTAGTGGTTTCTGTTACTGGCTTAGAAACAAATCGTGTTTTGTCGAGAATGTATTCATTGTTCTTATAATAGACGAGATAAGGACTGTATCGTTAATTATGAGTATAACTGAAAATTGCTGTATCTGAAAATGTTTTATCTATTTTGTAAATAAAATTCAATTACATTGTTTATTGACCATCAGAAAAGCCCATGGTTTATATTTCATTTTTCATGGATCTTGCCAGCTCCCGCACCTTCTTCTTGGTGTTCCTCATAAGGTTTTGGACAACCGTTCCGTCGATGGTTTTGCTTGGGTTGACCCCGTTTTTCTTGAATATGATGTCGTAATCTGCTCCTCTATACTTTTGTCGTAGTATCCCTTTCATCAAAGCCAAATACTTCTTAAAGGGCCTTATTTGCGGGAAAATTGAATTAATCATTGTCTTTTCAAAAATTAGACATTATTTTATTCATACCAGTCAAAGGTGTGACGTACATAGTGGTAGGATGCCAAATCCGACCAAAATAATGTAGGACCTTTGTGCTTTCAGATAAGGGGCAGAATTGGTTTCTGGAGACATTCCTTCCGGTATATTTCGACGTTCATACTTGGGGCGGTGAAAAAAGGTGACGATTTCATACCACTTTGACAAATTGCTTGCCAAACCAACACATTTTTCCAACTTTATTGCAAAAAATCGATCTCTCCGAATTCGGAACATCAGTGCCACGCTTTAGAAACTGCGCCTCTGGAAGTGCCTTGTTGTCCAATTTGACATACATTTCATCATCCATGATGATGCACATGTAATTTTTGCTCAAAACATCGTCGTACAGTTTCCGAGCCCGAGTTTTTACATAATCCGCAAGAATTTGACTGTGTATTGGACATTTCTGTTTTGGGTAGGTATTCAAGGTATTACGCTCCTTGGGGCGCTGAACCATACCAATAGTCGTTCCACACTTTTTTGCGCAATCTATGATGGATACCTCATTTTTCCTTTGAAGTTGCTGTCCGAATTTGACTTGGACGCACCTGGTTTTCTGTCGCGTCCGGGTTAGTTTATCAGAGTGTTATGCATACCGAATCGTTTGACAGCATTTTGGACAGCAAAAACGCTAACATCTCCATCTTTTGCTAATTGTCTTAGCGATAATCATTTTTCATTGCAGTACCTGGTCACAATCGATTTTCGCATCTCTTCCCTAAACCCTCGCATTGTTCCACTTGAGTAAAAACTTTAACTTTTAATGAAGGTAATCTTTTGTTTACAACGCTAGCAACACATAAACATACAGCAGTTGTCAAAATAAGTCTTTTTAATACAGAGCCTCAAAGGTGTACTCATAATTAACGATACAGTCCTTAGAACACAAAATTGCTTCTTCTTTGGAACCCAAAAATAGTAGATTCTGAATCCTTTTGCAACTTGAAAGAGACTATCACACCAAAGACCTGGGATCGAATCTCACTCCCCACATACTCACAAAAAATGTGGGGTTTTCCTTCGGAAGGGAAGTAAAACGTGGGTCCCAAAATGAACTAGCCTAGGGTTAAAAACCTAGTTAATACAGAAAAAAAACTTAAATGGGAGGGATTGATAAAAATGAAAATAAAAAGAATTTGTCCAGACTCGAACCATGGACACCAGGAGTATTAACTACTCACCATACATATTACACCAAACGTTCTGTGAGAGAATCGATGCTTAACACACCATAAAAGCTGCTGAAGTTACTTGTTACTTCATTGCACCTTCTTTGCCACAAGCAAGAGAACTGCCAAAAATGAAAAGATGCGCAAGATTTTCGCAACACATTTGAACCATAATTTGAACAAACAAACCAGAGTTAGATGTTGCATGTTACAGTCAGCACATTCAATGCAAGCTGACTGTTTTATTACTTGTATTGTGAGGAACATCCCGAGCAGAAGGACATAACAACAGCATAAGGAGCTGTGTTATTTGAGCAAAAAAAAAATGAATAATAAAATCTATTATTTTTAAGTCATTAATATAACATATTGTGTTATAAACTTGTCTGTCATAAGCGGCAAAATAACAAATATAACAAAAAAATGTTCCTGGAAGACCATTTTAATAACTTGTTTTGTTAGTTTCAACAAAAACCTAATAACAGGGAATTCCAAAAATATGTCCATAACAAATTTTGATATTAATATGTTATTGATAATAATCGAAGAGCATAATTTGTTATTATGTCTAACTTGTGACATAGTAAGTTAAAAAACCGTGTCTCACAAACCCGCCAATAACACGAGCTCTATAACTCTGATGTGAAAAATATTTTCAAATTACCGAAAAATACTATATTCAGTTTTTATTCACTCTAAGAGATTTGAAGTTTGTTCACTACAACACAAGATTACTAAAGTTCAATTTTTAATAAATTATATACGAGCTTAGACATCCAGCTGTAATTTATAAACTGTACTACTTTAGTGGTTTTCGGAACACCGTTTTGAAACCGACGCGTAGTTATGCTTGAAAAAGTTTGGTTGGCGATAGCAATTTGTGACTTTTTTTTCAGCGCTGAAATTGAATATTTTTTAGAATGCTCAACAGTTTTACAGAACGTTTTTTGGGATATTGGAAATATTGCATGGATTATTGCAATTTTACTGGAGCCTTCGTTTTAATTGCTTCTATTTTTACTTGTATTCAAGAATTATGTCGGAAATTCCTCCTCGATTCTACAAGGATTCTTCCAAAACTTTTGATAGAATTTATCCTGAACTTTCTCTGATGATTCCACCAGAAATTTCAGCTTGATTTTTCCTAAAATTCCTGCATCGATTTCTCTTAGGATTCCGTCAGGAATTCCATCTATGTTTATAAAGGAACTTCTCTGAAGGTTATTTTTTATGAATTTGTCTTGTAATTCTTCCAGAAATTCGACGACAGATTTCGTCATAAACTTTTCCATAAATAACTCTGAAATGTCTTTCAGAAATTTCTTCGAGAGATCTTCCACCGAATCTTTTACGGATTTTCAAAGACTTCTACAGAAATTCCCCCCGAATTCTGCATGGAATCCCTTCAAAGATTTTTTTAAAAATTTCCTATGACCAATTGTTCCGAAGTTCATCTTAATATTTCTCTGAAAATTTCTTTATGGATTTTGCCAGGAGATTTTCCGAAGAATTCTCCAAGAATTTTTCGCTGTTAAGATGTAGTGCTAGAAATAGTAAGAAGGGGAACTGCCCCGAAACATGCAAGCACATACTTCCTCATATTTTTTGTCTGTATTAACGAGATTTTTAACCCTAGGCTAGTTCCTCTCGGATCCCACGCTTTACTTCTCTTCCGAAGGAAGAACCCACATTTTGTGAGTATGTCGGGAGTGGGATTCGATCCCAGGTCCTCGGCGTGATGGTCTTGTGTTCTAACCACCACACCAGGTCCGCTCCACTACTCCCTCATTATGGAAAACAACGTAAATTAAGTAAATCTAGAATTATGTTGCTTTGATTTCAAAGCTTGTGGCTGTTGTGCTATTGTTGATAAGTTGATCAATAGTACAACAATAACAAAACTTATACTTCAACAAAACATGTTATTGAAAAGTAATTTAATGAATGCACAAAATTTGTTATGAAAAAGCTATGGCTTGATAATTTAAAAATAACAAAACATGATATTAAAACAGGTTATGAGATTTCGTAGTTATCACTTTGCCATTCTCCTCTGCTCGGGATGTAAGCTCCGCCTCCACCAATCGATGTCAAACACGAGGTATTTGGTGATTTCTATGAATCAAAGCTAAAACTATACGAAATTAAAAGTGTAAATGCTAATCAATTGACAAGATATAAGTTGCGTTTGCTTTCAGTGCAACGCATTTTGACCAAAGTATGGAAAGCCACATTTTAGGTGATGTTGCAGGTGCTGCTTGGGCAATTTTCCAAACTGTAACATAATATTTTAATACTTAAGAAATATAAATTCTTGAAACCATTTATCATTTAATGTTCGATGTGCAATACTCTTTAGTAGAGTTCAATTTGGATTTTACTCAAATTAGGATTTCAGTCAAAATTCGCGTTGCACAATACTCTGATTTTTTCGGTTGCTTTTTATGCCTATGAATCGTGGACGTTGAGAGAAGTTCACTGGAGAGCTTTTGGAGTCATCGAAATTATAGTGCTACGAACAAAACTCGGCGGTAAACTGGAGGACGGCATCTGGCGGCCTCGCATGAACTACGAATTGTACCAAGCTTTATATTCTTGGATGGATATAGTGAAGCGAATAAAACACTGCATGCAGCGGTGGGCTGGGATGTTGCTCGTATGTCGGAGGACAATCTAACACCATATTCAGCAAAGCATCAGGAGGATAGGGCCATCGATTTCGTGGTGGGCAGCGCACGCGTTGGCTTTTTTGCAGTTGAGGAGGACCTAAGGATTCTAAACGTTCTCAGCGACTGGAAGCGAATGACCCAGAACCAAGACTGGTGAAGGCGATAGCTTCATTGGGTCTAGTTACTACACTCACCGCTTGGAGTTTTGAAACCCATCAAGTATCAAGTCAATTGTGCCAACTAAATCATGTTCAAAGTTACTAAGAATAAGAAGAAATAAGAAAAAAGAATAAGAATTCTCTTTTGAATGAGACCTAGGATTTTGAAATCGGACGCAAATTGGCGGAGATATGTACCTAAAAATGGCATATTTTTGAGGGGGTGACCCCAAACTTTTGATCGGGAGTGTAAGTCAGCAAAGGTTGATTGTTGCTGTTCGGGAATCGGGAAATTTTTATCTCTGGCCGAACGCTTTACTTTCCCACCGAAGGAAGAACTCGCATTTTGTGAATTTGTCGGGAGTGGGATTCGATGCCAGGTTCTCGACGTGATAGTCTTGTTCAGAACCATTCCACTCACGAGGCCCCTTTTGATATCACATTTCGTTCATAAACAATCCCTGAAAAGAAAAAAAAAATGACCAAATATCCTGTCATCTGTCCTAATGTGCAATAACGGCGACTCTAAGCTCAGCTGCAACAATCCGTGCAGTGAACCACAATATTTGGGCAGCATTTGGCTGGTGCAGTTTAAACAGAACGTAAATCAAAGTATTGCCCCAAAACTCCTTCCTACTTGGTGGCTCGGTAGGTGCCTGCCTGTGGTGGTCGACCAGGTTACACGCGAGAAGGACGAAGGCGACAACGGCGACGGACGACGACCGGTTTGGTGACTTACCGGTTCTTTCTCCGACGGTTCGTCCGTGTACCTATACGTTGCGCTCGCACTGGGAACTGAGAAGCTGTGTGTCGGTCGATCGGGCGGATTTGAATCCTCCGGGGGCAAGCAAGTTCGACCATGATCACGCCAAAGTTGCACTCGAATCAAAGATTATCGATTCACTTTTCGAGTGCTCCGGTCGTACATCACGAAATTCCTTCCCGAAAATGAAGCAAAGAAAAAGAGCCATGGAAAAAGTGGCCCCACCAAGAAGAAGCCGGTGAGCGGAGAAAGAGTATCGGGTATAAGCGAAAAAAATGTGCGCGGTGCAAGCGTTTCATTCAAAAGAGGGTTTTAAGATAAGACAATCTTGTATTATCCTGGTTTGGAATAATGATTGTTTTTATTTTCGAGGTTGCGCGCGGTCCCCTGAAAACCGTACCAGAAACAGTTTGACCTTTTTCTGCGCTCTCTATCGGCGTGCAATCCGTCGTCCGTCGCATCAGCCGTGTTGTAATTATATGCAGTCCCGCGACGACGACGACAATGAGGACGCTTTCAGCACAGAGAGGTAGAATTCCATTAAAAAACTGTCACGAGCTTCGATTGATAAAGATGTCCACTGCAAAAGCGAACGGTTGTAGCTTTTTCTCCAAATGCTGATAAACCGGGCGAAAGGAAATGGTAATGCGTTCTCCTTTTTGACTTCTTGGCTGTCTGTCCATTTGGTCAGCCACTATAGCAAAAGCAGCACCAGCAGCAGCAGTTTTCGGATTCGGGAATCCGATCGGGATCGCGTTTCGACTCGGAGACAAGTGGCGTGGCAGATGAGTGAAAAACCCAACTGACCAGTTGCACAGATCATTTCCAATTCTAATGCACTGAAGATGAGTCTTGGAACAGTTCTGAGTTTTATTTCGGTTACTTATTTTAGTCATATAATTAATCTCATTTTAATGTTTTGAGTTAAATTTTCTTCTTCTTAGCAGCTAGTCCGTGAGGGGCGATTTCTTTAGTCTGGCTTAAGCGACCCTAAGTATTCTTGAAGCCTCTACAATGTTTTAACAATCGATACTAACTAAAAGCCTTTCTTACTTAACGTCCTAACGGGCACGGTAAAGGCTGGGTATGCTGCGCAATTCAGATCCCATTGTGATCCACTAGTCTCTGCCCAGCAACTCCTATCCCTACCTCCTCGTGATACCGGCCGGAAACTATGAGCAACCTTAGGGAAGATCGGGTAACCAACCCCGGTGGGAACTTTAGTCGTAGGCTGACAGAGAAGGGGGGGTTTGATTCGGCAAACCTGAGCGTCTGTTCTTCAGGAGGAGCGGCTCACACAGCGTCTGATCCCCATGTTAGGGGCGGCTGATCAACGTCCGAGTGCCGGGGAAGGACTCTAAGCTCAACTGTGCACTATGGTCCTAAGGAAAGTAGGGGGTTGGTGTCTGGCATTACGATCCTGCCCTAAAAAACCATTGTAACGGAAAATCAGCTACAGAATAATACGAACCGAGACCAACGACAACGACCCCAGTGAACAAAAAGGACTTGCGATTGGAAACTCGGTACGTGGAGCTGTAGATCTCTCAACTTCATTGGGAGCACCCGCATACGCGCTGATCTACTGAAGGACCGCGGGTTCGGCATCGTACCGCTGCAGGAGGTGTGTTGGACATGATCCATGGTGCGAACGTTTAAAGGTAATCATACCATCTACCAGAGCAGCGGCAACACAAGCGAGCTGGGAACAGCTTTCATCGTGATGGGTGATATGCAGAGGCGCGTGATCGGTTGGTGGCCGATCGACGAAAGAATGTGTAGGTTGAGGATCAAGGGCCGATTCTTCAACTTCAGCATAATAAACGTGCACAGCCCACACTCCGGAAGTACTGATGATGTCAAGGACCCATTTTACGCGCAGCTCGAACGCAAGTACGATCGCTGCCCAAGCCGCGACGTCAAGATCATCATAGGAGATTTGACCGACGATTGGTAAGTTAAGCGCCCACCAGCAGACGAACGAAAACAGCCTACGACTCATTGATTTTGCCGTCTCTAAAAATATGGCCATACGTTGCATTTTTTTCCAACACAGCCTCCCTTATCGTTACACCTGTAGATCCCATCAACAGACGGAATCTCAAATCGACCACGTTCTGAGCGACGCACGGCACTTCTCCGACATTATCGACGTCAGGACCTATCGTGGCGCCAACATCGACTCCGAGCACTATCTGGTGATGGTCAAACTGCGCCCAAAACTCTCCGTCATCAACAATGTACGGTACCGGCGGCCGCCACGGTACAATCTAGAGCGACTGAAACAACCGGATGTCGCCTCAGCTTACACACAGAATCTCGAGGCCGTGTTGCCAGATGAGGGCGAGCTCGATGAGGCCCCTCTAGAGGACTGCTGGAGTACAGTGAAAGCAGCCATCAACGACGCAGCCGAGAGCACCATCGGGTACGTGGAACGGAATCGACGGAACGAATGGTTCGACGAAGAGTGCAGAACGGTTTTGGAGGATAATGCAGCGAGGGCGGTAATGCTGCAGCAAGGGACTCGACAGAACGTGAATCGTAACAAACAGAAGCGGAAACAGCAGACCCGCCTCTTTTGGGAGAAAAAGCGCCGCCTGGAAGAAGCGGAGTGTGAAGAAATGGAACTGTTGTGCCATTCCCAAGAAACACGGAAGTTCTATCAGAAGCTGAACGCATCCCGGAACGGCTTCGTGCCGCGAGCCGAAATATGCAGGGATAAAGACGAAGGCCTCTTGACGGACGGACGTGAGGTGATCGAAAGGTGGAAGCAGCACTTCGATCAGCACCTGAACGGCGTGGAAAACGTAGGCACGGGAACCCACGGCAATGGAGGAAACGACAACGCCAGTGCATCGGAGGACGGAAATGAACCAACTCCAACGCTGAGGGAAGTTAAGCATGCCATTCACCAGCTCAACACCAAGAAAGCAGCTGGCAAGGATGGCATCGCAACTGAACTCATTAAGATGGGTCCAGAAAAGTTCCGAGTCAAACTATGACGGGCTCAAGGCGTATGTTTGACAAGTGAAAAGCACATTGTTCAGGAGCATATGCTGATCGATACATCAGCTTAATAAGATGCAGACAAATGTTTTGTTAAACTCTTTTGTTAAGGAATCAATGCTTGTCGAATAAATTTCTTGTTAATCTTTTGAAAAGTGTTTTGATTTATCATTGTTGATACCGATGAGAAAAGTCGAACATTGACTATTTTCTCAATTGAAAAATCATTTAAACAGTAATGTGTATAGCATAATTTTAGTTCACCTACAATTACCATTATTAAGCAACAATTCAGCAAGCTTGCTTGTTTGTGACTTGCAATTGTTAGTTGGGTAGCTGGTACAAAGCCATGGTCAAAGAGGACCTTTAGGATGATCTTTTGCGGTCTGCTGGAGATCTGTTCTGTATGGCGGCGAAGGGTGAAGCCGATGGTTACGACTGGCAGGGCATGTTGCAAGAATTGACCCTGTTCAACAATTGATTTTTGATGTTCGATGCGCAAGAGAGATCTGGGAAGTATTGGGCACAATCGAAGAAGGGAACCGCAGCGGTAGTCGCAGACCAAGTTAGCAGTATTGCGAATCTTTTCTGAAATCCGCATACCTACTGGCCAACAACTTGTGCGCCAACAGCCCATGCGCCGGGTTGTGCGCCATACAAAATGTAAATAAACAACTGTCAAAATGGTTCGCGCCAAGAGCTCTATTTCTCTTAGGGTTCGGATCCATGTTTTGTCTAAAACATTGAACTTCCTAATGTCTGGAAATATGGTACAACAAAGTTATTACTGACGGTAACAACGCTTTTACTTCATTAAACCACTGATTAATAGTGATTTGGCTGGTGATAAACTTGGCGCGTATGCAATCGGCGCGCAAATTGTGCGCTGGTGTGTGGATTTGAGTTAATCGTCGCAAAGTGCCCAACACACATTATACCCTGGCGAAGAGAAACTTGTCGAAATGCTAAAAATTCTCGAGAAGCTCAATAGCATTAAGGACAAACGTCTTGAAATCCCGCTTCAAAAGTGCATCAGAGCTTCAGACGCACAAATCTCAAGAAGCAAGCTTCAAACAATGATGCATTTGATTATTCTGTTCTTGCGCACTTGTAATACGCTTAAAATCAAAAGCTCAGATGAGTTGATTTTGTTTACGAAGAGATTTGTGCGCTCAAAATCGTGAGTAGGTGCCAAAGTCGGCCATTGTGGCGGCCATTTCGGGATTCTAACAAGTCTGTTCTTAAGCGAGTCGCACAAATTCGTAGGTGGTAACGATTTTGGACTCGGCAAGTCTGACGCAATCATGCAATGGTCAACAGCTATCCTGGCCACGTCCTTGCGACTGCTGAGGAAAAGAAAGTATGGTTGGTTGGAAACCTATGAAAAATGTAGACAGCTCAACGATCTCTCAGGCATAGGTGTCACGGGAATTTAGGTGTTGTTAGAGGAAGGGTAAACTCGAAAGGATACGTTTGGTCAACGTTCAGGTGCATAAAATATTGTTTGGCTATGTTGAGACAAGTATTGTGGAATGTTATTGTTTACAACGTATTATTTTTGTTGCGGTTCAGATTCCAGATAGTTTAGGGAACAATTACATTCATGTCTTATTGGTATTTTTTTCGATAGTTAATAGTTTGACTATAAATCAAATCCTAACAAATTGTTCATTTTGATCTCAAGCTAATTGTTTCCAAATTGGTTGTCATAAAATTTAATATGCCCTTCTACAACTTTGCACCAAGCAACGTCTAATCCGCAGTTTTCTCACAGTTTGCATAAACAGACCCGATTGGAACAGGTTCCATCCTCACCTTGGATCATACTTGAATCCCTTTTTTCCCTTGCGTTCAGCAGGTTGCACCATCGCATCGCATCGGTTGTGCCCGTCGTGCTATTATAATATCCATCCCGTCCGTCGAACGTGGCTGGCCGGCTGACCGTGCTGGACAGCAAGCCGAGGGAAAATGTCACCTGTGCAAGCATAAATCAGGTCCGCAGTCAAAGAGTGTCAACATTTTTCTTTAATTGCACTTTCGTAATAACTTGTGCGTTGCCCCCATCGCTGTACTACCTTGCTACGGTGTCGGTGCCGCTGTAGACTTTGTGGATTTGTCCCCATTTGCCCGGATCTTCGTGAAGGACGAACATCGGGTTGTAGAGGTAAGGTCTGTTGGTTGGCACTGACTGGTTATACGCAGCTCTTGTGTACGACCCGCCGCAACATGATGGTTCATTTGTAGTATCTTAATTATTGCGTGCAAAATGCATGATATATTGTTTATTTTTGTACCGGCCAAGCATCTTCGACGCCGGTTGTGAGGTTCATTTGGTCTTTCCCAACTCGAGCCGGACAGGTCCCACAGGTTGTTCCAATGTCCGGATGGCGTCATCGCCATCATGGTCGTGAGAGCGCAATCAGCTGCGCTGAAAGTAACAGCATATCAGTCCCAAATATGCAAGAACGTTAAGAATCACTTTTTAAGATTTTAAATATAATATAGGTTTGAATCAGGGGTTCCCAACCAAATCTCCTAGGTCTAACGGTCATGCCTCCAATTTCCTCATGGAACTGTAATGCGGTTAGACATATCAACTTCCACTTGTTCCGTTTATGTGGGTGAGTCAAGTGCTATTCGGCAGTGTTTGGACGAAAAAGTGATCAGTGAACCGATCGGCAGTTTTTCTTCCCTTCTGTTGGTTCTGTTTCAATTACCAAGCGGTGTATGTTCTCTCACCGAGTCGCATGGTTCACGAAGGAACACAAAGAGGATACTCCGATATAAACAAGCTGCGGCGATGAGCGGGCATCGCTAAGTGTAACACTTACCGATGATCGCTCATCGTTGGCTTGGGGCAACTGTGAATAATCGTTATTTTCATCAGTATTTAATGCGTTTTCGCTTTAAAAACGTGAAATACTTTTTAATTTAACTGTATTCATGACGTTGCAGGTTGTGTAGTCACAATAAAAAAAGAATTATGGCAATAAAATATTCTTACCGAATGCATCGCTTTCATTAGCGTCATCGAGCATCTTCTCTCTTGATTGCGCTCTCGTATCGAACCGGGCAAGAGAATGAACAGCATTTCGGGGAGCGTTCCCGAGCATGTTGGTTCATGAAATGTTACAATCGCGAATGTATCACTTGCTGAGCATGGACCATTCAGTGGTTCGCGATAAAAATCCACACACTGGCTATTCGGCAGTGCAAAATGTACAGACCAAAGTTAATAAACGTCAATTTATAGCATTTAAGTATTGTCATTTCACTTCATTCAATGATTTAGTAACATTCCTTCGTCTGACCGTAATGGCATCGCCTAGATCACACCAATGCGTCATTTAGCTAGATTTATCCCCATATGGCTCTCTGACATCATTAACACCATTACGACACTCGTACGGAGACAAAACGAAGGTCGCCTTCTAGCCGCAGGCATCCCCCGAACCAATTCCCATAAGTTTGTTTTCTGCTTCTTAAAACAAAACACCCATCCGGAATATTGCAAGAAAACAACGAGACTTCCACCAGACGGAGTTCACATCGAGCAGCAGCAACCTGCATAAAAATAAATCACGATCATAATTTATCGTCACTAATTTAAATAATAAAATTAAGTTGTTAAAGTATTATTTTCCATTCGTCGCCGGTTAGTGATGGTTGCTGGTTGGGGGATTGCGAAATGCTTGGCGTTCAAGATGCCACGCGGTAGAACAAGGACCAACGTAGGCAACGGTAAGTTGGCGATTATTGGAAACTCGTGCAATCGCAGAAACATAAATAGGCAGAAAGAAAAAGTGAAAAAAGCTCATTACAATAAATATAAATTAATAGGAATTGAATTTATAGGGGATGGTCATCACTAGTGTGGACTACAGGAGCACAATGAAACTGAATGCTGGACTTTTCTAATATTAATAGTTCAGTCAAATCTCGATTATTTATTTATCTTCAACCACTTAACCTAATTTACAGCTCTTTTGTCCAACACGCTAAAACCGCTCAGCACCTAAAATGTCTAAGGCTTACTCATAAGGGCATAATTTCTAGACCACACAAAAATGTGTTACAGTTACACATTCTAAAAAAAACAGCTCGTACACTCTTTTAGATGCAAAATTTTGATATTTTTTTTACCAAAGTCACTGGTAAACCTAGCTAGATTGCGGACGTGAGTGTGCAAGTGTTAGGGGGATTAGGAGCATAATGGACACCCTAAGCAAATGAGTACATTAAGCCTGTATAACAGACAAAAACTTAACATATTATCAGTTGGATTACAACTTTAACTTGTTTACTACGGCTTTCAATCATTTACAGCAGGTAGAATGTCTTTATTGTGAAGAAATAATGAATTGTAAACCGTGTGTTTTTCAGGGCTGGCAGGAAAGGTACGGGGCGAAATGGACACTCATCGGGGCATAATGGACACCCCTGCATATTTTATGCTAATTCTTTGGTTACATCGACCAGTTAAGTAATTTGCCTACAGAGATCAATACTACAGATATAATACTCCACCTTAGACGAGTTTACATAACATCAATGTTAATTAAATAAACTTGAGGCTAAAATAATCCGATTGATTTTTTCCAAACTCTCTAAAACGCCTAACAGTATGCAATGCGCGTACATCCATTCGTAATTGCCAGTGTTCATTTCGCCCCGAATCGACTACAACATTAAAATTGAGGGGCCCAGAATCATAGGGGTGTAAGTGACCATTTTGTCGATTTTGAGCTGAGCATATCATAAAATTCTTCAGCGTTCAAGCTTTCAGGAACTTTTTTAAGATTGTTTCTACGATGATTGAAGTATATTATTTTTGATCAGTAAATTCTGATCAAAAATAATATACTTCATTCATTGATAAATCTTCGTATACATGTAGGTAAGGTAACAATTCACTTGTTTTAATAGTGGACACACTCCAAAACTCGTAATACCTTATTTGCTGTTGCTTCGAAATTATAAGAGTTTCACCATATGAAAAACATATTTCAATTTCAATGATATTTTGGTTATTTTGGACTAATTGGTACTTTTGAAAAATAGAACCATGACTTGTTCCTTTACACTTATGCATTAAAAGTTAGCATTAGCATTAGCATTAGCATTAGCATTAAGCGAGTCGCACAAATTCGTAGGTGGTACAGTCCTAGACCGCTGTTATGAGGGTTGCCTCCTTCCCGTCTGAACCATAGCACAAAGATTTGGGACTAATCTCTGACTCTTAGACAAGACTGACGCAATCCTCCAATGGTCGAGCACTGTCCTGGCCACGTCCATACGACTGCTGAGGAATGGGAAAGGATAGTTAGTTTTGGACACCTATGAAAAATGTAGACAACTCTACGATCTCTCAGGCCTAGGTGTTACGGGAATTTGGGTGTTGTTAGTGGAAGGGTAAACTCCAAAGGATACGCTTGGTTAACGTTCAGGCACACCATTGTTAAACTGCTTCGAATCAGTTGTGCGCCCAATTCATCCTGGTTTCCTGGTTGAATCACTAGATTCTTCGGTTGATAATCTGAAATATAAAATAATATTAACATCATACGTCAAATAAGCTACATATTAGTGATACGCTCGCCACAGTTACATATTTTTAAAATATTATTTATATCGTACGATACATTTACCTGAATCCTGCTGAAATAAAATGTTAATTAGTAGTACATTGAAACACAAATACTACAAAACACAAGGAAAAGAGCATCAAACTTTGATCTTGGAATATTTAAAAATACGGTAAATATCAAGATAAAAATTTGATTTGGTAGATCTTACACCGCAACGTACCATTCTAAGGTGATCTACCCACGTTACGGGGTATTTACACTTATGCATTAAAAGTTTAACATAAAAGTCAACGGTTTCGTCAAAAACAGGGGTGTCCATTTCGCCCCGGGTGTTCATTATACCCCTAATCCCCCTACACATTGTTGGTGTAGTCTGTGAATTATGCACTTTAGTGCTGACGGGCTTAGCGTGAAAGGGCACTGCGTGAGCGATTCCAATTGACAGCTGCACTTACGCTTTGTACAGCGCCTAAATGAATTATATTATAATTCATCTATATCGAACTGGTTGCCTTTGCGCTGCTGTCACTTTTCTACCCTGCCCATGGTAGAATGATGAGCACGAGGGTGTTGATGAGTGGCTCTTATGAGTTGCTGTTCGCCGATGTCCAAATATCCGGGTTCGTTTGAACCATGGGCTCAGAAGAGGGTCAGCGTCAGCTGCTCTCAGCCTCAGGGTCAGAGTCTCAGGGGAAGAGCAACTGAGGAAAGTGCCGGGGCTGGGATCGAGCTCATGCTTAGAAAGCAAACGTGTGACCACTTGCGCCACGGGACCCGGTTAAATCTCAATATAGGGTGTTGGTTCCCTTATTAAGCATGTGGCTCTCATTTTCATCCTACGAAAAACAAAGGATTGAAGCGCTGTTTGTTTTATTTCTTATTTTTTTTATTTTTTGTTAGAAGTGAGCACTAAGGCAGTTCAGATTTCAAACATTTTGGAAATTCCAAGCTCCCATATGTTCATTACAATCCTTGGTGCAAAACTAGAGTCCTGTCAAATTTTCAGCCATTTCGGTGGTGATTTAATGGTGGTCAAAGAGCAAAATAGGTTTTTATGGGAATTACTATGGAGAATTTAAAAAAAAAGTTCTCCACGTTGTAGAGCATTAATACATGGATAAATTCATACGGTCAAAGCCAAATTGAATTCTTCAGATCTCAATGATGAATGTTGCCGAATACCGGAACTTATTTCGACAATCGGCAAAAAGATATTAAACAAATTCTCACTCATACTATGATTGCGTATAAAGCGTGTCGGTCGAGCTGTGGTCTTCTGTTCAAGCATGCATGGATGGATATTGATTAATAACTATTGATCCGCGAGTCGAAATGAGTTTCGGTCTTCGGCAACATTCATCATTGAGATCTGAAGAATTCAATTTGACTTTGAGCAAATAACTTCATCCATGTATTAAAGCTCTGCAGCGTGGAGAACCTTCTTTGAAAATTCTCCATAGTAATTCCCATATAAACCTATTTTGCTCTTGGTCCACCATTAAATCACCACCAAAACTCTAGTTTTGCACCAAGGATTGTAATGAACATATGGGAGCTTTGAGTTTTTAACATTTTTGAAGCCTGAACTGCCCTAGTGAGCACCCATGAAAACAAAAAGATCGGAATCAATCGGTGCCATAATCGCTTTGTTTCGAATAGAATGAATATGGGAGCGTGAGATTACTGCTGGCACACATACCGTATAACGTAACGTAATTTTTATTTCAGTTCTATCGTGAAATTTTGAAAATATTTAGATCAGTTTGAATACCACAATGATTATCTATGTATACGACCCATCATTGTAAAGCTTAAGCCCAGTTTAAAGACGATGGAGACACAAAGCAAACTGTAGCGGTAGTGTATTCCTCAGTGTCAGTTATCCATATTACAAGTGATAGTTGAAATATGGGTATCTGTCAAAGGCTAAGCATAACAGGGCGGAATTAAAAGGTACAACACTGATAACGTTCACTGAAAGAGGGTATTCTTCTTAGAGGGTTCGAAAAGTTGGTACAAGAGGAAAATGATGATTTATGAATAAAATTATTAAAAGGTACTTAACATCAAGCAAACCCACAGTACTCGCAATGTTTATGCTTGACGCTTGTGCACTACATACTTCCTTCTGCGTCATGGTTTTCCAGACGCCGGTGTTTCTATACCCCAGCCTACACGACGTCGTATATGATGTAGAATAGGATGCTAAAGAGGATGCTATATGCGAAAAGCGTGTAAAGTGTACGTATATCGCCAGACCTGGTTTAAGGATTGTGGGGGACCGGGAACCCAGCGGATGTTGATGCCCCTCGGGAAGATGGTCAAAAATGTTTTTCTTTATTTCCGAACAGTACTTGAGCAATATCAACAAACAATGCTAATGTTAGCACCCAAAAAAGGTTTTTGTGGGGGCCGCTAAAATGTGATGGCACGGGCCCCCCTTAGATCCGACCCTGTATATCGCCTCCACTTTAGCATCATATTCTACATAATATGCAATCGTGTGTTGGCTGGGATCATTATTGTCACGGTTATCTTTTATTAGAGTCCAACGGCGGTCACACGCTCGCAAGGCATACAGCCGCAGTGACACTCGCAAGGTAAAACAAAAGAAAATATGATCCCGCCAAAAACAAAAGCACGTGGATTTTGCGAAGTGACAGATGTTTGTGAATGTATTTGTGATGAACGACAAGAGTGGCTCTGTGGAATGAGTGTGCTTGCTGTCAAACCCCATATAATGGAATAAAGCACTTTTAAATCTGGTGACGCTGTTATGATTAATGACTGTCGCGCTTATATCAGAAGCCAGAAGCAGATAATCGCCATATTCTGATTTTTCTTGAGAGGCATAATACAAGAAGAAGAGTAAGAAACATTAAAAAAATTCAATTCCAATTTTGCATAGAAACTTTAGTGGCACTCACGAAGTAAGCTTCGAGTTACGCTACATTTGTAAATTCTGGTTTTGCTCACTTGCTAAAAGAGGCAGATAATCCAAATCAGATGCATTTGTTACCCTCCAGTCTGTAGTTGCGCTGTTGTATTTTGAACAACGCGTTGATAAAAGCTCGTTTGTTGTACACAGCACTAGCGCAGTGCTGGCGGTGGTAGTCGACTGCGCGAGTTACGAATGGGTAATGAATAATTGTCAAGATTAGTGCTCTTGAGAATTTGAGCAGGTGCTCGAGGAGGCCATTGTATCCGCCATAATAACCTTAGGCGAGTCGTACAAATTTGTAGGTGATAATACAGTTTTAGACCGCTGTTATGGGAGTTGCCTCCTTCTCGTTTTGGGACCAACCTCTGATTCTTCGACAAAATTGATGCAATGCTTCAATAGTCGCGAATTGTCCGGCCACGTCCTTACGACTGCTGAGGATTGGGAAAGGATGGTTAGTTAGACACCTAAGAAAGATGTAGAAAACTCTATAACCTCTCAATGAGAGGCTTTAAGACCTAGGCGTCAAGAAAATATATATATATACAGTGTATCAAACAATTGACCGTACAGCAATTGTTTGGTCAAAATAATTTTTCATTTAAATGATTATAACTATTTTATACGTCAATCAAAAGCGCTGAAATTTTGCCCAATTATAACCCATATATTAAAGCTCCATTGGTAAAATTATGAGCGAGATCGAATAAGTTTTCTGAAAGTTATAGAACTTTTCGTAAAACCTATAAAATTTTTGAATACATTTTTAAAACATTATATCTCTATATGTACTTGATGAACCTTTTTCAATTTTTTTTCGTGTTGCATCTTATACCTAAGGCTTTCATATGCAGCTTTGTTTGAGGTTTTATATTCACTACAAAAAATATGAAAAATCTGTATATGTTCAGAGTATCATTTGGAAATTTATGATATTTTGATCAATAAAAGTGCCAAGAGTTTTCAACTTTTTTAAACTCTCTTAATGATATATTTTTATACAGGACCTACCGAACTACATATGAAGAGTTGATCCTATGGATTTTTCATTGAGTTAATGCACTTTTATTGGTGGAAAACATTTGGCAGATTATATGTGCAAAATATGGTAAATTTTGAAACATCGTCAACTACATATGCACATTTTTCATATTTTTTGTAGTTTATATAAAACCTCAAACATGGCTGCAAATGAAAGCCTTAGGTATAAGATGTAACACAAAAAAATATTGAAAAAAATCATCGAGTACATATTGAGATATAATGTTTTAAAAATGTGTTCAAAAATTTTATAAGTTTTACTAAAAGTTCTATAACTTTCAGAAAACTTATTCGATCTCGCATAAGTTTTGCTAATGGAGCTTTAATATATGATTCATGATTGGCCAAAATTTCAGCGTTTCTGATTGACGCATAAAAAGTTATTAACATTTGATTGAAAAATTATGTTGACAAAAAATTTGTTGTACGGACAATTGTTTGATACATTGTATATACCGTAAAATGGGGTGTTAAGGGACGGAAAAATTTTTCGTCCCCATTAAGTCTTGAAAACTTTCCTCTTGAAACTTTCAGGAAAAGCAGTCCGATCATTGTCTTGCTGCCTGCTACGCATATAGATTACAAAATTTGACCATTTTTTGGAGAAATTGGAGATATTTAAGAAAATGTGCGAATTTTTGGAAAATATGAAAATGGGGTGTTAAGGAACTTAAAGTAATAAATATAAAAGTTCTTATATTTCAAGGAAAGATAAAACAATATTAATTGTAAACTGTGACTGTAATATTTCTTGAACATCACCGAAAAAGATAAGCATAGTCCTGAAGGTGCAGGGACAGTTTCATTGTCATCTACTTTTGTACTGTTTTTTTTTCTGTTAAATTATCGAAATCTGAAAAAATACCGTCAATTGTACCTGAGTGGCTTCAATTTTTAACAAACACATTATTCACAGTTAGTATTTAGAGTAACCAAATTGAATAGTTCAGACTGACCAACAGGTTGTAAACTAAGGATGTGTATTCATAGTTTTTTGTTCACTTAAAAACTCATTTATATTGAAATATTTTATGTGCAAGCATCATTAGATGGCCCAGGGTGTAAACTGTGTATTCAATACTGATATTTTTACTCTGGAGCACCGCTGGTTGGTCGTATTTTAGATTCTGAGATATTTTAGCAGTCATGAGTCATCTTTATAAATACTTTCTTTTGCAAGAGTTAGTGGCATTCTGGTTAACATAATATATGAAACAAGTGAGCATATTCCACATTTTCAAAAAGCTGTCACGTTTTAGCACCAATCATTAATAATATTTAAATAAGAAGACACACGGAAAATCTATTTTGAAGAATACGCCTTCGTCAAAACATAACAAAACACCTGAAGAACACAACATTCTGTAAAAAAGGGACTACTGCGGCATTAAGTTTAATCCTTTGGCCAATTTTCTAATTATATGTATCAATCTTACACTGTTTTTTTATGATCTATATTTTATTAGTTGAATTTATCATCCATAGCAACTGTTGGGATGTCTATGACCCAAAATGAAATCCGTAATACGTCATTCAGAATAGTAACTGCTATACAATGAATCAATTACCTCAAAACTTCATGATACAAATAAAAAAGTTATGTGAGAAATTTCATCCCTTAACACCCCACCAGTTTATGAAACTAGACTTTTTTTTTACAAAAAATGTCGGTGTTCGAAAAACACCGTAGTTAGATCAAATATTTTACCTTAGTTTCGTTTGAAATGAGTTGTAGAACACCTTACGTGTACTCACATATATTTCCCAATAATATTTCTGACCTCACAAATGAATGTTTCAATGGTAGCGAAATTGAGAAAAAACAATGCCGTTATATTGTTGATGTCTAGTGTCCATTTAAAAACGTATTTTCATGAGTGGTAATCCTTATAGTATGCCTTTATTTCCAACACACATTTGAAGCGTATTTGGAATAAGTAAATCAATTTTTATACGGTTTGGCGATTTTTCAAAGTAGTGTGTGAAGATGAATCCCTTAACACCCCATGAGTTCTTAACACCCCATTTTACGGTATGTTATCGAGACTTTTAGCCCTAGGCTTCCCTTCCGAAGGAAGAGCTCACATTTTGTCAGTATGTCAGGAGTGGGATTCGATCCCAGGTCCTCGCCGTGAGAGCCACATGCTTTGACCATCACACCAGGTAAAGGCTAGGTAATTCGCGCATTACAGATCGCATTAAAATCGCTAGCCTTTGTCCAGCAACTCCTACAACTGAAACTTGTTTTGAAATCTACACCCCAGTCAACCAGAGATCGTATAAGATGTTCCATAAGATGTTAAAGTGGAGGCGATATGCGTACATTTTACATGCGCCCAAATGGAGGCACGTAAATATTAGAACGTTCAAGTTTCCAGTGTATTTCATTCGATTTTACATAAAAGAATTTCTTGCACGCAAAGTTGTAAGCAAATTCCATATTGCAGACTACCTGTAATTTTACAATCCGATGGAGAAATGTGTTGAAAGCGATGGAGGTCAATTTGTTATAGCGAACTCGATGTAACAATTTTGAACTGTGTATCCTTACCTTCGCGTGGCACCGGCCGGGCGGCGAGCAACCTGAGGGAAGATCGGGTAACCAATTCCGGTGGGAATTTTGGTCGTAGGTTGACAGGGAAGATGGGATTCGCTTTTGCAAACCTGATTGACTGTTCTCCAGGACGAGCGGCTCAAAACAGCCAGCGTCTGATCCCCATGCTAGGGGGCTGATCAACGTCCTAGTGCCAGGGAAGGACTTTAAGCTCAACTGTGCACTATGGTCCTCCCGAAAGTAGGGGGTTGCTGTCAGGCCCTACGAGCCAGCAGTAAAACCATTATAACGGAAAATTAGCAGCATAATAATATCAACCGAGACCAACGGCAACGATGCCAGCTAACTAGATGTGATTACGATTGCGATTAGAAACTCGGTTCGTGGAACTGCCGATCTCTCAACTATAATGAGAGCACCCGTATACTCGCCGATCTACTGAAGGACCGCGGGTTCGGCATCGTAGCAGGGGGTGTGTTGGACAGGATTCATGGTGCAAACATTTAAAGGTAATCATACCATTTTTCAGTGTTGCGGCCACACACGCGAGCTGGGAACAGCTTTTATCATGTTGGGCGGTATGCAGAGGAGTGTGATCGGTTGGTGGCCGATCGACGAAAGAATGTGCAGGTTGAGGATCAAGGGCCGATTCTTCAACTTCAGCCTAATAAACGGAGTGGGGACTCCGGAAGCACTGATGATGATAAAGACGCATTATACGCGCAGATCGAACGCGAGTACGAACACTGCCCAAGCCACGACGTCAAGATCATAGGTGACCTAAACGCTCAGGTATCCCAGGAGGAGGAATTCAGACCGATGATTGGATAGCTCAGCGTCCACCAGCTGACGACCGAAATCTGCCTTTGACTCATTGATTTCGCAGCCTTCAAAAACATGGCCATACGTTGCACCTTTTCCAACACTGTCTCCTTTATCGTTACACCTGAAGCAGACGGAATCGCAAATCAATCACGTTCTGATTGACGGACGGCACTTTTCCGACATTATGTCACAATAGATCTAAAAACTGGTCGCAGTGACTTATATACCCAACAAGGAATAAAAAAAAAAAAATTCCGACATTATCGACGTCAGGACCTATCAACCACAATAATGTACGGTACCGGCGACCGCAACGGTACAACCTTGAGCGACTGAAGAAACCGGATGTAGCCTCAGCATACGCGCAGAATCTCGAGGCAGCGTTGCCAGACAAGGGCGAGCTCGATTTGGCCCCTCTAGAGTACTGCTGGAAGTGAAGGTAGCACGCAATGACGCAGCCCAGTGCACCATCGGGTATGTGGAATGGAGTCGACGAAACAAATGGTTTCACTGGGAGTGCAGCTATTTCAGCTATTTCTTCATAATTTCCTTCTGAGACTTCAGCAGCAGTTCTTTTAGGATCGCTTCAGAAATTTCACCCTGAATTTCTTCCGAGATTCCTTTCGTAGTTTCTCGAGAAGTTTTTTAGCTTCAAAAATTAATTGCAGCATTCTTTAAGGATTTCACTAAAAGTTTCATCCGAGATTTTTCCAACAACACTACTGTGTGGAGTTCTTTCAGGAAGCCCAAAAGGATCTGGAATAATCCTAAAAGATACTCCAATAGAAATCCCTGAGGTTATTTCTGAATGAAACTCAGAATAGAAATCCTAGAAAAATCTCTGAAGGAATTCCTGGAAGAATTTGAAAAGATTACCTGAAGGCATCCGGGAACTCCTGGAGAAATCCCGAAAGATATTCTTTGACGAATCACGGAAGGAATCTCTGTAGCAATCCCAAGAGGAGTTGTTGGAAATCCCGGAAAGCCCTATAGAAGAATCCCAGATGGAACCTCTTGAGCCTCCTTTAAGAAATTCTGGTGGTTTCCTAGAAGTAGTTCCCGGGGAAGAAACTCCTGGAAGAATCCCAGAGGATATTTTCGAAGTAATCCTAAACTGACTTCTGGAAGAATCCCTTAAGGAGCACCCTCTGGGACCTCAGAAAGAATACTGCTGCTGGAGGAATCCTGAAATATATTTCTGTCCCGAAAAAGATTCCTGAAGGA
This sequence comes from Aedes albopictus, assembly GCF_035046485.1. NCBI lineage: Eukaryota > Metazoa > Arthropoda > Insecta > Diptera > Culicidae > Aedes > Aedes albopictus. Next base: position 120,275,437 of record NC_085137.1, on the reverse strand, counting down.
ATCCCGATACCCCGAGATGAACTAGCCTAGGGTTAAAAATCTCGTTAATACAGACAAAAAAAAGGGAATCCCGATATTAACTTCTGGAATAATTCAGGAAGGAATTCTTAGGTGAATGCCTGAAGAAGCTCCTGAGGAAATGTCACCAACGAACTCAAATTTTAAGAGAATGACACGGAGACTCACATTTTAGAAGTTCTTCAAACTTTTTACGTGAATATGACCAAGTAGTTTGAACTACGTCGATTTTATCCGAATTTCATTTAATTTGAGAGGCATCTACGTAATAAGTTGGCTGCTCATTACTAACAATAATAATCAATACCAGGACTTTTCCTTGACATTATGGGCTTCTTGAACTTTCTGAGTCATTGAGTATTATGAGCAGCTTGAATAGTATGAGTTCAATTGATTCTAATGAAATAAATGGGACAAATAAATCACACCACTTTGTGAGCACTAATGTTCACCACACTTTTCCTGGAACTGACCCGATTCTGCCAACGATACACAAACAACAAACAGTCGGGTCACCGCCAACATTAATCTGCGGTCCCGGAAAGTCATTATACGCCCGCAGGTCAGCTAATGATGCAACCTTCTTTTCGGCTCTTCCTTGTTTTCCTCCCCGTGCTGCAGACGCAAGCGATTTAACTTCTGAACTTTACGAAAAATCGGTGTGACAATCGTCTGCGCGCCGGTTGGTTGGTGGCCAGCCAGCCAACGACACCGGACGGGGGAAGAACACTGTCAGACACTTCACAAACCATACTGGACGACCTGGGGCCCGTTGTTGTTGTTGTTGTTGAAATGCGCGCAGGGATGTGTCCAGCCGGCCTGCTACCAACCGGAATCCCACGCATTGTATCGCAGTCCAACCCTGACCCTGTGCAGGAGGAACGCGCACCAGCAGCAGAAGCAGTGCAGAGATGGAGAGATGGAGATAAATAGCGATGTATGTACATATGTTAAAGTTCTTTTGCGGACACAAACGCGCGCGGGATCACTCCGAGAGATCCTAACGCGAGTGCTGGGGTGGGTATAAAAAAGAAGCGAACCGATCCAACCATTATGCGGACACTTCAGCCTGTGCCAAGGAAACCACGGAAACGAACGGCGCAACCGTCATCGTTGTGGTCGTCTTCGTCGTCGTCATAAAATGTGGATTCATTCACACGTGGGTTCAGGAAATTTATCAAAGCTGTTTTTTTTTGCGATTAGGCCCATGTTTACCCTAACTCTCTACACTAATAGATTTCATGATTTTGATTTGAATGTACTGTACATATTTCACGGCAACAAGTACAATAATAGGAACCTGTGTATAACATATTATTGTAGTAGGAATGCCGAAGTCTTGAACGAGCGTCAAGTACTCTGAGGTTCGTGGTTAAAACTCCAATCTGATCCCATACCCTTTCTTCGATACAAAAAACAACATAAAATCGCGACTTCGTCGTCCCATCATATCTTCGTCCACCTTCGAAGGAGTTAGTACTGTCCTGAACATAAAGAAAAACACCCGCAAAGAACATTTCGATCCGCGTTTGTTTTTTATTCCCCGCAGCAGTTCTCGCTGAGCTCGGTTGGGCATTTCATTCTTCTGGCACTTGAGCACCGTGTTCTCGGGGTCTTCCCTCTTCTTGGACTCGGAACTCGGAAACCGTCGCCATCGGAGCGAGCATGCCCCGGTGCTGCCAGTCAGTGTAGGTTTGGTGGATTCAGTCAAAAAGTCAAAATTAAACGCTTATATGATTGACAAAATGATTAGTAATTTGGTCGTTTTTGCACGTTGTTAATTTTCAAATTATGTCATTTTTGTTCGTTGCCAAACGAGAAAAAGAGAAACGGACGGACGCGAACAGATTTGTACATTCCTGTGTGAAGTTGATGTGGTGACGATGACGACGACGACGGCGGTGCGGACTTTCAGAGACCTCTGAAATTTTGGCATTTGCTGTGCGTTGTTCTGAGGTTGCGGATTTTAGCTTGGGTTGTTTCCAAACAACAAGCCAAATACCTATCAATACTTTTAAGAGAATTATGAAATTGCTTAGAAACTTTGACTCTAAAATCGTCCTGTCACAAAAAGCCCTCTATTACTTTTGTATCGAGTTTTATGCCATGAAATGTCATTTTTGATAGGAAATCATTGGATTTCTTAAAATAATATTTTCAAACTGTCTTTAAGAGACTGATCCATTTCCACTGGCATAAAAAGAGTGTCATGGGATGGGAGTGTATCAATTAAAAATGAGTATAAATTAACACAGAGCATAACAAAGGTCGTTTTGTGCTTGCATAGGGCAGCACTTTAAATGCAGGAACTAACTTTTAGAGAAAGGTTTTTCACCTGGGGTTTAAGACGTCAAGAGGACTTCTGAAAAGAAGAGCTTGCTGGTTCCTCCTGAAACCCTTCGAAACGCCCCTTAGACCTCCAGGTGAACCTCAACCTCTGGGATCTCTGGAAACGCCCCTAAGACCCCCTAAAACGAACCTGAGACCCTTTGGAACTCCATGAATGCCCTACGGGAACCTTCGGGACCTCCTAAAGCCCTGAGATCCCCTTAAACGTCTCTTAGAGTCCTGAAATCCCCTGAGACCTGCTAAGGACCTCTGGACCACTCCTGAGACACCATGGGAGTCTCTGGAGCGTCCGCTGGGAACCCCTGAAGCGTCTATTTGAGACCGTCTAGGACCCTTTAAAATTCTCTGAACGCCATGACATACCCCTGAGACCTCCTGAAACACCTCTGAGGCCCCTCTGGAAGGACCCTGAAATCCCTTGTGGTGCCCCCGAGACTCCCTGAAATCCTCCTGTACAGGGATGCCAGATGATTTTCTATTGAAATAAAAAAAATGTATGACTCTTGAAAAATCTGTATCCTTGTAATATAAAGAAGTAGACGATACTGAGTGCCAACATTAATTACTAAGCTACTCCCTAGGGTCGGGATTCTCTAATACTTTTTTTTTATCTGTTTTAATGATGAGATTCTTAGCCCTAGGCTACTTCATCTCAGGATCCACGCTTTACTCTCATTCCGAAGGAGGAACTCACATTTTGTGATTTTGTCGGGAGTGGGATTCAATCCCAGGTCCTCAGCATAATAGTCACGTGCTTTAACCATCATACCAGGTCTGCTCCACAGCTCAAATACTGAATAGCAGTATTAGCAGTATTAAGAAGTATTAATCCCAATGACATGACATTTTTTAATCATGTTTTCCATGCCAATCGAGTCTAGTTGAAGAAATTCCATGAGCGAAGAATCCTCGAATAAAGAGATATAAAAAAGGAGGTAAACCTGAAGAAACCTAACAAAACCTCTTGAGATATTTTAGAAAAAAAAAATCCTGTAGAAATCCCTTTAAAAATCCTAAACATTGTTTTAATGAATTCCTGGAGAAAGAGCAATTCCTAGAGGTACGCTTGGAGGAAACCCTGGTGGAATTTCTTAGAAAATACATAGAGCCTTTCAGCCTTTTCTTAAGAATCCTTATAAAAACATCTGAAAGAATCTTTAGAAAAAAAATCTGAAGGAATCCTTGGAGGATTTTCTTCGACTCTGTTAAGAAATCCAAAGAGCAATTTCTGGAAGAGAATTGCGCTGAAGGAATATCTAAAGAAATGTGAAGAAACTTTGAGAATATGCTTAATAATCTTTTGCAGAATGTGTACAGCGATCCTTGGAAAAAAAATCTTTAGAAAGCTTCTGAGAAAAATTCGAAGGAGTTTTAAATTTCCGATTTTTAATGTATGTATCAATGAATCATTATCTAAAAAAAATTCATGTATTTTTGAGATAGTTCATTAACGGTTTTCTAGATGATTGCTTTGAAAAGTTTCTGTAGGAATCTGTTTTTGTAGGCTTTTGTAGAAAAGTTACTGTAGGAATTCGTTTGTAAAAAGATATCTGAAGAACTTCGTAGAGAGTTTCCTTGAGAATCCCTGGGAGGAATGGTGAAAAATTGTTTAAATGAATCCAAGGATGGATTTCAGAAAGGGTCCATGAAAGAATTATCGAAAAGTTTGTTTAAAGTAATCCTTGAAGAAATTTGGAAAACTGTACAGGAAAATCTGGAGATATATCTGAAGAATTTATTAGTCGAATTTATAATAAAAGCCATGGAAGATTTTCTGAAAGAATCCGAAGAAAAAAATTGTGAAGGAATCCTTAGGGAAGTTTCTATAGGAGCCCCTGCAGTGCATTCCCGCAACTTTTTTTTTTTAAGAAAAGAATTTCCAAAGAATTCCTAGGAAGATTATCTGACAGAAATTCAGATTAAAAAATCCGTCGAGCAATTTCTGAAACAAACCCCGGAGAAAGTATTAGGAAAGGTTCTTCGAAGATCGTTTGAGAGAATGCTGAAAGGAATTTTCGATGAATTTGTTGGAAAAAAAAATCTAGAATAGTCCTAAAAAAATAGGGAAAATCTCTGAAGGATTTTCTTATGAAATCACTGATGCATTTTTTCCAGAAACTCATGCACTACTCTTTGTGAAACTTCTGGGGGATTCCTGATGTAATTTCTAGAGAAATTGGAAGTTGCTGTGGGATTTTCTGGGGAATTCCTTGAAAGCATTCTCAAAGTAACTCCAGTATGAATTTTTGATGGAACTATTGAAAGATGTTTAGAAAAACTCTGAATAGTTTCTGAAGGTATCGCTAAAAGTTTTATTAAAGGAATCCCTGGAGAATTTTTTCTCCATTTTCTGCTCAAATTTGTGGATATTTTTTTAATATAAAAGGAATTTCAGAAGCAATTTAAGCAAGATGCATTGAAAGATTTTTTTGTGAAAAAATTCTATTCAAATCCCTGAAGAAAGTATGAATCCATGGAAGATTTTTTGAAAAAATCCGTCAGGACATTTTTGGCTGAATACTCGGACAAATTTCCGAAAAAAAATTTTCAAAAGATTTTTGGAAGAATTTCTGAAGAAAAAATTTTCTAAACGAATCTTCAATAGCTTCTCCAAACGAATGCCTATAGAAATTTCTGAATAAATATGCAAAAAAATTTCATCCTGGGCGAATTATTCAAACAATCTGTGAAAGGATTTGTGAAAAATCATGGTGAAGTAATTTATGCTACAGATTTCATAAAAGAATTCTTTGTGACCCTTCTGGAGGAACACATAGAAGGTTTTCTGAAATAACATGAAATCGTAAATGTAATATGATGAATTGAGATGATTTGGGAAGTTTTCTTCGGAGACTGTCGTAATAAAGTTGCAAATTTTGGGCCAGTAACCTCCCACAGACTTCCTAAGACCTCCTGAAATCCATCGAGTTCCGTAGAGACGCCTCTGAGTCCTCCTGGTACCTTCTCAGATCCCCTGGGACCTCCGCTATAACATCGAAAAAAAATTCTTTGAGATTATTGGTTTTTAATTTTTTTCCGAATGAAATTGAAAATACAGAATTTTTTTCCATACACGTTTTCCATATAGTCCCATAAATTGTTTGAAATATTGCCGAAGACAGTTGATCAAATGGACAAACCATTTATGAGAACCGCTGCGCACCAATTTTTTTAAACGCAAGATTATCAATTCCTCCAGAGTTTCCTCTAGAAATTCCTTAAGTTATTCTACAGGAGTTCCTCCAGAGATTTCTCCTGAAATTGCTCCGGTGATTCTTCAAGGAATTTCTCTAGTTATTCATTTTTCAGGGATATTTCTGGGGGGTCCACCAAGAATTCCTCCAGTGATTCCTCCAAGAATTTCTCCAGGCTTTCCTCCAAGAATTTCTTCATTACACAGGCATGTCACCAAACATTTCTTCGAACATTTCTTCAAGAAATGCTTCAGGCATTCCTCAAAGATTTCAACCAGGAATTACTCCAAGAATTGCCCCAGAAATAACCCCTGGAATTGATGCAATAGTTCATCCAGAAGTTCCTCTTGAAAATCGAGAACATTCATGAAATTCCTTCAGAAATTCTTTTAGAGGTTCCTCGAGGAATTTATCCAGGAGTTCATTCAGGAATTTGTCTTCCACGGATTCTTCTTCCTTTTCTTCAGGAATTTGCTTAAGAGACTTCTTCAGGAATTGCTTAAGAGATTCCTCCAGGGATTCCGCCAGGAATTTGTCCAGTAATTTCTCCAGGCATTCCTCCATGCATCCAATTTCTCCAGGGACTCATTCAGGAATCTCTCCAGAGATTTCATCAGGAACTCCTGCATGGGTTTCTCCGAGAATTTTTCCTGGGATTGCTCCAGCAATACCTCTAGCAATTCCTTCAGAAACTCCTTACGGGATCTCTTTAAAAAAATATGCAGAGATCCATTCATCATCTATTTTTTTAGGGATTCACCCAAGAATTCCTCCAGAAAGGCCTCCAAGAATATCTGCAGATTTTGTTTTGTATTACCTATTTTAAAGATTTCCAGAGGAATTTCTCCAGCACTTAGTATTGTAATTTTGAAAGACATTTCAGGAATAATGCTTACAGGAGCCAGGAAATTCTCCAAAAAGTCATCCTGGAATTCTTTCACAATTTTATCAAAGAAATCATCTAGGAGTTCATCCACGGATTTGTTCAGGAAACTCTCTATGAATTCCTTCAAGAATATCTTCTGAAGCTTCTGCGAAGGAATTCCTTCAAAAATTCGTCCTGTGATTCTTTCACGTTTATATCTTGGGAATCTTTTTTTCTCCAAAACAATCTTCAAAAAGTTGTACATAGATTTTTTTCTGGAACTCCTCCAGAGACCAGAGATGCCGCTGGAAGTTTTTCTAGGGAAGTTTTGAGGGTGTTTCTTTAGAAAATACTTCAAGGATTTTAACAAAAAAAAAGATCAAACTCCCCCGTGAATGCCTCAAGAGTTACCTCCAACGATTGGTTTAGGACTCATTCCAGATTCTTTCTGGTATTTTACCAGGAAAATTCTTCTGTATTTTGTGTTAGGATTATTTTAGAAATCCGCTTGGAATTTGTCCAAGAATTTGCCTTAAATTTTCCAGGAATTTCATCGGGAATCCCTTCTCCAGGGTTTCCATCAGGTTGCTCATTTCTTAAGCGATTCTTTGCCCAACATCCACACGCATCCAGATAGGCCAAGAAATTCTAGGCGATCAGCGTACTATCCATTAAGCTTATACAGCATTTTAAAAATTCCATGGTTCCAAGTCACTACCTAGTTCTGATGTGGTCTAAGACTATTTTTCTGCTTACTGTTCAACAGGTTATCGAAAATGTCGCTGCTGAATGGGTTACATGCATGGGTTTGTAGCATTTTCATATTTGGCCCCTTACCAAGTAACACACTTGTCACCGTCAAGAGTCACGGCGGCCAGGTCATTGAGACTTAATTCTAACAAATAACTACTTAGGGGCTGTCCATTTATTACGTAAGGCAATTTTTGCGATTTTTCGACACCCCCTCCCCCCCTTGTAAGATTGTTTGTATGAGATCCCAAATATTTTTGTATGACGAGTAAGATTTCTCGAACCACCCCTCCCCCCATAAACCCTTACGTAATTAATGGACAGCCTTACTTACTAGAAGTAAACCTGCACAACAAAAACCAGCGCCGTCGTGAATCTTAACTGACAAGCGTGTTACTTGGGTTTCTGGGGTACCGTTCCGGAACACCTAAATCAGTGGTGCTCAGGCTGGAGAACACCGCGGGCCAAATTTGCAATTCGGAAGCGACCTGCGGGCCGCATAAAACATCGATACACAAACACAACAAAAAGAACAATTCTAAAGCATATTTATTAAAAATCTGAACTGTTCAGAACTTGTGTAAGGGCCAAACTTTATAATCTATTGCCCTTTGTGGAGCTCAATTTAGATTTTAAGTTTGGTTGAGAAAAACGTATGAGCTTCAAATTGAAATTCAAACAAACAATTTAGGTTTTCGAAAAATTTCTTGAAGTTTCTTTTAGTTTTTCTAGAATTCTCTTGGAACACCTCCAAGAACACCTCTTAGATTTGCATTTGGAACTGCCCTGAAGTTACTTCAGGAATTCCTCATTAATCATTTTCAAGAATTTCTCCTAGAACTTCTCCGAAAATTTTCCAGGAGTTTCTTGAAGATTTTAGTAAGTTCTTTGCATAAGCCTCTTCTAAATTTGATGAAATATTTCATCATTTCTTCAAAAATTAGATTTTTAACAATTGTGTCCGGAAGTTTCACCAACATTATCTTCTAAATTTGCTGCATAAATTGCTTCAAATTTATTGTTCAAACTTTCCTCATGCGTTCTAGGCATCTTCTGTGTCTTGATTCAGTTGGTCCTGGAATCTTGTTTGTAGTTACTCTAGAAAATTCTGTTTTTGTTTTTCGAGGAATTTTATCTAAAGTTGTTTAAGAAATTCCTGTTAGAGTGGCACCAGAACATTTTTCTAAGAGATGCTCCTATAATTTCCATGCAGTGTCGCCACAACTTTCTTATTGAGTTTCTTCAGGTTTATTTTTTCCAGGATGATTTGAGTTTCTCCATATATTTCGCTTAGAGTTGCTTACAATTTTTCTCCAGTAATGTTTCCTGGAGTTTCTCCAAAAATGTATTTAAAAGTTTCTCCAAAAGGGCACAGGAGACGCTTTATGAATCTCGCCTGAGATTTTTTTTCTTTAAGTTTGTACAGGAGTTTCGCTTGGACAATTCAAATTGGATTCATAAGTTTTGTTTCGAAAAATGTGTGAGTCTTATAATAGAAATTTAAACAAGCAGTGAAAATTTAACAATAACAATTTGTTAAGAATTTTGTCAAAAACTTCTCGCTTTGTGATTTTATGTTCTTCGGAAAGGCGAAATGTGAAATATTTGCTCAGCGTTGCATTGACTGCGCTTAAAAACTGCAACTAATTTTTAAATGATTCAAGATTGCATTTTTAACAAACTTTCATTTCATTCGTACCACTTATAAATAACTATAAGCTGGCTTCGTGACTTAGCTGAGATGCCGAAATATTTCGGAGCTGCGATTTCGAATCTTACCATAACGGATTGTTCTTTTTGTTTATTTATCATTTAATTTGTGTTCAACACTGTGAAAATTGATCAGCTTTTTTTTTGTTTGATTTCTTTATAAATATAACGAGTTATTTCAAATAATCGTTCAAAAATTTCGATTCGTCCTAAAGTACCCCGCGGGCCGCATCTTAAGGCTTGGAGGGCCGCATGCGACCCGCGGGCCGCAGGATGAGCACCACTGACCTAAATGGCCATAGCTCTGGAACGACTGAACCGATCCTAACCATTTTCAATACGAAACAATGGAACCAAATTTCGCATCCAATGAACCGTCGGTCATAAAAATAAATGTTTACTGACAAAATGTGGTGTGAGTTTTATTTTGTACACACACATACACACAGAGACATTACCTCAATTCGTCGAGTTGAGTTGATTGGTATATGTGACTTGAACCTTCGGGCCTTCTATCAAAAAGTCTTTTTTTTTGGAGCAAACATATAGCCTTTCCAGTACACTTATTATACGAGAAATTTTTTTGCTATTTTAGAAATGACCATTAAAATATTGTTTTGGATTTTGCAAAACAAGGCTCTGAAAAAAGAGAGTGCATTGTATTATTAGATTCCAATACTGATTTGACTCCATCCGATTGTTGACATTTTTTTGATCCAGTTTTCCATTCAAGTACATTTATCAATATTGAGAGCATGATGTTCCACCGGCTTACACTCTACCGGGTGCTGCCATTGACCGAACGAGCAGTCTTTAGAATTCTTTGTGTTCATTATCATATGCATTGCATTAACATCATCACCAATAGCAACAGCCCTCTCCTCTCCGATGCTCATCGTCCGTCATTTAAGTGCTCGTGTTTCTTCAAGACGGTTCAAGAACCGATAGTGCCCCGGCTTGCGTTCTCTTTCCGAACCCTCCGACGTATCTACCTAAGTCTTCTTGGAAGCGATTTTCTCTTTGGACGGGCACAAGACAGAGGAGACTGTAGTGGAGAGTTGATGCAGCAATTGACAAATGTGCACCTTAAGCATCGAGCGAGCATCTCTACTCATCGAAATTGGTAAAAAAGATCGAAAATTAAGCACCCTAAATTGAAATGCATGAATGCGGTTTAATTTAATCGTCCCTATGTGCTGCTGTCGACGGATGGACGAAACGCGGACGCAACGCACGCTGCACTGTGGTTTAGGACGTGGGTTTGTGAGAAATGATGCAGGTTTCAGTAAATCAACAAAAAAATGCTTCAGAGTCCCGATATTTTTTCAAATCAACGAATTTAATCTTATTTGCGATTTTGCATGAGCAAAAGATGAGTACAAAATTAAACAATAAAAATAGAAGTTCGAACGAGTTCAATGTCACCTTTAAGATTTTTTTAATATCATACAAATTGGGCCGATGGGTCTCAGATTTTCATGAAACTTTTTCCATAGGCAGGGCTCATGGATATTATGAATCGCGGAAAGTTTAAAAAAATGTTTTTGAGAATGTTATTTCATAAACTTCATTCGCTGAAATTTTTGGAATGGACTTTTTTTCGTTTTTGAGTTATGGCCATTTTTTTTTTGAAAAAGTTCCATAAGCCGGAAAATAGGCGACCCTGAATTTTTCTCATTTTTTTTATTCATATATCCATGAACCCAGCCTGTGGTAGGTTATAAAACTAGAACGTGAAATTTACTGACCGCTTTGATTTTCACTCTGTCCCGAGTGTCATTTTTGGTGGATATAAAGGCAGTACTGATCGCGTTGGGTTCTGGTGTGCTATGCCTGTAGACAATCTTCCAACGTTTATTTTTATTCAGACAGTAGTTCATGGATGCCCAACATCTAACAGGGTTTTTTTTTTAAATTACCAAAATGGAAGCCTCCATTATGTTTTCCAGCAACTTCTTCAAAGTTTAGTCCTCATACTTATCCAGAAGTTTCGTCTAGAGGTCCATCACTGAAGCTTCCATCGATTCTTAAAGAATTTCTTCAGAGATGGCTTCAGAAATCAACTTATATTCTTGAAAAAAAAAAAAAAAAACATTCAGTTATTCATTCCGAAATTTTTGCGAAGGGATTAATTCAGAAATTCCGCCAGGATTTTTAAAGAAATTCTTTTAGAAAATGATCCATGGGTTTGTTCAAAAATTCCTTACATTGTTTTCTAGAAATTTCTTAAGAAGTTTATCTAAAGATTTTATCAACTATTTCCAAAGAAATTCTCTGTGAAATCGCATAATAGATTTTCCCAGTATTTCCTTTAAGAATCCTGTAGAAATTGCTCCAGTTGTTTCATAAGAAAAAACCTTCCAGGAATTGATTCTTTATGAAAATATTCAAGGGACTTGTGTGGAAATTCCTTTTGAAATTTTCGGGAGTTCTTTCAAGGGTTAATTAAAACATTCATAAATATTCTATAGATTCAATTAGAAATTTCAATACGGACTCCTTCAAAAATTCCTCAAAAAAATCCACCAATTTCAATTTCTACTTAAGAAAATCTTCTATACAATTTTTATTCTTCAATAAATGGTCAACTAGCTGTAACTTTTCGAAAAGAACATCAAACATTTTCAAATTTTTACTCTATGGTCAACTGTTTATCTATCGATGGTCTAAATTTGGAAATGATCGGGATATTCTACATGAAGTGGGAAATATTCTAAAAAAGGCATAATTATCATAACTATCCGATGTCAAACTTTGGATTGTCATATCTCCGGATTCATTGACCCGAATGTAATGAGATTTTGAGCGATTATGACTTATATAAAATTCCTTTAATTGACATGAACACAAATATGTTTCGAAATGAAGTTATAAAATATCCGGCAATAAATTGAAAAAAGTTGTGGGATGCATGTTAAAAAATAACAATTTATTGAAATTTACCTAATAAATTATATCACTACAACTTTTTTTTTCTTGTGAACAATTTTAAGTTGCGTCAAACTTAGTCAAACAAATCAAACTTATTGTAAAAGTCATAAATGCACAAAATTTTATTGATTCGGTTAATGAAATCTGGAGATGTAACAGTTCAAAGCTGGCAATCGGAAAATTATGTCCGTAACTAAAATATTTCTCACTTCATGTAGAATTGCCCGATCTCTCCCAAATATTTACCATTGATGGACAACTAGTTGATCAACTTACAGCAAAAATTTGAGAGTTTTCATGCACTTTTCGAAATGTTACAACCATTTTTTTTATTCAATTTTTATATGTATTAGCTTTTTTCTGTTTTTTTTTAACTCTTATTTTTTTCTTTTTTTAATTTACCTTTTTTTGTTTTTTTTTTTTTAAGCCGTATAATATTCTTGACATCATCAAGAATATTTTTTTTTATTCTTAATCACTTAACCTAATTTACAGCTCTATTGTCCACTAGGGCACTATGTGAGCGATTTCAGTTGACAGCTGTACCTACAAGTATTGTACAGAGCCTAGATGTATTCTATTATACTTTATCGAACTGGTTGCCTTTCTGCTGCTTTCACTTTTCTACTCTACATGGTAGAATGATGAGCACAAGGATGATAGGTGGCCGTTGTTCCTTTCCAGTCCGATTGGGGGTCCATTATGAGTAGCAATTCGCCGATGTCCAAGTATCCGGGTCCGTTTGAGCCATGGGGCTCAGAAGAGGGTCAGTGTCAGCCGCTCTCGGTGAAGAGCAACTGACGAAAAATTGCAAGTGCCGGGGCTGGGAATCAAACCCATGACCATCCGCATATGAAGCGAACGTGTGACCAACTACGCCACGGGCCCGGCTTTTTTTGTTTTTGAAAAGGGAAAACTTGACACGTCCCGATTTTTTGTCTATCCCCTGTACGTTTAGAAATCTAACATCCTTAATGGTTTACTTTCGGAAAATTTTCCATGGATTCCAGCAAAATAAAAAACATTTCATTCAGAAATTTTCCGAAGTTTCCTTCTGAAACTCCTGTCAAGGTTGCGACCATTCATTTGCAAAGATTTACATTCATTTTCTATTATCTCAGTTCAGAAGCATGCTATCGTAAAACAATGTATGGATGAATTTAACCTTGTAGTTTTATCTGAAAGTTTGCCGAATAACATTGGGGTCGCAAACGTATGCCAACGTCGTGAGCGAGCTGTGTAGGCAACTCTCCACGCGGTGAATATAAATTTCATTCACGCTGTGGAAAGTTGCCTTCACAGCTCGCTCACGACTTTGGAATGCGTGTGCGACCCCAATGTTATTCGGCAAACTTTCAGATAAAACTACAAGGTTAAATTCATCCAAACATTGTTTTACGATAGCATGCTTCTGAACTGAGATAATAGCAAATGAATGTAAATTTTTACAAATGAATGGTTGCAACCTTGACTCCTGTAGAAAAATTTCTCGAAATTTCCCGTCAGAAATTCCCCTATGGATACTATTAACAAATATTATCGCTCTGCCACGGATAGAAACTTCTTGTGGATTCCCAGATCTTATTTCCAGAGAAACACCCGAAGAAACTGCTGGAGTAATTTCAGCAGATACTCCTGGGGGTCCCTTGAAGGAACCTTTAGAGAAGTCTTAGAAAAAAACTCTTAGACCAATCTCTGAAGGCACTCCTGGAGAAATTCCAAAAGGAGATTCTGAATGAATCAAGGAAAGAACTCTAGGAGGAATCTGAGAAGAAACTTTCCTTGGAAAAATCAGAAGGAATTTATGGAGGAATTCAGAACGAACTTCTGAAGGAATGCCTGAAGCAATTCTTGGAGAATAATCACTCTGCAGCAGGCGACTTTGTTGGTATTTTTTACTAACTGAAGTTCAGCCAGTATATAAATAAAAAAATAAATAAAATAAACGTAATTTTTAAGTGATGGAGACGCATGGTCAATAGTCATTCCATACGTGTATGAGCTCAAAACATGAAATTTTCAAAAAAAACATCGCTCAGGCGGAACCTCTGTATTTTTAGAAAATCGAACCCTTCTATAAAAATGCTTCAAATATGCATATCTTTCAGTTCAGGGTTTGAGAACGTTGACTTTACGAGCTTCGGATTTTTTTGGGACAGCCTATTACAGATGTTAATCCATTTGATCCTCCAGATATTCTTTTAAAAACATCTCAAATAGAACGTCCATAAATTACGTCACGAAAAAAAATCCCATTTGCAACCCCCTTCCCCCCATGTCACACTGTTTGTATGAGACCTCTGAAAATTTTGTATGGGTCGTTAAATTTTGCTAAACCCCTCCTCCCCCTAAAAGCGTGACGTAATTTATAGACGTTATCGAAATATTCATTTAGTAATTTCACCAATGGTTTTCCTATGACTGTCTTCAGATATTCCTCCACTGTATCCATAATTACCATCTTTCTATCTTTCGATGAAAATGAGCTTTCTGGACCATCGTGTTCTGGCACCATCGGCTTTCTGACCGAAGGCACCATCAACAACCACAGTGAGTAGTTGCAGCAGCGTAAAAGCAACAAACCCGGCAAATATTTCGTTTTGCTTTCCCTCTCCGGCACTCACTCGCGCTTGCGCTCGGCCAGGCTCCAGTTGGAAGCTCAGGGAGTAAATACATCCAATTAAAATTCAATATTGTGTATTTGTTCATCGGTAATATTTTGAAGCAATTTACACATCATCAGCCCTGATGATGATGATCATGAGACTCATTATCGTTACGACTATTAGCGAGCAGCGATTCCCGGCTCCACCATCGCGCATCGGATGAGTGATCCTGCATCGTCATGTTCCGTGGGTCTCAAGCGCTGAACCTGAACCACGAACAACGACAGCAATCCAACAGTGGGATTCCAAAGTGCTCAGCCAAATTCCGCGGTCCCGTGTTTCATCTTCCGCGGTAAACAATCATAATTGCTCTAATTAAGAGTTTTCTCGAAAAATAATTGCCCTCGAAAACCCTTCGCGGATCGGAAATAATTCGTCAAAAGCGTCCAACAAGCCAACCTAAGAACCAGGGTCCGAATGGTTTGGCCTGTGTGGCAGAATATGGCGCAGCATTCGCGAATAGCGATGTCATATTTTGCGTTCCCGATCGATCATCCGAGGCCCGTCATTTTGGCCAGCGCGCAGCAACAATGACATGTCGGGGAATGGAAAGTATCACAAATATCCGCCCGATGTGGGTTTTGTGGTTCGGGGAGGATTCAGAGCACTTGGCTGGGATAGGAATGCCCGCGGAAGCCTAACTTGGGAGTTGAGATATTTGGATACTCTCCCAATATGCGAATCGGCTGGAATGTTCCGTTTTACTGGGAAACCTTCCCGATGATGATTGGCTCTCCTGGGATGGTATACGACAAGGTATTGGCATATTTGGATGATTATTGTGCTGCGTCGTGGATGAGTTTAAGGAATAATGAGTCGGAGTTTGAACTTCAAACCGTGTAAATCGGGTTTTGAGCTCTGGCGATTTGGTGATATCACTCACCTTAATTCTTTGATAGGAAATTTCTGAAGAACTACTGTTCGTAATGCATCTAATGCATTTGTAGAATGACTAGTTTCATATCTAAACTAATTGATTAGTTCGTCGTTGATCATAAAAATATTACCCATATTTTCAAGTGTCGAAAAAAGCGATAAAAACAAATAGATTGTTTTGATCAACTGAATTATTTATTCATGTTAGGGGCTGTTCATAAACCACGTAGACCAAAATTTGGTCATCTCAGACCCCCCCCCCTCCCCCTCGTAGACTTTCGCCCATACAAAAACTTTCCCAGCTAACACAAAGTCTTATATGATGTTGAATAGGATGCTAAAGTGGAGGCCATATGCGTACATGCTTCCATTTACCCGCGTGTAAAGTGTGCGTATATCGCCTCCACTTCTGCATCCTATTCAACATCATATACGATCGTGTGTTGACTGGGTTGAAATTTGTATGGAGCGTAGACTTTTGCCAGAACCCCCCCCCCCTCCCCCCAAAAAGTCTACGTGGTTTATGAATGCTCCCTTAGTGTTAGGTCGGATACTTCAATCTTGGATCAGAGAAACTACATTTTCAATTGAAATTTTTACATCCAAAATGAAAGTAATGCTTTGAATCGCCTACGAAGGGATCAGCTATCGTAGGAAGGTTTCGTAAATTTGAAAATGTATTGTTCTCTTGATATCGTTCATGAGAAATCAGATAAAAATTAAAATCATAAACAGTTGTTATGACATGTTTAGCATATACCCATCAATTTTGGCCGTTCAAAGTTTTTTTACATCGTATTAACCCATTCGACAGGCTGGAACACCTGTACAAGAAAAAAAAACTATAACACTCATTTCAGGCGACAGGCGTTTTGTTTCCTTCCCACAAAGTCAAACGCCGCACCAGTTTGTCACTTTTTTTTCCAAAACAAGCCCGTCGACAGCCGGCAACGACAACGTCGACCTACAAAACTACATCAGCAGCCAGCGCCATGACGTCCCCAGCAGATTGATGGATTATGAGAGGTTGCTGGTGAGAATGCCAAGCTTGTACCACTCAGTTGACTGGTCGGATGTGTGTGACACTGAGATGTCAAACTA